>NC_065516.1:2437212-2447008 GCF_006386435.1 Epinephelus moara
GCAGGGCGTGAAAATGACAACTGCGCCTGCATCTAAATAGCAATGACACTTGCGACATGGATTATGCGCCCTCCGCTGTCCGCTTTAGACCATCTAAATAGGGCCCTAAAGCTCAAGAAGGCCTTGAGAGACTTTCCGCAAATTTGATATTTAGGTCCACTTGATCTCAAGTATGAACTGATTAAAATTTGGTCACAATACATGTTTTTTGCCACAATTAATTTGCCAATTATGACAAAATTTCACACTAATATCTAATAGGGTATAATATTAATGTGATGACATTTTATATCCAAAAGGTCAAAGGTCAGCTTGACTGTGACATAATAATGCTCTTTAGAAACACTTTTCTCTCTCCTTCTCAGAGGCAGAAGGAGAGACATTTAGTCTGATACTGAATTGGTGACACTAATCTTGGGTGTCCACCTTGAAACTGTGCTGATTGTATAGATCTTCTGTGTGTGAAGCATCCATGTTTTCACAGACATGTATGTAAACTGTAAGAGAAACTTGACTGGTTCATGGAGGCATACAACCAAGAGGTGTTAATTCTTGTTTTATTCCTGCATCTGTTCTTCTCTTCCTCTCAAATATCTGCTCCCCTTTCCCTCCATCTCTTCCAGGATCTTCATGTGCATCTTCCTGTCCTCGAGCTGCTGGTCATCTTAGGCCTTTACCAGCTGCTGGATCCCAGAAAGCAAACACTGCAGTGTTAGTATCTGGGAAAATAGAAAATCTCAGTGAATATGTTTATATGTAGACAAAACGGTTTAATGTCTTCCACTGTAATCAAATGCCACAGCTGGTAAACTTTAACTTCCTTGGATAAAGACTTCATATTTAATAGCAAATTTGTACAAAACAAGTCTACATACCAAAACAGCAAAATATGACGTGCACAAAAAACATGTTGAATGGATAAAAAGACATCACAAAATCAATATTTTGTGTCCTTCCTCAAATACGGTGCTACAAGTGATATATGGAGTGTTTGATCTGACTTTTTCTCTCTATAAGACTTTCTGGTGTACAAACACATTGTAACAATTATTCCAGAAAAGACGCTGATACAGCTTTTGCAAAATTCTGAGAAAAACAAACATGGTCTTTGCTCATCAGTTTTTATAAAATGGATTAAATGTTCATGACTCAAAAATGGTTTAAACAAAGCATGTGACACATTTTCTTACCCTCCCTTTGTCGTGACGGTGTGAGGATTAAGTGGTGACTGGAAAATAACAGCTTCACTTTCAAAGTCTGTTTTGACCCAGTGATAAGAGTTTTGTTTAACCGGAGGAGGAGACTTGGCTGCTCTCCCATCAGATAGCTTGTAGGAGTGGCGTCAGGACAAATCTAATCTGGTTTACAGTCAGAAAAATGTCAAGTAGCAAAGAACCAGTTTAATCCAGTCAAACTGGAGAGCAAACTACTGAGGACACTTCTTTGATTTCAGACTGTGATGACGGAGGAAAAACTGAAATCCAAACTACAGCAGAGGGTGAGTATCCTGTATGTTTAAAAATGGTGAGTGCTTAATTTGATCAGCTCACTCTGAGAGGCTTTTGAAGGAAGTGCTTGTTGTTTTGATGGAACCAAAGCTGGATCACCAACCAGAGGGCCCAGACCCTCAAGGGCCCAGAAAGCCTCATCTCGGTTGTTGTTTTTTTTTCAAATGTGATTCACTGCACATTTCTCACAAAATCTGAATCACTAAAAAGCATCAACTTAGGCTTGTCCTGGTGCCTAGACATTAAAGGATAAATGGAAAATAGAAAAAAATGCAACTATTTGAACTTACTATTTAAAAGATGTACAATGCAACAGTTTAAAATGTAAGCGCTAGGGCAATGTACAAAAGTATATTCTGGAAAATATGCAATATACAGAGATGGTGGTCTAAAAAGATGTGCATCAGTGCAACACAGACAGACAGATGTGAAGAAGTATTGTGTAAAAATGGTTCAGTAATCATCGATATTTCCATTTAATGTCAACCATACTGTGTGACAGAGTTCAGGCATAGATTCATTAGTTAATTTCATTTTTTTGAACTGCTGCTGCACCTTTGTATTGTGATTGTTCAACAAGATTTTATTTCTTTATTTATTTTTTGCAAAACCAATTAATGAGTGCAATGCATTTGCATTTTATTCAATAAAACCACAGCATAAAAATTGCACTTAGTTCCAGTTATGTGAGAAAAACTTTCATGATGGAACATAATTGCAACACCTGAAGTAATGTTTCCTCCTCCTGTTTTGGAGTGGAAACTATGTGGAAAATGAGGAAGTTTGTTCTCCTTATCAGATGTAAAGACAGATGGATAAATGACAGCAGAGGCCAGAGCTTTCAACAAGGACATTCAAAGTACTTTACACAAGACACAGAAAGGCATTAAGCAGCCCAATGGCCATAATGAAATGTTGGCATTGTATGCAAACCACCGATAGGTTACATTTGCACGTTTCACATGTATCATAACAACTTTTCTAAAGTGACCTAGGTGGATGAGATGGTGGATAATGTGACACCTGTCAAGCTGCAGACAAACACACATTGTTTTTTGGTTAATCATCGCTGTGTTTCCAGCAGGGATTCTGCCACTTTTGCAGGTGTTTTTTAGCGAGCCAACAACGCATTTACAACAACAATTGTCACACCAAAAGCGTGCATTGCTGCATTTTCAGCAGGGATTGTACCAACAAAAGCACATGGGGTTTTTTAGCGAGCCAACTCTGCATTTCCAGCTGTGATTGTGGCACCAAAACAAGTGTTTTTTTAAATTAATTTATTGTTTTATGAGGCATTGCTGTGTTTTGAGCAGGGGGAAATGTGCCATCAAAAGCAGGTGTTTTATAGTGAGCCAATGTTGCATTTCCAGCTGTGATTGTGGCACTAAAAGTCTTTTGTTTTGTTTTGTTTTTTTGTGAGGCATTGCTGCATTTTCAGTGGGTATTGTGCCACCAAAACTGGGAGTTTTTTCTTAGCAAGCCAACCTTGCATTTCCAGCGTCATGAGCTGAGATTGTCATCAGGAGGAGGAGGTGGATGGTGGATGGCATAACATTTAGGCAAGACAGCTGCCAAGCTACAGACCACTGTTCAAGACTAACAAACTAACCACAAAATGTTTTTTGGCAAACCATTGCAGCTTTTCCAGGGATTGTGGCACCCAAAGCCTTTTTTGTTTGGTTTTTAGTGAGACATTACTTTGTTTTCGGCGAGGATCTTCAAAGTGGGTGTTATTTAGCAAGACATAATTGTATTCCAATGGGGACTGTGCCACCAAAAGCAGATGTTTTTTTTTCTGCAAATTATTGCTGTGTTCCAGCAGGAACTATTGTGGCACCAAAAGCGGGTACATGATCTTTTCCTAAACCTCACTACATGGTTTTGTGCCTAAACATAATCATGTTAGCCACAGCACTGTTAAAATGTAAAGTTTCAATGTATCTTCTACATAACAATGTACAAACATTACACATCTGTGTTTTGCAGAAATCCACAATGCCAAAATTTATTCTGGCAGTTGGGTTGCATTAAGACAACATTGAAAAGAAACATATGGCATTATTAAAAGACATCAAAATTAAATTCTAAATGCAAATAGAATATAAAACAAGTTAGAATTCAATTTGAAAAGAAGAAAGTGCATTCTTTGAGATAAAGACCAAAGTAAAACAAAGTGTAACTCTGACCATCCAGATCAAAAACTACGTAATATGATAATGAAACAAATAAAACAGAATTAGAATTAAAGCACATACTCCTGTATAAACATAACCCATATGCACATATGCATACAGAAACATACAGTATATAATGCAAATTTAAAGCAATGTCACACAGAAAATATGTTTTGTGTCTAAAGAAAGTGCTGTGCAGAGTTTGGGTGTCTGATCGCTCCCCCTCATCAGAGGATCTATGGCTATGATCAGGCTCTGTGGAGAGATCTATAATATATATTCTGTGGCCGGTCCAAGTTAAGCCTTAAAAGTAAGTTATAAAAACTTGAAATCAATTCTACAATTGTACAAACGTAGCTAAAGCTCATTATCCCATCAAAAATCTGGCAGTTGAATTCTGAACCAGCTGAAGGCATTAAAAGTAATAACAGCCTGCAGACTCAGATTTGTCCTTATGTCAAAATGTGCTCACTTAACAGGAAACTGCCTCTTCCAGTTTCTACCTGAATGCATCATTTAAAGGTATAAACGCATGAAATCTGTTTGTCCAGTTAATATGGAACTTCCCTGAACCTTTTACGTCTTTATCTCACTGTTTGTATGACGACATCCTGCCAGAAGGAAATAAATGTCCTCTGACTTTATTTTTAGAATCTAGTGGCCAAAGTTCAAAGTACAGACAAATGCATTTATTCACAGTGTGTGTTGTAAGAACTGCTTTTAAAGAAGGATGAGCTGACATGCAACTACTCTCAATTTGGCTCTTTGAATCATCGACTTTTTCTTTCAAAGAAAAAGGCTTTTTTCACTCTGCACTTATTACTCATCTGCATATTTGGAGACAAAGGGAAACAGGTAATGACGTCTTCTCTACTGAAAGTAAGGCTGAAATATATATTTTAAAAAAAACCCTTTCAACTGTTGTTGTTTTTTTTTTTTTTTCAAAAATAACACCTTCATGTGTGGAGTCATAGTGTTTTAGTGGCTGTTTTATGTTGGCCATTAGCACAAAGCTACATTTTGCTACAGTAGCAAAAGCATGTGCAGTTTGCTGCTGTTATAGACTCAGTCAGTCAATAGTGTTGACAATGACTATGTTTACAGGCACCAAATTTTCCAGTTTTTGCCCTTATTCCAGAAAAGGCAATATTCCTATTAAGTTGTTTACACGTCTAATGAAAATGAATGTTCCACTAATATCCCCATTTACATGCAGCCGTGCAAACTCTGATTAAGGTGTCATTTATCACGACAATATGTCAATATGTAAAAACAGCTGGAGCTGCTGGTCATTTTGCTTCTTTGCATCAAAATATGATGTTTCACAATTTCCTACAAGTAGCGTAATTTTGGGATGAACGTGTGAACACAGCCCGTCTCTTTCACTCCTTCAGCTACCTTCTTAAAAAGGTCGGCATTGTGATATGTGCACATATCCAAAAACCTGCTGATATCCAAGTCTTTCATAATGTTTGAAAGTAGGTGTGTTTCTTCGCCTGACCAGAAATTTTGGCTTTTGTTTTGGACATGCATCTCCATGTGTCCAGTTCAGCCCTGTGAGAGCGAATCATACCCCTTTTCCTCCAACATGGAATTATTTCCATTCTGGTTCTTGCACCAAATTCTGAACAGTTGAGAGCATTTTGTCCAAATATGAACTGATTCAGAACCTGAAAAGTTGGTTCTCAGCTTGAACCAAAGAAAAAAATCAGGTTTTTTGTTGACCTGAAGTGCAAACCATGACAACATTAGCAGGCATGTCATATTCTGCAAGTTTGTAGGTCAACAATGTAATCCATGATTTTGCTTCTACTGTTTATTTCCATTGTGCACTGTGCAAAGCCCTCCATCGATTACACATCCTTGGTAACAATGGTTCCACCCGAAACTAGTGGTAACACGGGCTGGTTCACTAGATAGCACCGAGATTCCAAGAATGGAACAGATTCAAGGGTTGGAGCTGATTTTGTGGAGAAGGGGTATCAGTGGCGCATGAAGGCAAAATGGTTCAGCTGACATGTACAAAATTACCCAGATGATCCAGGGATTATCAGCACTGCTTCGGCAGCAGTGGCAGTTCTAGCCTAAATGGCGCCCTGGGCGACACCCTCCTAAATTCCAGCACTTAAATAGGCCATAGCACAACACAGCAGCATGTCCAGTGGGCCGAACCCGCTCCTGCCGCCCCCCACACGTCATGACAAAGTGCCGCCCTGGGCAAACGCCCATTCGGCCCATATCAGGATCCGCTACTGTTCGGCAGTGAGCAGCAGCATTAGAGACTTCCGCCGGCCAAGCTGGCTATTTCTGGTTTAGTGCTCTGTTAACTTGAATGGGGATAATGTCTTCCAGACTTTCCAGTTGTTATCAGACTGACTGGATTAAATCCCGATAGTTAAACAAATCATTTCACAGGGTTGTGATGCTCAAAAAATGTATCCAATGATTTTACAGTCATCTCTTTTGCCATGTAAGTCACTGGGAGAAAGTCTTTTTGGGCTGCAAGGCAACATGTGATGGTGCAATTCCACTGTTTAGCTACTACGAAAACTGACCGGTGCATTTCCTGGGGTCTGCTCAACACCAGCCTTATAAACCGTTGGTGAGTTGGGTTTGTGTACAACGTATCCATGACAACGCATAGAACTGCCCATGAACAGGTGTCTGCAGTAAAAATCCCAACTGAGACGCATATTCTGAATGTGCTTTGTACATGCCCAAAAAATGCTATTAAAACCCGAATAATATTGACAAACCCCACATGTCGTAACAGGAAAATGGAAAAAGGCCTTATTCTAAATATCCAAACCGATTATGTTGTTTACATGACCTGTATCAAATTCAGAATATTGTCATATTTGGAGTAATAGTGGAATATTAATGTACATGTAAATGTACCTTGTGATAACAACTGTACTGCAGGGTTTTGTCGCATTTTGTGACTCATGGCCTCTTGTTTATGGTCAGCTCTGTATGTTGTACACAAAACAACACGCCAGCAGTTTTTTAATGGGAATGAGAAACACACCTACTTTTAAACATTATGATAAACATGGATACAGATTTTTTGATATTTGCAAATAAGCCAACCTTTTCAACAAGGTTACTGACGGAATGACAGAGGCAGAAGGTCTAAGTCCACTACATGCAGGAGACTTTGAAAAAATCCTGGCACAGCCACAGTTGTTCCACTTTTCCATATTTTGATGTGATGTTAGGGCACATTAATCAGAGTATGCTCCGCATGTGAACAGGAATATTAGTGGAATATTAATTTTCATTAGCCATGTAAACAGCCAAGCAGGAATATTGTCTTTTTTGGGATAAGGCCAAAAACAGGAACATTTTGTGCATGTAAACAAAGTCACTGACACACATTTGTTGTTTGTGTTGTGACTCTCGTTCAGGTAATTTGGCATGAGATTCAACATGAGGCTGTGTGATGAACACGAGGAGGAGCAGACAGCAGAGTCTGCAGCCTCCAGCTGCTCCAGGAACACCGAGCGGCTCAACGTGACACGTTTCAGCCGCCAACACCTGCCTGCAGAGTGAGAGCAGAGTCATTGTTTACACTTCACACAGGCACGAAGGCTACGTTTTAAGAATGTTATCAGTTACAGATATAGATACAGATCAACCTTTGTTATCCCAGCAGCAATTGTTGTGCAACAGTTCCAGTGCAGAGTGGGAGAGACTGCACATATCAAATATCAATAAGTTGCAAATCAAAAATTTACAATAAAATCATCACTTACCAATAATCTAAATAAACATCTTTCCCTTTGTATTTATTTTTCCTGTGAATATTAGGTGGCCTAATGTGCATGCAGTCTTAATGGGCATCAAAGCCACCTGCTGGTAATTTAAAGAAAAGAGGTTATTTATTCAAAGGCAGGAGCCTTATTCTGTCAGTATTGTGCCACTGTGTATCATACTGTAGCCCTGAGAGCTCAACACACTGCAAATTAAAAACATTCACATATGCAAATACACAACACAAATTAAGAAAACATCTTCACCAATTTGACAACACGTGCACCATTTAGAAAAAATACTGCAAATAGAGGGAACAAACCTGCAGCTTTCTGTATGTGGTGTATTCTTAATTTTTAAAGGAAAAAAAATTTAATTCTTAAGCAATAAAACACACTCAGACTCTGTTCAACACACTCAGAAGTTTTGCAATTGCAGCCTTGCTTGGCCCAAAATGACCTAGAAGCTTATGGTCACTAATTTTACAAACTTAAAATGGATATTGCTTTATAGGAGCCTTTACTGAGTCAATTTCCTGACTTTATGACTCTCCATTTTTACTGTTTCAGTGATGACGAACAGATCAGCAGAGCAGAGTTTCCAACAGCCGTCTATCTGCTGATGAAACAGAATCAGTCCCAACAGCTGATTGATTTCAACTTCAACCTGGAAGCTTCAGTGGCAAAGTAAGATCACTTCTATATCTGTGTGAAGAGCACAGCAGGCTTTTCATCAAAGACATTGTTTGACATTTGGGACTTGTTGCGCAGAATTTCTGAGAGTATCAATATTAATCTCATGTCGGTACGGTAAGTATAAAGCTAGCGTAAGGAGGCGATAAACGTAGCTTAGCATAAACACCAGAAGCAGGTGGAAACAACGAGCCTGGCTCTGTCCAAAGTTCAAACATACACCTGCCTTCCTCTTTTAAAAGCTCATTTGTATAAATGGCTTTTCATTAGAGTTTTTTCTTTTGTTTTATGCTTTCAGTCATTTACTTTTTTTCATTGTCTCTTACCTTTGTTTTAGCTGCATTGAACTTATTCCAATCTTGTAACTGCACTACTACTTTTTTACAATTACAACAAGAAAGGCAACTACATCTACTAAAGTCCTGTACTTAACTCAAGCTGCTATATTAAGATACTTGTACTTGAGTATTTATACTTAATATACTTAATACTGCTGCTTATATAATATAATATAATATAATATAATATAATATAATATAATATAATCACCCTTTCTCACCAATTAAACAGCCATCAGGAGCAATCTAGACTTCTTGCTCATGGATGCTTCAACATGCAGACTGGAGGGGGATCGAACCACTGATCTTCTGATAGATGACCCGCTCTACCTCCCGAGTCATAACAGCAGAAAATCATAAAGTATATACTATATCACAATATAGCACTGATAGTGGCCACTTTTCTGCATAATGAGTACTTTTGATGCTTGAAGTACATTTTGCTGATAATACTTCTGTACTTTCACATGAGTATGATTTTGATTTCAGTAACTTTAAAGGGACATTGTGTAACATTTTTAGTTGTTTATTGGCAAAAATTGATGTCTGCATTCATAAATATGTCATCATTGGTGTATTATTACCTCCACCAATAATCTGACTTATTCTCGTAAAAGGAGAATTTCGGATTTGTTTGTACATTGTGCGGGCAAGTCGTCTGGGGGGTTCCATAATGTTTCGCCATCTTGAGAATACATTTGCCAGCAAGGGACATACTAGGCGTTTTCGTTAAGAGCCAGGCCAGCGCTGCGTGACTGAGAAGCCGAGGGAGAGGAGCAAGAGGCGCTTCGCTACTACCCTGGCAAATTTGAAACAAAGTCCCACTCTTTGAGCATAATGCAGGATCATGCATATGCAGCATCAACGGAGATGGAATCCTCGTCACCAAGAAAGCGCAAAAGGGAATCAAAAAGGCGACATGACCAGCGAATTAAAAAAACAAGGGTCAACATCAGGGTAGCCTTTCCCAGCTGGAAAGAGCTGCTGAAGGAGAAAGGTAATGCAATCACGGCTAACAGCAGCTAACAGCTGTTAGCGGCGCAGTGTTGCGAGGAGAGGGATGAGGTGTGTGAGGTTGAGACACTTGTCAGCTGTCAAAAGACAAGACGTGATTGGTTTGTTTCGATTTACATCCGCCCCAACAGTCCTACGTTGTACACACAGGCAGCATGGTGAGGAGGCGGTTTGTCAACTTGCGTCACGTGTGTCTGTGTAGGAGCCTGAATGAATACTCCATTAAGTATCGGATGACATGGTTTCATCAATGTTATCATAGCTTTTTGGTACACAGCGGCTACCGTTGTTGCAATACGCGTTTGAAACAGTGA
>NC_065516.1:2447363-2472848 GCF_006386435.1 Epinephelus moara
GTTATCATAGCTTTTTGGTACACAGCGGCTACCGTTGTTGCAATACGTGTTTGAAACAGTGAGGCGCTAGAGTGCGCTATCTGTTTGAATGCAATATATGATTTCAAGGTTAGATGGGAGAAATTCCTACACACCGTGGCTTTAAAGTAACTTTAAAGGAGCAATAAGCGAAATTCATCATTTCTAGATTGAAGGAATTAAAAATTGCTATGTGAAGAACTAGAGGTGTAATTTCATCTGGAGTATAGCATGACCTCACACACCCTCTCTCTGTGTTGATCTCCAGCCCATTGTTTACAAGGCGGTCCGGCTGCGCGTTCATGTACGTTCAGCTTGAGCAGCCTGCGAGCCCGCCAGGCTGCCCGCTGCTCAAGCNGGAGTATAGCATGACCTCACACACCCTCTCTCTGTGTTGATCTCCAGCCCATTTTTTACAAGCCGGTCCGGCTGCGTGTTCATGTGCGTTCAGCACCGCCAGGCTGCCCGCTGCTCAAGCTCCGGACATTAACCCATCCCGGTGTTTCCTCCGCAGCCTCCACTTCACCCAGCTTCTCTCTTCTCTCTAACTCTTGAAAGGTAATTGTCTCCCCAAAATGTTGAACCATTTCTTAAAGCTTTTTTTTTCTTCTAATTTTCCATTTCAGGATTCTAAATTTCAGTTTTACAAATTACCATCTCACAAATTAAAATGAAATTTTCCGTTTCCTGTCTAAACTTCCTCTTTCTTTTTTAAAGTTTAAGTATGAGCCAAATATCCCACTGGCATTTTCTTCTTTAATTTTGATTTTGGTTAAAAAGATCCTCCATAGAAAAGCTGGAGTCCCCAAGGTCACAACAATAATAATGAATTGGTGTGTTTGTGTATAAGTTAGTGTCTTTATGCAGAGCATATATAACATGTCCTGCGCTTTGAATGTCATTTCAGAATTGTGTGTGTGAGGACGAGCAGTAAGGGATTTCCTCCATCTTTCTAGACTGCCTGAACATTACAGTAAGTTCACCTCTCAGTGTTCATGTTGCACCAGGCTCTGTTGTTCATACAAACATTCATAAATGATGGAAATATATTCTAAAGGTTATGATGCTGTCAAGAAAAATGAATGCTTGGAGAGTGGCCACTTGATGGGAAACCTCAGATTCATGAATCCAGTCGAGATGTGAGAAATCTCTCCAACAAGCTGGACATCAGCCCTTTCTGTCAGGTGCTGGATGTGAATCATCTGTCTTCATGTGATAAAGGTCGTTCTGACTCAGCAGGATTGAGCTGCTCATTTCATGATGTGGTGGAGCGGGTCACCAGACCTACAGCTGGAAACAAAAATCCAAACTGAGCTTTTGCAGTTAAGTTGTAATCATGTCTGAATTCCTGCACATTTTATTTCAGTTTTCATTTATATAATTTTTTGAGTGTATTGCTTTAGTGCCAGTCATGACATTAAAAACAAGGACAAAGCCAGGAAGAAGATTTCCTGTTGGTCAGTTAAAGGTCCATTGTGTAGGATCAACCCGATCTCACTCCAAAGTTGTGGTGAACTTTGAGACATTTTGAGGTACGTCCTCACCATGTTTCTTTTCCTAAACCTAACCACAGTAACTTTACATTCATTACCTAACTGCAGTTAAGGACATACGAACCGTTCTATGAGAATGTGTCATTTGGGGGGGTGACTTCTGGAGTCGGACACCAACAAAAAAAGCTATCTTTTCATATCAGCGTGATATGCAGGTGGTCACCGTTATTGTTTAATGGCACCCAGCGGCATCAGGGGGAAATGTAACATGTGTTTATTGTTGAACATGTCCTGTTAAAATGGAAGTGTAATTTGAAAACAGATAATGCATGTAACAGGCTGAAGTTAACACGGCGTCCCAGAACATCAACAAGTAACGCACACTGGGTACCTTGCACGTCATATCTCGATATGGAAAGTTCATGACAAAATATTGATATAAACAATAAACACTAAAGGAATTCTAACCAGGAGAAATTTCAGCTGGTTGCAACCTGCAGTCCTCACTGCTCGATGCCACTCAATCTCCCTAAATCTGACACACTGGATCTTTAACTGTAGAGAATATTATGGTTTTGGTTTATTACAGAACAAGTCTGCAGTTCTTCGACACACAACTTGTATATTTAACCAAAGTCATAATCTTTCCTAACATTAACCAAAGTGCTTTTGTTGCCTAAATCTAAGACTCAAAATCTAAATGTAACAATATAAAGAACATGAAAACTTAATTTCAAGGAAAAAGGGTAAATTTTTTCAGACTCCTTTAAAGAATTATTTTATTTTGTAATATATTGTTATCGAAGTGTGTCACCTGTGACAGATAAACTATTGTAGCTGGCTTCACGCTCTATTGTGTGATGTTATTAATCGTTCATCTGTTTTTCTGTTAACCAGTTCTCTGAGGTATGACCAATAGAGGACTCAGATTTTGTCATTTTGTTTCTTCATACACACAAGTGATTTTATTTGTTAAAAATAAGCTATAAAATCACAACACCCTCAGAGTATTCTTTTATATCTACAGATTAAATTATACTTTTATACAGACTTCCAACTAAAGAATTATCATTTATTTGTTTATATTATTATTACAATAAAAAGAAGGCTGCATTGTCCAGCCCCAGTCATCAAAATCTCATTTATCTGCATTGAAAACCTAAATTTTCCATTTTAATCTTGTGTGATCACTGAACAGATTCTGTTTAAAGGCTGCATATTGTCAAATACATTTTTTTATATATATATTTTTGAACTAGCCTACAGATGAAATAACAGTGAACATTACAGTGTTTTTTTCTCATATTGTTTGTTTTCTAATACTTTATTTTTGTTTATAATAGGTGTGTCTACAAGCTGTCATACATCTGGATGTACATATTGTTTATGAGCCAGCCTCTGTATTCTTTTAGGAACGATGGGAAATTTTAAAAATCAGTCTTGCAGGCTAAATTTGGGCCTTATTGGGAGATTAGAACTACTGAGGTCATGATGCGTGCTTGTGTAACACGTGGAAGTCATCAGTGCCGTTGTTTTTTCTATTCAAAAAGAAGCTAAAAAAAAAAACCTGACAAAACAATATTTACCTAAATGTTCCTGAAAACAAAAATCCATACAGTATAGGCTTTACAATGTCAAATAAATATAACAAGTTTTTTTGTTGTCGTTGTTTTTTCAAATCGATGTTTCACTGGTGGTGGTCCCAGTAGGATTGAAACTGTAGCTGTGCATCACAACATTGTTTTAAGTGTGTTTATCTGTTTCATAAAGTTTCTGCTCTCTGCTGTGAAGCAATAAAGTTTTTAAAAATCTGAACTGAATCATGGGCCCTTTGTTTACAGGTAAAACTGAGTGTTTCATCACAAAGCAGAGCTGAGAGGGTTTTTACTGGCTGTTGGCACCAAAATGTGCCTGTTGGTATTAGATAATTAACTAGTTGTGGAGGTTTTGTTTTTTATTGCCATCATATGAAAAGATGAATCACATAAAGTGTAAAATATATAATCACATCAGTGAAATCAACATTTTATGCCTCAAAGTGTTAGAATAATCACTTATCACATTATAAGTTTAAATTCAGGTTATTGATTAATTATATTTTTATGATCCAAATATAATAACATGCTTTATATATTACTAAATAACTCTGTACAGTTAGTCAAGTACTCAGTTATCTGTACTAGAATATTTCCATTTCTGCTACTTTATAGGGTTTTTTGTTATTTTTTATCAAAGGTTTTTAATTGTAAGAACATCAACACAAATAAACAAATACAAAACACAAACAGCACAGACTAAACAAAAGCCCAGCATCAATATCTGCAGTATGAAGCAGCCCTCACCTCTGATTCATTGATCGGTGCATCAGTCTCCTCTGCCTGGTCCAAAGAAAGCTCTGGGAATTCAGTCTCAGAATAAAATGCTCTTGTTTTGTTTGTGTTAATCTCCATATTTGAAGTGTAGAGATTTGGAAAAAAAATTAAAAAAAGTTTTTTAAGTCTCATTAATCTCATGTGCCTTAATACATCCTTCTCCCTGCCTGGCCAATAATCGACCAGTTTTATCCCCATTCTCAAAGAAATTTGTCTTTGCACATATTCAGCCTTTTTATCAGAAATCTCATTTATATCCAGTTTTAATTTACAAATTCTCCTTCTGTGTCACTCAAGGTGTCAGCTCTTGTCTTGTCTTCTGAGTTGGGATTCAAACATTATCACTTTTACTTTATCCTGTGTTTTGTTTCTGTTCGAATATCCAATGATTTTACCTCTAATAAAAGCTTTAGATGCATCCCAGACAGTGGAACCAATGTTTATCTGGAAAAGGGACTTAATGATATCATAACATTTCTTTAAATATCGGATCTTGGAAAAAAGAGAGGTATTACATCTCCATCTGCTACTCTTAACTGACTCCTCACCAATTAATATATCAAGCATGGCAGTAGCATGGTCAGTAAGTGTAATAACCACAATTTTACAGTCGATGCAGGAGTCAATCACAGTTTTAGAGACAAAAAAATAATCAATTCTAGAATGAGAGTCATGTTTATGAGAGAAAAGAGTGAACTCTCTCTGGGATTAATCAGCCTCCATACGTCCACCAGGCCGAGATCCTTCACCAGCTGGTGTATTGCTTGTTGATCCTTTGGAATTCTTCTGCTCTAAGTTGCTCTATCTAGCATACCGTCTTAGACCTGATTAAAATATCCCCCTAGTACTATTTGTCCATCACCAATATCACCTACAAGTTTATTTACTTTGTAAAATAAATTGGGATCTTCTATCTGGGGTATATTGCACAGATTTACCTTGAATCTCCCATCCTCATCATTATGTTGGTTCAAAAATATGAAGTTTAGCTTCTCATGGATTAAAATTGCAACTTCATGTTTCTGACTTGTATCTTCTTTATAGATTTACTCCACTACATCTCAGAGGGAAATATATATATTTTTTTTTACTTTTTACAACATTTATTTGTGACATTATTCAATAATACAAAATAAATCAACCAATAAAATGTTATCATATATTAAGATATGATAAGACATTTACCAGATGCAGATGCAGCTGCAGAAGAGATGAACACATTAATGCATCAGTAACTATAATTCAATAATATAATACTTTATGCATTATTCTGAAATGGGTCCTCTTTTTGGTTTGTTACTTCAAGTATATTTTTATGTTAATAGTATATGTACCTTTTTTTAAACTAGTTACATGTGATTAAATCACAAAATAAATGTAATTGTAATCAGTTTCAGTTGATGAGAAAAGTTATGTTATTCAGTTACTGTGATGACTCAGAATGTTGGTGATTACGAAGGTGTCATATGTGAATATATTCTTTTCAACTAAAAGATTATGTGGAGAATAAAACATTCATTCTGCTGCTTCACATATTTTGGCTGTACGGGAACATCTTCTGTTGGCCTAACCTCCAGATGTTTTTCAGCTTTATTGTCCGATTTAAAACATCTGTTAGAAAACAAATCTAAAGGTAATCAAATGTAGTAAGTTACATTACTTTGATGAAGTAATTGAAATGGTTACATTACCTATTACATTTTAATAGGTAACTAAAATGCAGAATTTGAGTGCAGGACTTTGCTTATAACAAAGTATTTCTTCACTGAGTTACTGATCATTTTATTGAAGTTAAGGTTCCTTGCCTCTGCCTCTCTATTGCTCCACTCTGCAGTCCAGCAGGTGGCGGCAATGCCCCTGTAAGCTCCAATCACACCTGAGCAGACACCAACTGGAGCACAGCCTCCAATCAGCAAGCCATACTTCCTGCCAAAAGTGATCCAGCTTCTTCAAACCTGTAAGTGACATGTGCAAAAGTTAGCTTAAGTTAAACTGATGTCAACTTTAACATGCTTCATTAACATGCTGTCCTGTGGTAAAAGTTCATGCTCAACTTGTTAGTGGTATCTTTTATCAACATGAGCCTTCATGACAGTTTGTAGGAGTAACCAGACAGTGACAGCAGGTAAGTTTGGCATTAAAATAAAAATAATAATGATAAATAAATAAACACAGTGAAGGGGTGTCTGGTTTATATTTATTCTAGTTCTAAATGTTAAGTTAATAGTATATTACCTCAGCAGACTGATTTGGGACTAAAACACAATTTACCTTTCTCTTCAATCATTGATTGTTAATGTGATAGTTTTATGAAAAACTCACACTCGAGAGTCTGTGGAGTTTCTATTACTCTCTCTAAGGCTCTGTTTCCCACACTGTAAGCTCCACACACAGATTTTTTATACCCAAATGAGTTTTATGGTCTCGTAGTGTTCTCAGTTCTGAAACATTTTCCTGGCTGCTCTCAGTGTCATCTAGAACATCTGTCACCAGTCATTGTCTATGGAGCAGCTCCAGCCTTTATGCTTGATGACAGAGATGTTCCTTCACTATTTTGTCCTTCTCGATAATAATTCCAATACTTGACCTTGCTTATCGGCCAAAACCAAGTACCGAGCTGATACCATTGTGTTAAAATAAATTTAACAGCTGTACACTACTAACCCTCATTGTTTTAGTGCATGACTCAGGATAAGCCCTTTGTCAAACATGAACAAATACGTCTGTGATGTGTCCTCAAACAGATTTATAAGTAATTAGCAACACTGGTGCCACACCTGGAAACTAAAGACTTGCATATTGTGCATGTTGTGCATTTACTGGAGGGACTTTCCACTACTGTAAATTACTGCAAAATTACTGACCTTTCGTTGATGCCTAATGTTACACTGTTTACTGGAAGGAGTTCTTCTTCACTGCTCTTTAACAGTAGTTACCTGTGGCTGCACAGTGCAGCATGCTGTGCAGGCTACTGTTTCAGAGCGGTGAAGAAGAACTGATATCCGGCTGTGAAACTACTTTAAAATTCATTTTTAAAGTAAGTGGGATGGGACGGTGGTTCAGTGGTTAGCACAACCTAGCAGCAAGAGGGCTCTGGGTTCAAACCCTCCGGCTGGCCGGGGCCCCTTTGTGTGAAGTTTGTATGTTCTCCCTAATGTCAGCGTGGGTTTTTTCCAGGTTCCCCAGCTCCCTCCAACAATCCAAACACATGCAGGTTACTTGGTGACTCTATGAGCCTGTTTAGACCTGGTGTTAACATGAGTTTCCGTGATCTGAACACAAGTGGACAGCTGAAACACATTGCAATGTCAGCTGGGATAGGCTCCAGCCTTCCCCCCTGCGACCGGGATAAGTGGTTACGGATAATGAAGGAACGAATGAATGACTAATAAAGTGGTATCGATACAGTGCGTAGAGTCCCATACTCACCTAAACCCCCTGAAAGTGTTTTAGGCAGTATCAGAGCAACTCTAATATACTCAGAACATCCCCCTGGGTTCTTTGAGTATTATCTATGCTGCAAGAGCAGCTCCAGACTTTATCACCTGTGACATCACAGATTTGAGTTTTAGCACTGTAGATTTCAACTGGGGAGAGAGTTCATTTTTACTCATATTTTTGGACTGCCTTAGACCATAGGAATAATGATAATAAAACATGTATACATTTTGAAAATGAGCATAATGCCCCATACTTGAGTCAGTTGGATTCAGACCAGTTCTTTAAAAACACTGTCACCTTCATACTTGCATAAGAAATGTAATATGTTGCAAACCGACACTGATGTGTAGAGCACACAGTGATAAGGTACAGGTTCAGATGGACAAAACAAAGAGCACTTGGAGGGCCACCAGCCGTCAGGTGGAAGAATGAAGGAACGGCCTGACTGGCATTTACTACTCCCTGTGAGTGTGTGTGGAGCAGGTGTGGAGCAGTAATTAGTCGTTACACTCCGTCAGTTTGACTTTCTCTCATAATTTATCTCCTCCTGCAGTTCTTCTCTTATCCAGCAGGAGGCAGTATGACTCCACAGACAGACAGTCAGCCTGACGGGGATGTCACTCTCAGGTGAGTCATCTCCTTCACTCGTTTCTCCTCCTGTATCCTTTCCTTTTAACTCGTCCTAGCCCCTTTCTTTCCTTTCTCCCTTTTTTGACTGTACTGAACATTTTTATTGTTCAGATTTTATTTTATTTGGACTCTTCATATTTAATCTCTTAACTGCTTGGTATTGCAACTGCTGCACAACAGTTTCTCTCTGGATAAATAAAGTTCCATCTCATCTTGTTCGGTTCAGTCTGGACCAAAGTGTTGGTGGACCATCCATAAAGCCTCGTCTCTTGCACGACTAAAAATAATTACACGTCTTTATTCTGAATGAATGAATCATACAATTTTTTTTTGCAACTTTGCTTTGTCTTAATTGGCCAAAATATTTTGCTTTTCTTTTCTTTTCTTTGTTGTTTCTCATTTTCTGTTCCATAATTTGAAGCTCAGGAAAAATTAGGTCCAAATATTTGTCCCATACAGCTGCACAGTCACAGTTGTTGTTATTATTATTATTATACTAAATTCTATAATATCAGCCTAACCCTGAAAGAGAACAGAATCACTGTCTCTGCAGCCTCTAACTAATAAATGATAGATTTTATTCCTATAACATTTTAGTTATTTGTAAAAGTGGAATCTGTTGTTTATTATTCATTTTTCTGAGAACCTGCATATTCTCTTTTATATTTCTATTTTATACCATCAGAAAAGTCCAGTGTTTTGTGCCCAAATAGCCTCTTTGTGTCTGATGACTCTGCTGTGCAAACCAGTCACCAGAAAAAAAGTTTGCATTGTGAGTCTCTGCAAACCATGTTACATTTGTCTGTTATGTGTAGCAGATTTGTTGAAACTTTATGTTTCTACGAAGTTGAAGTTTATTGTTAAAGCAGCAGATAAAGACACATTTTATTTGTCTAAAAAATCTGCACCAAAGTTTGTAAGTTTACTTTAGTTTACTTAGCTTTGAGTGGCATTCTGATGATTGTGTGACAGGTTTTAGAGCAACTCTCGGATATATTTCTTGAAAAAAGCTGTAGAAAAATAATGTTTATCTCACTGATACTACAGTATTATTGCAAGCATGTTTGGAAGGGAGATGCAGTGTTGATGGGTTTTTGTTTTTGTTTATGTTCTTGTTCCCAATTACGTTATACTGAGCATCCAGTGGTTGTTTGTGACCAGTAAACACAGGATGCAAAGTGATCAAATTCAAGCCAGCACTTAAGAAATTATGTAGCCTAAAGATTCAACACAATCAGCAGAAAAAAATGTTGTCATTGTATGTTTCTGCAAAACATGGGTACATCTGTAAGTTAATATGTAACAGATATGTTAAAACTTTATGTTAAATGCTGTGGTTTAGGCACAAAAACCACTTGGTTATGGTAAAAAAGATCATGTTTTGGCATAAAATATAGAGTCTTCCAGATACCAATACCAGTGTTGGAAATGCCTCTGAGCCTGCGTAAAATGCTGGATCGGGTATTAATGAGAAGGTGAATCTACGCACTGATCTAATGCCACATAATTTATTAATAAACCTCAAAGTAGTTTCACACCTGGATAAAATAGTAGTTTCCCTATAAATTCGTTCTATGTTGCTCTAAAACAGCAGCCTGCACAGCAAATTACAGCCAATTGCAATTTAGAATTGATTTCTAGCAAATAATGTAACGTTAGCTGTAGCAAAATATCAGCGATTTGGCAATTTGTCACACTGGAAAGTTCCACCAGTAAAAAGGCAATGTGCACAGAATGCAAGGCTTTAGTTTTGACGGGTGGCACTTGTGTTTCTCGTTGCTGTGGGTATCCTGTATCGCCTTCATGAAGGGAGTGTTCAAAGTCACTTTGAGCCGTCATTCTGGGTGGTAGTTCATCTGTTTTATTAATGAGGGATAGATAGGATTAGAGTAGTGTACAGCGATGCATTTTTAAAAAATAATTTTCAAAGGCAGTGGTATCAGATTGGTACTTTGTATTGGCATATACGCAAGGTCAGGTATTGGAATCAGCATCAGGGTGGAAATAAATGGTACCGGAGCATCTCTGTTTTGGTGGCACTATTCCCGCTAGAAAAACAGTGACGAGTTGCTAAAAAACAACTGGTTTTATTTTTTGTTGGTCTCAAACAGTGGTCTGCAGCTTGGCAGGTGTTTCACCAAGGTTTCACACAGCAATCCAGTTGCCAGAAATTTTTTGACATTGTACGTTTCTTACACTATGGATGTGTTACATTCTCACTTTATTATGTAGCAGATATGTTGGAACTCTATGTTTCAACAACACTGTGGTTAATGGTTAGGTTAAGGCACAAAAACACTTTGTTATGGTTTTGGAAATTAGCATGATTTGGCTGAAAATTCCAGCTGGAAAAGCAGCAATGTCTCTGTAATAAACAGCAGCTTATCATGGTGTCCCTGCCAATGGGTCCCTACAAAACACCCACATTTGGTGACTAAAAAGCGGCTTGCAAAACGGCAACACGTCCCGTAAACACAACTGGTTATTTGTTGGTCTTGAGCAGTGGTCTGCAGCTTAGCAGGCGTCTCACCTAGGTGTGACACCACAACCCAGTCGCCAGAAAAAAAATCTTGGCATCGTATGTTTTTGCAAAGATATGTTACATTTGCACTATATTATGTGTGTGGTTAACGTGTGGTCATGTTTAGGCACAAAAACCACTTGGTTAAGGTGAGGATAAGATTGTGTATTGGCTGAAAATACAACCCTGGGAGGACATGCAGCAATGCCTCAGTAAAAACACAACCACTTTTTGTGCCACTTTTGTGTTGCTGCAAAATACCCACATTAGGAGTTGAAAGAGCCGCTGGAAACACAGCAGTGACTTACTAAATAACAACCCGTTTGGTTTTTTGCTGGTCTTGAAGAGTGGTCTGCAGGTTAGCGGGTGTCACGCCACAACCGAGTCGGCAGAAAAAATGTTGATATTGTAGTTTTCCGCAAACCACAGGTAGGCCACATTTGCCATTGTTATGTGGCAGTAGTATATGCATCATGTTTTGGTTTAAAATACCCAGTTTTGGGGGCACAGCCCTGGGAGGGCACGCAGCGAAGCCTTGGCAAAAAACAGCCGCTTTTTGTGGCACCATCCCTGCTGACAGGTTGCTCCAAAACACCCAGGTTTTTTTTTGTTTTTTTTTGCCAAAGAAACAGCTGGGAACACAGCACTAAATCACAAATGGTTTCTTTGTTTGTTGGTCTTGAACAGTGGTCTGCAGCTTGGCAGGCGTCTCACCAAGGTGTCACAGCATTCTCCTTCCCCTCCACCTCCTGATGACAAAGTCAGCTCATATGCTACCTCACTTTAGGGATGATATGTATGAAATATACAGATGTAACCTGTCTGTGGTTTGCAGAAATGAATAACACCAACACTTTCTGCGGCTGACTGGGCTGAACCTGCAAACGAAAGCTGTGCATGTGTCTCACACTCTGATTTGTTTCTATGTATTATGGGTTAGTTGAGATACTGTGATCACTGCCTCCACAAGATGACGCTTAAATGAGCACTTGGTAGTGATCAGATCTTTCCTGTGCTGCCTCCTTCATGAGGAAACAGTCTCCCTTTTATTCTTAAAGCCATGATATTGATGCTTCCTGCTCCTGTTTATTATTTTTATCACCTGACTTTGTTTTTAATATTAATGTATTGCCTTATAATATTTTGTTACTCTGGTATTGAAGTACCTTGCAAATAAAGTTTGGCATGCTCTCTCATATCTCCATTGAAAGGAGCTGTAAGAGAGAAGTGACAGCGCGAGACAAACGGGACTTAGGGCGTAACCTCGCGATACTCCCCCGCTCTCTCTCTCTCTCTCTCTCTCTCTCTCTCTCTCTCTCTCTCTCTCTCTCTGTCCGCGTCCAGGGGGCGATCAAGCGGCGGGGATGATGGGAGTCTGGCCGGTCAGCCCTACCAGCCTACCGACCTACCGACGCGCCGAAACGCATCCAAACACTCCGCTCTGACGGCAAAACTTGCCACTTTTTCACCTTCAGTGAATTTCTCCAAAAGAAAAATCAAATTAAAGCAACAGCTGGAGGCGCGAGGAGGACTTTTATTTTGGAGGTTCTTCTTGTTAATGATCACACCTGAAAAGGATGGGAAGAAATTAAAAATCTGTTTTCCCGAGGTGGAGGAGTGTGTTTCTCGGGATCAAGGGGGAATAAAAGCAAACTGGAGCTTCTCCCGGAGGATTAAAGCGGCTGAAGTTGAGAAGATGCCGGAGGAAGCGGAGCAGACGGAGTGAAGCAGCCCGGTGCGCACTTTCCCCTCCCCGGCTGGACTGAAGCGCTACAGTCCGCTCCCCCCGTGCCGCTGCTGGAGGGACACTTCTGCGCTCCTGTCGCTCCTCATTTATCCTGTCATCATTATTTCACTGCTTGGATGTAAAAAAACAAACATCTTCTTCTTTTTCCTCCAAGAGATTTTTTTTATTCCAAACACTTTTCCTCTGTGGCGCTGCGCGGAGTTTTTGTGCTCATGGATCGGCCACTTTGCGCCTCGGCTCCGGATGGGATTTGGCAGCTGTGAGCGGGGCGCGGCGGAGCGGTGATGGTGTGAAAGCCACATCCAAACAAACCCGCAGTTTTTAACGCAGGAGTTTCACATGTGAGTACATGCGTTTCTTTGTTTTAGTGCTTAAAGGTTGGGATGTTCTTGTGTGGTGAACTCTGACCTTTTACAGCCAGTTGGTCCCGACGAGGCAAAACACCTGCGACACTGAGTTAAAACCACTTCTGTCAACAAGGAATATTTATTTCATAATTCATTTCCTTCACCAAGACAAACATAACATTACTCTTATCAGTTTGGCACCAGATGTAATCATATTGTCAGGTAATTTGTGACAAAACTACATTTCAAACTCATAGGCTATTTCTGCACAGAGACTTTAGTGCATCCTTTAATACAGCTATAACAGAAAACCAAAAGTATCATGTCAGGAGCTGATTTGCTCATAAAACTAAACAATCACCTCACTTAACTCGTTATGTTGCCGCCTGGTGTGCACACTGTGTGATTTTTGGGGTGACGCAGACTCGGTTTGCTCCTGAAAACACGCACTTTAAAGCGCGTTCCTCTTTCCTCTCCGTCCCTCTTTTCAGCCACTTTCGCCCTCCAGAGACTGAGTTTCCTCTGTTCCCATGCAACCCGGCTCGTTATCAGCCCTGTCGAGCCGAGCCGAGCCGAGCCGTGCCATCAGTTTCCATTAATTAACCGGCTCTGTTTATGTAAGGAGAGATACATTTGGGGCTGAGGTTGCTGCCGCTTGGCATATATGTTTATTTCTTTCGTTTAACTGTAATATTTCTCCTTAAAGTGCATCCTCAAGAGAAACCCTTTAGTAGGCTACTTTTATGATATTTTATTCCATATTACAGTATGACATTGCATTAATATTAATCTGGCTTCTTAGAAAATATATGTGATGATTATTTTATTATAACTTATAGGACTTAAAGGTATTGTATCTTTATTAAGCCAAAACATTCCTACAATATTAATGATTTTAATACAAATATTTAAGAAACCTCTTAGTATCATGACCTTCTTTGTGTCATGTCTTATTGTATCACTATAATATTTGTATATTAGTGTTTGTATGGGTTTCTGATGCATTTAATCTCCTCTTTCTATAATACTGTAATATTTCTATGTAACTTAAAGTTTGTTTCACAGTGTAATTTTTTTTGGAAATAGTCTTTGAAAATACAGTTGAGGATGAAATCCATATCATATACTTTTGTTCTGATGACGCATTTTGTTGGCTGAATTGCTCGACTTGGATTTTCTGCATCCAGTGCATCTCTGGTCGTCATGTTTAGTCAGTTCCAGGGACTGTCGGTGTAGAAATATTTAAATTCTTGTTGATTTATTCAGGATGCAAATGGTTTGATTTAATTTGTGTTGTTTGTGACGGTGTCGAGACAAGAAAAGAGAGCATAAATGCCCCCCCAGAAAACAACAACAGAATATCAGTCAGAGCTGCAGCTGCGTTTGCTGGAGTTTCCTGATGACCTTCCACCTTCTGGATGAATCCTTCACACACTGAGGCTCACATTACCTCTGATCAGTTTTCTGTCAGTTATATAATATACAAACAACCTGCACACGATAAAAGCTTGTGAAATAAAAGACCAAGCAGTGATATGATGGAAAACAGGAACAAACATTTTTTTACCTTCTAATTGTTTCTCTTTCCTTTCATATAATTCCTCAAAATAAATGCTGTGTTTATTTGAAAAAGTGGAGCTTCTCTTATAACAAGGTCATCTTATATTTGTGCCATCACGGTAAAGAATTGAACTTGTGCATCAACATTTTTGCACAAATGAAAAGGCAGATGACGTGCGTTCAGTGTGAAGTTTTGATAAATACATTTAAAGACTGACTTGAAGAAAATTATAGAAAATGAGCCCCAGTGGCTGCATCATGTGGCCCTCCACCCCCACCTCACTGAAGTGTCCTTGACTCCGGACAGCAGCCCTGTAGCTTGTGTCACGACCTGCGACCCTTCCTCCGGTGACGACTATCAACAAGAACTTCTCAGTTTGGAAATAAAGTGATTATGTGTTTGGATGGTGGGTGGGAAGGGAGAGTTGTGAGGTGGTAAATAAGGACCCGAGGGAGAAAGGACTGCAGGTGCAGTTTGAGAAAAGGGAGATGGCTGAGCAGGTTGATGGCAAGATAGGACAGCAGGACGGAAGGAAGGACATGAGGACAGTTTGAAGGAAAGCAAAAAAGGACAGGACATAGATCAGAAAAAGATAAGGAAGCAGTATTGGAAGGAGGAATGATTGGAGGGAGGTAGGACAGAAGGATAGACGGAAGGACGATTCCTCATCTTCTGCGGCATCCATGACCTTATGATTCTGTTTGCTACATGTACAATGGCATGTTTACAACCCTGAGAGAGTTTCTGTCCAATGAAAGAGACTTTAATGCGGCGAAGGATGCACCAAACAAAGACACAAAGCATACTGTAAAATATCTGGTTGCACCTTCACCCTGAGATGACACTGGAGGTGTTAAAGGAAGTGAGCAGCGTTGCATATTCTTTGAAAGCAAGATAGTGTCTGTGTTGGTTGGTTGTGGCAGATATGGAACAAGGGTGCTGTTAAGTTGCTTCATCTATCATTTAAACAGCCAAGTTTAGGATTCCTAAAGCACTTCGTTGGGTGATTCTGATGTTCCACGTCACTCTAAACCAGCAGTTTCTGTCAGATTTCAACAAATAAATAGATTAAAGATTCCTTAATATTGTGAGATTTTTAAACATGTTCTTGTGAGCGACACGCTGCAGCACATTTATCCTGTGATTATTACTGTGTAAATTGAGGCCAGTCAGGATCCTGATGCAGATTAAATGTTTGAAAACATCGTCTTCTACCAAAACAACAAATGTAGAAGGTTGTGCAGCCTGCCTGGTTAAACAGACATGGTGAAATGAAAAATACAAGTTCTAATCCTGCGTCCCTGCATCAAGTTTTCATTTATCTCTTGTTACATACTAAATTTGTGTAAAAAAGAATAGCAATTTTGGGGCGTCGGTGGCTTGGTGGATAGAGCAGGCGCCCCATGTACAAGGCTGTTGGCGCAGCGGCACGGGTTCGACTCCAGCCTGTGGCCCTTTGCTGCATGTCCCTCCCTCTCTCTCTCTCCCCCCTTCACACTTAAGCTGTCCTATCAATTAAAGGCTAAAACGCCCAAAAAATATCTTAAAAAAAAAAAAAGAATAACGATTTTGAGAATTTGATATCAAAATGCCTCTCTTTACTTTTCCTGTAAAACAGAAATAGTTTAATATCTTGAGGTTGGCAGTGATAACGAAATTTTTCCAATCATTAACAACTTTGGATGTATGGAAGCCCATTTCTGCAAGTGTAATGAAAAAAAAATAGGTCCTGTAAGTCATTATAATGAGGCACTTTATTAAAATCACAAGTTTGTATCTCAAAAATATTGACTTAGTATCTCAAAATAATGAGTAGGTACCATTTCTTATTATAGTAAGTATAATAATTCTTGATAATAAAAAGGCTTGCTGTGGTAGTTGGTGTTAAGGCTCATTTATACTCCATACGAAAATAGATTTGTCAGTTTCAAATGTTGTAAATGTCACTCCCCTCATACTTCCATGTGTTCTATATGTTGGCATAGCTCCAGCCAACAGACGGCACTAGAGGGCGTACCTTTTAACGGGGGCAGCATTACAGACGGCGGTGGTCTGTGAGGCCATTAAATACATCCTGACATGTGAACAGAGAATTCTTTTTACTATTTTCACAATGTATTACTATATATTATTACATATAATGATTTGCTCTGCCATTATTTCAATTTCTTGGTTGCCTCCTCTGGAAGTATCTTGCTTGAACTACGCTACACTGCCTCCACCATCTCTGGTGGAACTGCTGTGTGTCATCCGTATCCACAAGCTTTCAGAAAACATGCACAAATACAAACAGAATGAACACACAGTACAGACAGAAGGCTCTGTCTGTCTCTGTAGATAATGTCTAGCATAAATGAGCCCTTATTGGTGATACATGTTGTTCTGGCGTACACAGATTACATTATTTTCCCACTGCCCCCACCTTCATTTTGCTTTTTATGCCTCGGCGCCGTCAACAGCTGCAGTTCACTTTCATGAACTTAATATCTCAAGAACACTTTGAGGGAAATTCATCAAATTTGGCACAAACATCCACTTAGACTCAACAATGAACTGATAAGATTATGGTGGTCAATGGTCACTGTGAATTCATAAAACACGTTCTGACCTTTAACTTAAGAATTCATATGTTAAATATGACAAAATTGCACACAAACGTCTAATAGGATAAAATGATGACAAAAGGTTAAAGGTCAGCTTTACTGTGACATCATAATCTTCTACATAAAACACTTTTCTGGCCATTATTCAACATCATATCTCAGGATCAGAAGAGAAGACACTTGGTCAGTTACTGAATTGGTGGCTGTATAGATCTTCTGTGCTGACGGGTTAAAAAGGTATCCAAACATCCACATTTTGAGTGGAAATATGCTTAACACCTTTAAATTTATATAAAGTCTACAATACTTATATGAGTCTGGACTGACATGGATATAAACTGCAACTTGTCTTGCTGGTAGAGGCATGCAATGCAACTGCAAGGTGGTAATTCTATTTTTTTTTCATCAGTAATTAGTTGGAGGGTGGATGCTATTATAAACTGAAAGCATACAGCAGCAGCAGAGTTGCAGCACAGAGTCGCTGGAGTCAAATTTCACATGGCGGATGATTTTGTGTCAAAGCTAAAAGCAAAAGCAATTATTTGGCAATATTTTGGTTTTAAACCCAATGCTAACAGGGAACCTGACAACATAAATGAGGGGAAAGGAGTTGGTTACATCACTAAGTAGTTGGAGGTGTGCAGCCTTTTGCCTGCAGCTCTTCATCTGCCAGCTGACTGTGGCTGCTCCTGACTGTTAGCTAACAGAGCAGTATCTCAATGGGAGATGTGTGCTTGGATTTTAGCTGGTAAACCTGTGAGAAGAAAGATTGTGGTTGAGGTTTGTTTTATTCATTTAACCCTTTAATTCTCCTCTTGTTCTAACACAGGAAGAGAGGGATGTTTGTGGAGGCCAGCAGTGCTCTGCAGCTCTGTATTGATAAGACACGTCCACAGCTGAGCCACTTTTCAAGGTTCAGTGTGTAAGGTTTAGGGAGATTAGTGGCATACAGCAATGAGGATTGCAGATTGCAACCAGCTGAAACTTCTCCTGGTTAGAATTCCTTCAGTGTTCATTGTTCAGGAGGTTTTTATCGGGAGTTGAATTATCCACAGAGGCGTCTTCCTCTCCAAAACAAATGGATCAGGTGATTTGACTCCCTAAAAACACAGAATTAAGCAGTTTCATGTTAACATATCAATGTTTCTTAAACACTGTTTGGCATGTTGGAGATGGGCCGCTAGACCAACACCTGCAAATGTGCACTCACCTTTTTTCTCTGATAACGTAAGATCCAGATGTTCAGAAGATTTTTACCGGGAGCTGAATTATCCACAGAGGTCTCCTCCTCTCCAAAACAAACAGACAAGGGGTCTTATTTATAAAACAGTGTGTGAGATCCATAATTAAAATTGAATATGGACAAAAGCCAAAAGTGGTATGTTCCAAAAAATATTCGACAATTTCTACAATCAGGCTTCCACTTCACCATCTGCATCATCAATTTTGTCTCTAAAATGTTGGCAAGCATGGGTCAAAGTGTCTCTGTTTTTATAGATGGCAACTTTTCTGTGGGAAGTGGCATTCGCCTCTTTCAGGTCTCATTTTGTGCATTCGCAATGTTTATAAATGAGACCCGGGTGATTTAAACCACAGAAAAAAACGAAACAAAGCTGTTTGACCATAAAATATCATTTTTTTTCTGATTCTATTCATCGCAAATGGGCTCCTAACTACAATGGCTGATGCAAAAAATTGATATCCCTATGTAGATATAAATGGCTCGTTCTGAGATAACAAAAACACAAGAATTTTCATTTTCAGGTGATTATACACTTAAAGCCCCCACAAGGAACTTTCATTTTGAGTTGACTTTGGCGACCCTGTGGACAAAAGCGGTAGTGTTTTGCCGGAATGAAGCCTACATTTCCCATGAGCTCTAGCGCGTATTACCTGGCTCGCGCATGTGTTTGTTTTGGGGATGAATGAAACAACAAGACGGGAAAACTTTGCCCCCGCTCCTATCGGGGATCCCAGCTCACCTCTGCCGCGCCCCAGCTCCACCTCTCCGGCGTAAGCGCCACCGCCGCCGGGGTAAACGCAGCGGTCGGCTGGTAAGGCTGAAGGCCTGTTTGGCGAGCACTTCCACGGCTTCTTGGACTGAGTATGGAGCGGTGCCTCGCCTCTTTATTTCTCGGCACTCGCTGGACCCTGTCGACGCCTGGCTGGTACCTGTCGTCGGCCCGGATGAGGTGTTCCAGCCCCGCGGCCCCTGCTCTCCTCGTCCCCGCTGGCGCGGGGTGAATCTGCGCAACCTGCGGCCTCTGTGTGTGGCTCCCCGGACAGCTAACGCCGTGGACCCGCCGGCTCCTGCCAGGATTGGGCTGGTAAATGCTAGATCGCTAGCGAACAAAACGTTTATCCTGAAGGATTTCCTGACTTCCCGAGGATTGGATTTTCTCTGTGTGACTGAGACGTGGCTGACTGTTGGTGAGTCCAGTGCTTTCACAGAACTTTTACCCGATGATTGCTGCTATTTTAACTCCCCGCGGACGTCGGGTCGAGGAGGAGGAATAGCAACTATTTATAAGAGTCACTATAAATGTAAGCAGCTAGGTAAGATGACGTGTGCCGTCTGAGTGCTGTAAATCGTTTCGTCCTGGAAGCGACCTGGGGCCGGACCCGGAACAGTTTCCTAAAGGTATGGATATACACTATATAGAAATAGCTTATCTTCACACCGATGGTCTCATTTGCTGTTGTAGGTTACGCACAGACATCAGCAGAAACCAGAGACTTTTGCATATCCAGTTAAAAGTTCCTTGTAGCGGCTTTAAGACAACATACCTATTATATTTAATTTCTGCTAGTATATCACCCTAAATCCTACACACTGGACCTTTGAAGAATTGAATTTTAATCCCTTTAATAACTGCCCAAATATTGTGTTAAATATGTCACATTGAAACCTACCCTGCGTTTCACTGTGACTTTAAACAGCAACTGAAAATCTCGTTCATCCTGATCTGAGTGGTTCTGATCTCCACCTCACTGCAGTGAAGTGAAGGTGTACTCAGGGTGTGTCAGTGCACTCTGACATCATTGATTACAGGTGCCACAGACAGTTTGTTGCAGAGCTCCAACCGTGATACTGAAAATCACACAAACAGTGTGTGGCTGCTGTGTCAACACCTCGACACCGCTCTGCTACAGCCCTACAACAGGTGTCCCAGTGCTGCACCGCCTGCCTCGCATGCATTACATTTATGTGTGTGTGTGCCTACGTGAGCCCACCGGTGTCCAAACCCGTATTTGGTGTGTTTGTGTGTAGGTGGTTATGTATGTGTGTGTCTGTGTGTGTGTGTGTGTTCAGCTGAAAAGCCCGACACAGTGTTGTGCTGTTTGTTCAGTGTTGGAGCAGCAGGCCTGACCTTTCCTGTGCCGGGCGCTGAGACAACACGAGCTGCTGTTTGACGGACGAGGCAGCGCTGTGGCTCTCTGTTCAGACATCAGTCCTACAGGCTGAAACCAGCCTCCTGCTTATTATCTACAACCTTTGTCGCCATATGAAACCTGAGAGCAGCTCTATAGCTTTTATCACAGAGCTGGAAAACCCTCCTGAGTCCTCACAATCCACCTCTCAGCGTTTGCTTTGCATTCATCTCCTTTTTGTGTTTCTTCACTGTGTTTTCATGGCTATTAACTCTCATGAAAGACACAAATGTTCATGTCATGTCCTGTAAAATGTGAAAGGCCTGTTTCTGAGAACATCAGAGAGTCAAATGCTCAGGAGCATTGACCAAAGCTTGTGCCTGGAACATTATTGTCTCTTTCGGATCACAAGAGCTTTTCCAGATCTCCTTTCTAGATCTACATCACCTGCGTTTACAGGAACCAAGGTTTAAATTTTGCTCATCCCCTGAAATCAGAATGTGAAACATTTTTATTGCAGAGTAGGTTTGCGCATACAGAGAATTTGTCTTATGATTTGGTGCATAACAACAAACGCAGCGCACAAGTCAAGAAACATAATATGAAATAGAAACATTAGCAATAGAAAACATGGGAAACCATTAATATATATATATATATATATATATATATATATATATATATATATATTTAAAGTGGAGGAGCTGGACAGTTTTGAGCAGAAATGTGCAAAATATTAACCAGGTAATGTGCAAAGGTTGACAGTATGATGTACATCTCCAGAGGTTGAAGATTCTGATCCACATCAACAGGGTTTGGAGAAACACAAGATCTTGTGACAGTTTCAGCATTCAGTATTTTGTGACAGAGTTCAGCATTATTCAGACTGGTTGTCTCCAGGATTTGATTTTGGGATGTTTTATAATGTTTGTTAACATGTACAGTTAAGCCCAAACTCTTCTGAATTAGAACCAGTTAAAAAAGAAAATGTGGCAAACAAGAGGGACAAAGCAAAACCTTATGTTACGTACTGAAGCAGAAAAATGACAAGAAAACACTCAACTGATCAATGCTTAATTGGTAACGGGTGTCTTTTCTTTCTGGTGTTTTAGTGTCTTCTTTCAACCTCTCAAGTAGTGCACTTAGTTTATGAAAAAGGAGAATTTTCTCAGTCTGTAAAGGAACACTTCATCCTTCAGTTTATGAGACACATTCAAAATTTAAAACACCAAATCTGTGGCTCAGAAGGTAGAGCGGGTCGTCCACTTATCGGAAGATCAGCATTTGGATCCCCAGCTCCTCCAGTCTGGGGAAGGTCAGAACATTTTAAGCTGAAAGTAACTAAGGCTGTTAGATAAATGACTACGATTACTTGCACAAAATATTTCGTTTACTGCCCTCATTCCGAAAAAGACAAGCTGTTTCCATGGCTAATGAAAATGAATATTCCACAAATATTTCTATTTGCATGCAGTTGTGCATACTGTGATTAACTTGCTTTAACATGTCGTTTATCACATTAAAATTTGGAAAAGGGGAATGGCTGGAGCCGCTTGTCATTTTGCTTCTTTGTGTCAAAATAGAATTTTTTCACAGTTTTCCACTGGTGGCAGAATTGTTGGAACGTGCAAACACAGCGTCACTTTCATTCCTTTGACCACCTTCTTGAAAAGGTAGGTGCTGTGATATTTGTGCATATCCAGAATCTGTCCATATCAAAGTCTTTCACAGTGTTTAAAAGTAGGTGTGTTTCTCCTTCTGACCAGACTGACCAGACATGTGGGCATTTCTTTTGGGCATGCATCTCACCATACTGTACATCAGCCTTGCAAACTGTTGGCAAGTTGGTTTTTGTACAACATTTTAATGACAACTCACAGAGCGAACGGCAAACAGGCAAGAGACTGTGTGTCGCAAACTGGGTTAAAACCCCAGCTGAGATGCTTGCTCTGAATGTGCTGTTGACATGTCCAAAGAATGCTCTTAAAACCTGAATGATATCAGCATATCCAATACGTCTTTCCAGCTTGTCAAATACCAACGCTCCCAGGTTTTCAAATACTTATGTAGCATTCACACCGGGTGCGAGTGAAGCGAATTACTCGCTCGTAACGCGAGTAACGCGCCGCGCGTAACGAGTGAGTTTAGACGCCTGACCATTTTGTTAATTCGCGTGAGTAGCGGGTAAGCCGGCTATGCTAACTGGAGCTAAGCTAGTGCTAATGTTCATAGTACAACCATTCTGCAAACTAATTAAGGACACATATTTACAGAACTTACCAAGTAGACCAGTCTCCTCTGCGACTTTCACCCAAGCCTGCTCCTTTTTGTTGCGGTCTCTGTAGAGTAGACACGTAGTATCATATAGCTCCGGGTAGCCGCACTAAGTTTCTCCTCCATCTCGGCATCAACAACTGGACGTCCTGCAGAAGCGCATCCAGCTCGGCGAGTTTCACCACCTCTTCCAGGAACTCCGTCTGGATGATAGCCGCTTTCAGCGGTACTTCAGGTTGACTGGGGCCCAGTTTGAGGACCTGTTGGCGAGGGTTGGCGCCAGGATCTCCCGGCAGGACACCAACTACAGGCGCTCCATTTCAGCTGCAGAGCGTCTGTCCATCTGTCTCCGGTGAGTAGCAGTTTATTGTTGTGTCAACAAGTGGACGTTGTTGACACACGCCGGTGACGTCGGGAGAATTTCAACGCTGATTGGCTTTCGTGGCACAGCGTCACGCGAATTCGCCTCAAAAGTTCAATATTTTCAACTCGAGCGATGAGGTGTTGGACGCGAATTTCGCGTCTATTGCGCCGTGCTAGACGCCTCTATTGTGTCCATCGCGTCGCGCTAGACGCGTTCATTGACTTTGTATGTAATCTCGACGCGCGAATATGCGAATTCGCGTTTGGTGTGAATGCCCCATTATGCTTTCTTGTAGGGATGCACGTATTGGATTTTTTGCTGATATCCAATATGCCGATATATAAAGACTTATTTGGCTGATAACCGATACTGATATCAATTTATGCACCTTTTCCCCACATAGTTTTAGTGATCATCAGGTCTCTTCTGTAGTAGAATTAACATCATATTATGCATGCATATTCTTATCTTGGTGGCTCACCAGCAGATGGAGACATGAAGGCAAAATAAGAAAAAGCATGTTGGGCAATTCTGATAGTTCATTTTAAAGCCAATATCTGCCGATACGGATGACGTGCCGATATCATCGTGCATCCCTATTTTCTTGCGCCCATCATGTGTGATATATGCGCTGAAGGCACTCTTTTGCCTCTCTATGAGACACACCCTTTAACATCTGTATGAGACGCACAGCTGTCTACCGGATGAAGCGGTCACGGTTAGGTTTAGGCAACAAAAGTACTTGGTTAGGTTCGGAAAAACATCATGTTTTGGATTAATATAAGTACAAAACATGATGTAACTATGTCACGTGAGTGAGGTAAGTGCATCACAGATGTATGTATGTTACGTGACATAAAACAGTACTGATTTTTAATTTCACACGGGACAAGAACTGCAGTCTCCAGGCTGAAAGTCTGTGTCTGTTTGACCCACTACCCCTTCCACCCTACAAGAACTTTCTCACTCTTTATACTACAGCTGATATTCTGAGCTTCAAAAATTGCCTCAGATGGGTTTACGTAGGAATTAGTTGAAAGCTTGGTACGTCTCATAAAGATGCTTAGGGGTGCCTTTGACGTCGCTACCACACACAGAGGGCCGTGACAGTGTGCCAGTTTTTGATGACCTGGGAATGAGAACTGCCTGTACATTTGGAAAAAGGCCTAATTTGGAGTATCCAAATGAAATATGTTGTTGATGTGACCCCTATTAAATTCAGAATATTGCTCAAATATTGCCATATTTGGAATAATAGTGGAATATTAGTGTGCATGTAGACGCAGTAAATGTAGTGAAGCAAACAGTACAATAATTCCTGAAGAAGTATGAAGTAACAGAAAATGGAAATACTTAGTTTAAGTATATATTCCACCACTGGTTGTAGCATGCAGTCATCTTCATGCAGCACTGTGTAAAACATGAGAAATAAAGTTGATGACTGTGAGAGAAAGAACAGCAGCTGTTAGAAAGACACCGGTAAGACCTCAGCTATAGTTTTTGACAGTCAGTTGCTGAGGCAGACATGTTGGTCTGATCTGGTCCGACCTGGTCGAACCAGCAGGACCACCTGAGCCCGAAGATGTGGAGGTTCATGCTGAAGGCGGTGACTCAGCGTGGTCACACAGCAGCTCCGTGTTGAAGCTGAGTCAGGATGGACAGATCTGCTTTAATCTCAGTGATCCTCTCTCCCAGAGAGCACAGAGCTGAGAGCGCTGACAGTTTAATTATCTGTTATTCCTCCTCTGTTAAAGCAGCTCGCAGAAAGACTCTTAAAAGTGACGCCTTCTTTCCTCCCTTCAACTATTTTACTGCCCAAATCTGTGGAGACGTTAGAGTCAGCAGAGTGTCAAGAATAAGAACTTAGATTCCACTCCGTCATGCTCGTATTGATCCACTGAATTTAAAGAAATGGAGTTCAGTGTGAATCTGTTGAGTTAACCTTCAATATAAAATGTCAAACTCACTGATCTGCCGTTGAGCTCTGAGACACACACAAACAGACACACAGACACATGCACACAGACACAGACACACACACAGACACACACAGACACACACACACACACACACACACACACACACACACACACACACACACACTTATTATTACAGAAAAGACATAAAACTGGACACTGACACTTAACCCTCTCCAACTTGTGTATGCTCTTGTTTTTGTTCATCATCTTCTTTTTCTTGTTCTTTGTCTTCTTGTCCTTTTTTCCTCTCATTCTTCCTCTTGGTGCTGGTATTGTTCTTCATCTTCCTGTTCTCCTTCTTGTTCTTGTTATTCCCGTTCTTCATCTTCTTGTCTTGTTCCTCTTTTTGTTCTTCTTGTTTCCCTTGGTCTTCTTTCTATTCTTTTTTTTCTTCTTGTTCTTCATCTTCTTGTTCCTCTTGTTGTCTGTCTTGTTCTTCTTTTGCTTTGTCTTGTACTTGTTCTTCATCTTCTTGTTCTTCTTATCAATCAATCAATCAATCAGTCAATCAATTTTATTTATAAAGCCCAATATCACAAATCACAATTTGCCTCACAGGACTTTACAGCATACGACATCCCTCCCCAAAAAACCCTTTAACGGGGGAAAAACAGTAGAAACCTCAGGAAGAGCAACTGAGGAGGGATCCCTCTTCCAGGACGGACAGACGTGCAATAGATGTCGTACAGAACAGATCAGCATAATACATTAACAGTAATCTGTATGAAACAATGAGACAGAAAGAGAGAGAGAGAGTCAGAGA
>NC_065516.1:2477859-2478040 GCF_006386435.1 Epinephelus moara
AGAAGCTCAGAGAGGCGTATAGGACTGCGACTCTGAGTCCTGGTCTCAACTCTGGGTTGTCAGGGATTTAAATTACTAATAAAGTTTGCCAGGTTCCTAGAAATGAAAGCAGCTCCATCCAAAGTGGGATGAACGCCGTCTCTCCTAATAAGACCAGGTTTTCCCCAGAAAGTTTGCCAAT
>NC_065516.1:2478082-2501517 GCF_006386435.1 Epinephelus moara
CCTAATAAGACCAGGTTTTCCCCAGAAAGTTTGCCAATGATTAACGTAACCCACATCGTTTGCTGGACACCACCTGGACAGCCAGCGATTAAATGATGACATACGGCTAAACATGTCATCACTGGTCAGATTTGGGAGGGGTCCAGAGAAAACTACGGAGTCCGACATCGTTTTTGTATATTCACACACCGAGGCAATATTAATTTTAGTGACCTCCGATTGGCGTAACCGGGTGTCATTGCTGCCGACGTGAATAACAATCTTACAGAATCTACGTTTAGCTTTAGCCAGCAGTTATAAATTTGATTCTATGTCGCCCGCTCTGGCCCCAGGGATACATTTGACTATGGCCGCTGGTGTTGCTAACTTCACGTTCCTCAGAATAGAGCTGCCAATAACCAGAGTTTTGTCCTCAGCGGGTGTGTCGCTGAGTGGGGGAAAGCGGTTGGAAATGTGAACAGGCTGGTGGTGAGCCACGGGCTTCGGCTTGGAGCTGCGCCTCTGGCGAACCGTAACCCAACCTCCCGGCTGAACGGGAGTTACCGGAGGACAGCTAGCAGAGGCTAAGGCTATGCTATGTCGCTCCGCACCGGCTACAGGGGGCTGGCTAACTACCGCAGCTACTGAATGGTTTTCCATGGTGCGGAGCCGCACTTCTAATTCACTAAGCCTCGCCTCCAACGCAGCAAATAAGCTACACTTATTACAATTACCACTGTCGCTAAAGGAGGCAGAGGTCTTCTTCTTGTTCTTCCACTTGTTTTTGTTCTTCTTCATATTTCCCAGCCTCTGGTTCCTCTTCTTTTTGTGCTTGTTCTTGACCCTCCACTTGTTCCCATTGTTTGTATACTTGTTCCCCTTGTTGTTCACTTTGGTCTTGTTCTTTATCTTCTTTTCCTTCTTGTCTCTCTTGTTCTTCATTCCCCCACATATTCCTCTTGTGTCTCCTTCTTCTGTTGTTCTTCTTCTCTTTGTTTTGTTTCTTCCATCATCTTGTTCTTTTTCTTCTTATTCTCCATCTTGTTCTTGTTATTTTCCTTCTCTTTGTTTTTCTCTTTCATCGCCATTCTCTTGTTCTCCTTGTTCTTTTCATTTTTGTAGTCTTTTCCTGCCACATCGTGCTGCTGCTGAGGCTTGCTTTCATCTTAATAAAACTTGCAGATGATCCTAAATCAAACTAATTAAACATAAAAGTTCAATTCCTGAGAATTTGTAGTAGATTTTGTCTCCTCCATGACATCCGAGGAGGCGTCATTGAGCTGAGGAAGACTATGAGATGTGGTAGAAAGCTCTGGATGGATTCCAGAAAGTTAACAATGAGCTAAGATTTTGTTTTTCAAACGAAACTACAATCAAATTCGCAAGTTTAATCAGCAGGTCAGTTATATGATAGTCCTGCCTGTGTGTGTGTGTGTGTGTGTGTGTGTGTGTGTGGTCTATTTATAGGCCTGGCTGTTGTTTGTTTTTGATGACAAAGTTCAGAGCAGCTCTTCAAATCACAAAACATAAAATCAGGTGGTTATATACTCTGTCAGTACTCTGGTTACAGTACAGTTATTCTCAGTAAAGCAATTTTTAGTACTTTTGTGTGTAGCCAAAGTACACACCCTGTTCAGTGATAACACTTTGTTAAATTGTAGATTATTTCTGCAAGATACTGTGGGAACATATTCTTGATGTTCTGTTATGGACTCATAGTTTTATTTGAAGTTTTAAATGAAACTCACATTTTTGTATCATACCTAAAGTGAGTGTATCTTTGCATTACCGTGACGATGTTATATGATCTTGTTTAGCATTACAAAACCGATTTTACATGAACAAGAGTACTTTGTGTATTGGTACTCCATTAAATGAAAACGTGTATTCTGTAGTTTTTGTTAAAAAGTATACATGTTTTTCTTAAATAAAGACATTCTTTACAGGACTCTGACTTAAAGCAAACTGATATTCTTTAGTTGGAGCTCCACAGGCAGCTGCTCCGGTGAGTCACATAAAGTGAAATACCAAAGAGCAGCGTGTGTCAGCTTTAATAGAAGTCTGACAGTCAACATTTTTCTTAAGTGAGTGTTCAAGGCAACATAAGGCAGCTTACAGAGGAACAAAGAGACCAGATAGCTGCTGCCTGAACTGTTACAGCTCCAGTCACAAAGAATAAAAAATTATGCAACAGGAGGAAAAATCAGAAAAATCAGGATGATTTTTGGCAGAAGAGAAGCCAGAGGCCATGACATGATATTTGATAAACCTTTGATTTGTTTTTCTTTAAATGATCTCCTTTTTGTCTTTGAGCTCCTATTGTTGGTTGAAAACAATTAAATGGAAGATTTTTTATTTAATTTTCAGATTAATAGTACAAACAACACACTATACTGTATATACAACATATTGTCACTCCTAACATGTCAAATACTGACACTTGGACAGTGGACCCACACATCAAACTATGACACTGTCATTACCCTCCTGCGTCAGTTTTGGACGTTCAGGGACAGCGTTTTAGTATACACTTCAGACATGCATTGTCTCTTTGTAAAACAAACTTCTGTTTTCACAGAAAATGTACAATTACTGCTCATTACTGCATACAGTCTTTTTCAAAATAAATATAGAAAGAAGGTTAATGCTCTGATGATGTTCCGCAGATGGTTGTGGGGGGTTGTTGTTTTCATGATTCTGTTTCAAAACCATCTAAAATATAAAACTGTAAATCCCACTTTGAACCAGAGTTTCGCGAAAACATGAAATCATTTTAGATCGTTACAGGGAAAAGTTGCAGCGGTGTGAACTGACCGGTCTGAGCTAGACTCAAACCAGCTGATGGTGTTACCTGCAACTCATTGGGGGCTGGTTTTAGAACGTAAAGCACGTCGCTTGTTTCTACAGCCAGTCAGCTTATAGTAAAGTCCACTGGTCAAGTCAAAATGACTGCAGACTACGTTCACCTGCAGGGTCCTCATGGCGTACTGGTGTCAGACGGTGGGTTGCTGCTGATGCTCATCCTCATTGACTGAGTAAGTGGTGCTGGTTATTTCTATTATTGTGGCATATAGATTATGAACACAGTTTATGCGATGCTGGTTTTGTTTATGTTTTTCACCCTTTCATCACTACATTTGCAACTGTAGCCAGTGTCTCACTATCACTGTCCTCACTCATATTTTAAGAGGCTACAAATTATATTCAGCCACAAAATCAGCCTGAAAAGCTGGAAATCACATCAAAAGTACAGAAATATGTTGCATAGAGATGATACACCGTCTCATCTAGTTGCACTGGTGTGAACCGACAGGTTTTTACCTAGGTCTAAACTGGGCTTCTATTATGCAACAGAAAGCTTCTGTCTTTCGTGCCATTACATTGTCTGTGTGGAATTTTGTCATTGCGTTATGAAGGAAGCAAATCTATAAAGAAAGTTTTTAAATGATGGTGGTCATGTTTTTTTTAACCGATCTTGCTCATTAATAGTAGAAATGTGTCTCTTACTTCCACGGGGCTGTGTAGCAAATTTGATATTGATTGAGTCAAAATGAAGAAAAGTCTGATCATTTTACTGTTTTTCACATCAATTAGATTTGTAGAAAATCCATCATGGTGGACTTTTATGGTCCCTAAGGCATTTTTGGGAGCATTGAGCTGTGTATGTGTGCCAAAATTCAAGTCAATTGGATTTACAGTGTGAGGGGTGTGGCCTTTCGAAAATCAGACTTTTGGGCGTTAATTACAGCGTCACCATGTGGTCAATTTAAGTCATATTTGTTGGGAAATATTTTGTCCTCACTTCCAGTTATTTGGCCAAGTTTAATGTTTCCAGCTCACGGCAAATTGTGTCATGGCATGACACTGAATAATAATAATAACAAATCAGCACAAAAACAGTTGGGTTCTGCCCCTTCAGGGCTTGAACCCTAAAAATACAGCAGGTCCAGCTGGAGGTCTGATGAAACATTCTGTTAAAAAAAATAAAGTGACAGTAAAAACATGTTTTTAACGCTTTAGCTCAACAGCAGAAAGCTTTACTGTAACTCCCTCCTCCATTACTGCAAGCAGCCAAAGGCAGCAAGGTCAAAGGTCAGAGATCATAGAGTGATGTCATCAGGTGTGTGATGGAGAGGTGTTGTGGATTTTTTTGTTGCTGTGCAGCAAGCGTCTGATTTATCTCCACCAGCTCAGTGATGTGTCCACTTCTCCTCAAGTGTCTGTAAATCAAACGCACCCCAAGTTGTTCACATACCGACACGTCTGCGTTGAGCAACGAGACGATTGGCCGGTGTGTGAGCGTCGTCTGAACATGTGTAAAGGAGAAGCTGGTGACAGAATATTCCTCCATCTTTTCATTAGCGAGTGTGTGACTCTGTGTGTGTATGTGTGATGGTTTATTGCCTCAGAGGTGCAGGGCAGCGTGATCAATCACACTCTGTGGATGTGTCTGCTTCTCAATCATCACAAAATCATCGAAATGTAGAACACACACACACACACACACACGCTGTGATTTCACCTGTTCATCACCCTGTGTGTTTTGGGACCAGAACTCACAGCCGTAACCATAGCAACAGCAGAACCATAGCGACCAGTGTCATCATCAGCAACAGACCCCAGTGGAGTGTTTCTTTACGTTCTGTCTAAATAATTTGGGATGAGTGCTGCAGCAGCGGCGGCGGTGGTGGTGGAGGAAGTCGACCATGTTTGTTTTGATTACAGTGGAGACTTTGGGGGTTTTCTCTTTGACTTTAAATGAAGTTCAGTCACTTCACTAACTTCATTTCTTCTCTCACTCTCTCTGTTATTATCTCCGGCAGGAGTGAGCCTGGAGGGGATCATGCGTGTGGTTGTGTGTGTACCTGTCTGTTGGCAGCTAATCTTACATATAACTGGACCAATCAACCTAATATTTTGTGTGCACATTTATGACTTTATGCTTGTAATTGGGGTTATTCCTAATGGTTGAAAACCCTGTTTTATTGACTGATTTATACTGCCACTGACTGCTGACTCCTCACTCTTCTTAAAGGGACAGTTTGGATTTTTGAGGTGGGTTTGTATGGAGTACGTACCGATAGTCAGAGAGTAGATGTCAGTGTACAGATGCTTCTTTTCTCTTCCTGTAATATAGAAGTACTTTCATATCTTGTAGTCAGGAGTGGTGACATAAGTTTATCCAATCAGTTGAGATTTAGCATGTATGGAAGCCCATTTGTGCCAGTGTAATTAGTGTAATTAAAAAAAAAGATCCTGTAAATCATTACAATGAAAAACCTTCTTGAAATAATGACCTAGTATCTCAAAAATAATGAGCTGCTACCTTTTCTTATTATTTTGAGATACCAAGTCATTCTTTTGGAAAGTTTCTCATTATTTTGAGACAGTGAGTATGCTTGCAACAGTAGTAGGTGTTCCGGGTGATACAAGCTTTTCAGGCGTATACAGATTACATTACTTTCCCACCGCCACCACCATTGTTTTGTTTTTAATGCCTCCGCACCAACAACAGCAGTGGCTGACGGTATTATGTTTTCAGGTTGTCTGTTTGTCCCTACGTACATATTAGTACATAAGTAGTAATGTAACAATATACATAAGGTTCTATGTTGCCCGCTCAACCAAGCGGGAAACATAGAACCCTTTTTGTGTAAGCGGGGAACACAGAAGCTTTTTTGCAGGGTTAAGTGGGGAACATAGAACCCGGGAAACACAGAACCCTGGAAACATAGGGATGACCCCACTGCGCTAAGCTAGCTCGTTGCAAGATGTTCAGTAACGCCATGACCAGAAATAGAAGATCCGATAACCTACAGATCTGGCATTTGGAGCCACTTCGGTTTCACTGGGAATCATGAGGGCGATGGTGAGAGAGAGAGTGGTGGATAAAACACATCAAGCCAAAGAATGAGCCATCGCACGGCTACAGACTCTCCTCAGCAGCTAACCCAGAGTTATAGTAACATACACGATCCCTGAGCCGAAGCACGAGCCGCTGTATTACAGCAGCCTCCCTTTAGCAGCTAAGCTGACAGCACACACCTGGTTGCACAGCATACCCACCCTGAACCAGCAAACGAGAGTCATTGTGTGGCTGTAGCCTCTTGTTCAGCAGGTAACAGAAGCACAAAGCAAATCTGCAGCAGTGAGCAGTAACTGTAAGCGGGCCAGGTAGCAGATTCAGCCAGAAAGACTGAAAGGTACGTTAATGATGGCTGTTTAGCTTGTGTTTATATGACTGTGGATTGGAGATTTTTTATAGACTGAAAGAGTTCAGAGAACTTGTGGGATGTAGCAAACTCGACTAGGAATGACATACTACGCGCTCTAATGTCAGTAGTAACGTAGCATTTGGGAAGGGGTATGTGAAGGAACGCTCCAGTGCATAATCTAGCCATGATTTCACTCAAAACATCCTGGGAACACAAATGGTGAAATACTGTTCAACGATCTAAGTGCACAGTTCAGTACTACACAGTTCCAAGTCTTTTAATGTTTTTAACAAGTATTTTCTAACATTTATAATATGTGATGAGCCTTTTTTAGCTACACACAGCACACACTCTGGCTTTGTACATAAAACACAAAAGCCCAAATAATGTTCATTTTCACCCATTTAAAATTTTCAAAAATCAAGGACATTTCTCTGGTATTTTCACTTTTTAAAATGTACTGAATTGTGATACTGCTGTATCATATTAAAGTGAACCGTGAATCTTATAAACAGTTACACCCCTAGTACATACACAATATCTCAAGTCGGACTCAACCATGAAGTCATTAAATTTTGGTGGTCAAAGGTCACTGTGACCTTACAAAACATGTTAGTCAAGTATTCAAATGCTAATTATGACTACATTTCACACAAATGACGACATTTCATATCCAAAAGGTCAAAGGTCAGCTTCACTGTGACATCATAATATTCTGCAAAAACACTTTTCTGTCCATAACTCAACATCACATCTCAGGAACAGAACGGGAGACATTTAGTCAGATACTGAATCTGTGACACTAAACTTGAAACTGTGCTGATTGTATAGATTTTCTGTGCTGCCGGGGAGGAAGATGTGTGTGAAACATCCATGTTTACACAGACATGGATGTAAACTGTAACTTGACTTGTTCGTGGAGGCATTGAATCTTGAGGCGATAATTCTTGTTAGGAGTTTAACCCTCCTAAACTGAGCTGATCTGCTTCATCAGGTCTGTGTGGGTGTGATTTGATCAGATATGACTGACGGAGCCAACATCCCATTAACTGTCATCAGCCTTTAAACCAGTGAGAATCACACAGACAAGACAGATTTGTGTTCCTGTCGGACCTTGTTTCCTGTCAGAGCTTTAACACATCCATCAGTGTGTTAGTTGTTCTCATTGTTCTCTACAAAGTAAACATTGTTAAGATTTACCGTAGTTGAGGTCTGAGGAGGTTGGAGGATCACTCTGCATGTTCAACAGGACCCCCGCGCCACACACACGCATACACAGACACACAGACACACAGACACAGACACACACACACTCTCTCTCTCTGACTGTGTGGTCAGCTGACCTTAGACACAGTTGGTTTGCTTTGAGGTCTCATGATTTATCAGAGCCATGAAGTCACTTGACCTCCTGTTAACACTGCTGACACTCCTGCTCCTCTTCCACCTGTTCAACCTCCAACACCTGCTCCTTCTGTTTCTGCTTCCTTCCTGTTTCCACTCAGAATAAAAAGACAGTGAAGAAGACCCCGTCAAAGTCCCACCTACACTGCATGATTGACATGTGATTTCTTGGTAAAACACAGTATTTTGAAGAGCATAAAGAAAAGTGGTTTGATCCATAAAGAAAGATTAAATTAATTAAAAGGAGGCAATAAGGCACAAAATGCACATTTATATTCACCAGCTTAATAAAATAAAAACAGGTTGAGGGGACAAACCAGACTAAAGATCTGAGAGTTTTTGCTGACATATTGTGTCCTGCCATGTTGGCGTGTACCAGAAATTTAGTTGTCGATACCAGTGAAATTCCCCAATTCTTGATACCCCATTCGATACCACTGTAAAAAACAAAGAACAAAAAGAAAATAATAATCCCATTTACCTAACATACGACAACCTTTTATTAAAAGATTTACATAAAAATAAATTTCTATATTAATTCCTGATGATCCACCTCAAAAACAAAGTACTAGTCTATGTGTGTTAATGAGATTTTGTGCGTGAGGAAACATATGTCAGTATACACCCTACAGTATATGAACATATATTTCTCTTCCATTGTTGTTCAGCACTTGCACATGTAAGATGTGAGGTTGGTTGTTTTGTCCCGCCCCTTCTCCACTGTGATTGGACAGCTAGGTAACAATGACAAGCAGTGACAAGCACAGCGTTATACTCAAAGCTGAACGTTTGTCAGCTCTCGGTGACCAGCTCCAAATGTGCAGTGCTCGGTGCAGAGTAGATACTCAAGGCGCTCACTATCTCACCTGGTAGAGCGTGTGCCCCAGGTACAAAGGCTGTGTCCTTGCTGCAGTGGCTGCAGGTTCAATTCCGGCCCACAGCCCCTAGTTTGCTCCACCCATTCTCCCCCTTTCAGCTGTATCTGTCCTATTAAATAAAAGCATAAGCCCTCAAAAATATCTTTAAAAAAAGTAGACACTTAGCGCCTCATCACGCTGCTGGCATTTGTAGTGTAAATACACAGCACACCCATTACAAAGAATTAATCAAATATACTGGCCTCAAGAAAAATACACTTTTCTTTTTGACGAGTCAAGGCGGAGCTGTCGCTGCTGTCTTCCACATGTTGTTGTTCTTTCGCGACGACAGGCGTTCTTTTTCTTTCTTGGCATTTAACAGTAGACTAGGACACTTGTAAGCGTTTATGCTGCCACGTCAGGTCCGGAAGAATTGCATCACAAGTACCTCCCGGACTGGAGAAAAACACAAACCGTCAAGATTTCAAAAATTTTGATATCCCTGCCATGTGTGCCGTATCATCCAAGGAATCCAAAAAAGTCATCATCATGAAACTCAAAACATAAAACAATACAGACAGTAAAATGTTTTCTGCATGGCTGGATGAACTTGTTAGAGAGTCCTGGGTGAAGAATGTGCCCACACTGCGTATGTATGTACCCTGTTATCTCAACATTTACAGAGCACATAGCAAACCATACGTGGCATATTTACCCCGAGACAAACCAGTGTTTTACACACCACAACATTATTTATATCATATACATCTTGTAACAATATAAACTAGCTAGTGCAGATGTCACAAAGTGCTTCACAGTGGGCTGATGGGAAATGTGGTCTTTATGTGTGAGATCTAACCAGTGGTCTCTTGTGTAGCTGTGGTGGGATTGCAGTCATTCCAGCTCAAACATTAAACATGACTCAGATGTGCTGATGATTAAAAATGAACCTTGTTGCAGTAAATCACTGCCGCTCACTCGTCTCAGCAGCAGGCCGACATTTTAAAACACTTTGCAGCTGGTGATTAATTTTGACGATGGGCGGCCATGTCAAAGACCTCCATCGCTCTCCTCTTCCTCACCTGCCCCTCTGTTTCCTGTCTTGTGCTTTTCCATATCTTCTTTATTTTCCTGTCCTTCATACTCTTTCTCTCGCTGACTCTCAGTCCTCATCCTCCTCTTGCTCCATCGCTCCGCATGAATCTCAGTGAATCACATGTTCCTGAAAGTATCGTCACATTAAAGTTTTATTTATGGCCAAATCCTCTTAAGATAAATTAAAGGAGTTATTAATTGAGGAGAAAATGTATTATTTGTACGTTATTTATGGAGACCACCTATCTGAAGCTAATAAATAAATTCATCTTGATTTAATGGAGAAACTGAAATAATAGAATAAATACTCAGAGTACACTACATGGCCAAAAGTAAGAGAACACCTGAGCAATCCACCCACATGTGACAGCTGAAGCATCAGTCTGCAGCTGGAAGTCTGCAGCTTGTGAAAGTGCTTTGTAGGAATTTAACACAGCCACATCACACTTTGTTTTGCACTCTAAACAAATAAAATAAATCACTTAATAAAAATCTTAAACACATGAAAGTGAGACGTATAGAGGATGGTTTTCCAGAGCAGAGGATTTAATGGAGATGAGCTAAAGTGAAATTAATATCATGGAACAGAAGCTGCTGGATTTTGCTTTTGTTTTCCAAAGTTTAAATCGATTGCTGGAGCTGTTGATTAAAGCACATCTAGCCGTCTAAAAAAAAGCTGTGCTACAGATTTAGATTGCAACCTTTATTTGAAAGGCATTTTGATGATAACATGACAGGTTTTAGAGAAACTCTTTGACACATCTCTTAAAAAGAAAAAAAACCCTGAAAAAAGACATGTTTATGTTGCTGCAGTACCAATGCTCATGTTGTTTTTGTTTATGTCATACTTTCCAATTAGGATAGACTGTACATCCAGTGGCTGCTTGTGGCCACTTAGCACAGAATGTATAATGGTGGGGCGTTGGTGGCTTAGTGGATAGAGCAGGCGCTCCATGTACATGGCTGTTGCCATAGCGGCCAGGGTTCGACTCCAGCCTGTGGCCCTTTGCTGCATGTCATTCCCCCTCTCTCTCCCCCCTTCATACTCAGCTGTCCTATCAATTAAAGGCAAAAATGCCCAAAAGAAATCTTAAAAAAAAGAGAAAAGAATGTAAAATGGTCAAATTCAATTACACAATACATGATGCAAAGATTCAATCCAATTGCCAATGCTGACATTGTATATTTCTGCAAACCACGTAAATGTAACATTTGTATGTTATTACATAGTGGATACTTTGAAACTTTGTATCTCAACAACATTGTGGTTAATGTGTCATTACGATTAGGCACAAAAAGCAATTGGTTATGGTTAGGAAGATATTATGCTTTGGCTTAGAATATCTGTTTTATTTTCATTTTTTCTTTTTTCGCTACAACCCCCACTGGAAATGCAGTGTTTCTTTGCTAAAAGACATTTGCTTTTGGTGGCTAAACCTCTGCTGGAAATGCTGTGACATCTCGCTTAAATACATACACTTTTGGCGGCACAATCTCCGCTGTAAATGCGGTGACGCCTTATTAAAAAACATCAGATTTTGGTGGCAAAGTCCCTGCTGGAAATGCAGTGACATCTCGCTAAGAAACATACACTTTTGGTGGCACAATCCCCACTGTAAATGCAACGATGCCTTGCTAAAAACCATTCAATTTTGGTTGCACAAGCCCTGCTTGAAATAAAGCAATATCTTGCTAAAAAACACCAGTTTTTGGTGGTATAATCACACCTGAAAATGTGGCAGTGCCTCGCCAAAAAACATTGACTTCTGGTGTCATCTCACCCACTGGAACTATAAAGACATCCCACTAAAAACATCAAAGTGCCAACATTTTCTTTTGGTGTCTGGGCTGAAATATTTATTTGAATTGTCTTCCTCTTTTTTAAGTCTCTCACTTTTTCCCTCCATCTCTGCTTCACTTTTTAATCTGCTCCCCCATCTGTAAATATACAGTGTATCATTGGCATTAAAGCGCACAGTGGAACATAAAGGAAAATATAACGAGGACATCAATAACAATCACATCCACTAATGACAGTAAAAGTTCCATCTAAGTCCGACAACAAAAACAAATATCAAATGTCTGACTCCATCCTTTTCCCTCTCTCCGTCATCTCTCCATCAGCCTCTGCTCACCACTTTCTGACCTTTCTCTTAGCATATGCCTGAACATGTCAATACACTTATGTTCCCTAATTATATGGAGGAGATACAGGAAGAGCAATAGAACAGCAATAACAATAAAACAGTCATGAATAAGAAACAATCAAATGATTAGTCTTTGTATCTCAGATGGATTTTATTTTAAGGTATCGGAGTGAAGCGGGCGGATCAGCTTGCCAGTAATGCTGTCGATCGGTACTTTGGTATTTTGAAGCTCCTGTTTTTTGGGCTGCCTGTCCCATGTGGAGTTGCCGGTGTCTGTGCTGGCTCCCACACCGACTGGGAGACGATCAGCAGGCGCCGGCCAAGCGCTGGTCCGGTTTTGGCCGCGGTCGATCCATTCTTTTCTGGCTGGCTCCCCAGCAATCATTTGGAGTCCTAAAGAGGACTTCCAGGTGATGTAAGTCACTGTGCTGGCAGCTGTTATGGAGGTCCTCGGCCCTGCAAGCAGCTGATTGTGTTTCAGTAAAAAAACAACAAAAAAAAAAGATCATATACAAAAGATTCCAGCTCAAGGTGGTGGTGTGGCTGGAGCGTATCCCAGCATGCGTTGGATGAAAGGCAGGGAAACACCTCGGACAGGTTACTGTCTGTCTCAGGGCCAAAGCTGTATTCTTTTATAGTTGGATGTTTCTGTTCTCTGTGTGTTTGAGCCAAAGTAAAAGAAAGCATGGCTGTCAGCAATAAACTGTTTCTTTGGCATTTTTAAAGCTCTATACATGTTTATATGAACACGTTCTAAAGTTTTGCGCACCAAAGTCATCAACCCGTGTTTTAAGATTGTTCACAAGTCTGCAGTTCTGTAAAAACCGACTCACGTTAACTTCGACTTATCTTTTAATTCTGATTCTTTTCTGGTTGAAATAATGTGACGTTATAGCAAAGCAAAACTCTGGATGGATGGATGGATGGATGGATGGATGGATGGATGTGGAGCCATGGAGAGTATCATTTGCATGCCAATTCCTACCCACAGTCAACATCTGTTTCTTTTAACCATGAACATGATTGTTCTCTAACTTGTTAGTGCCTGAACTGGGCACTAACCATGGAGGTAAATCTGAAATAGTCATGTGAATCATTAGGGTGGAAAAGGCCAAGGCATCTTTCTGGGACTTGTGGAATACTTTTGGGTGAAAGGCCAAGGAGAGTGATGGGTAGGGAAGGGTCAATAATTGCTTTAAATGCTTTAAAAATAGCAAAAAATTGACTTCCAGAAGGTAAATAATGATGGACCAAAGTCAGAACTTGTGTATCAATGTAGCTGGAGCCTGCTTGCATCTATTGCATATTGGGTTCATGTCAGGTTTGATTTTAGACATCCTGACCTTGGTCCAGTACATTCGATGAATGAGCTTAAGTTGGATGAGGCTGTAAAGGGCGCAATTGGAGGAGGGGTGGATTCTGTCCAAAACTATGTCCCACTCATCATCTTGGAACTCATGGTCTAAATCAGTTACCCACTGCTGTCTTACTAACAGATATGAGAAGGTGTAGAGTTTGTGATAAGGTCATATAAATAGGAAACGACCCCTTTGTTGTGGACACTGGTCTCTAGCATCCTTTGTAGTAGAGTTTTAGGAGGAAGTGGAAATATAATAAAAAATAAAATTGTGCAAAATCACAAATCTGAAAATGTCTGAAAAGGTGAGTTTTGCCAAGTTTGAATTACAGGGACAATTGTGAGAAGGAGGCAAATGTTTTATTGATATTCAGATCTTCAAATGTGGTGATACCTCTCTGATGCCACACCCTGAATGCACTGTCATTCAGAGATGGAGGAAAAACTGGATTGATGTTACAAGGAGAGTGTATTGGAATTTGCATAAATTCCAATTGGCTTTTTAACTGTTTCCATATCTGCAGCAGTTTCATTAACTACAGGTGTATGATTGAGTATATATTTTTATGCTATTGTATATTTCTACTCCACCATAGTTCAAAGGTAATTATTGTACTTTTTACTGCACTACATTCATCTGACAGCTGTAGTTACTGCTTGCTTTACAAGTTATTATTTTACATAAAAAATATGATATGCTTATAAAATACAATGCATAATAAGGATGCTGTTCCCAACTGTTTGACATGTGACCACTTACAATAAAACAGTGTTTAGTTGTGTCACATTTCAGGTGTGGTTAAACCTCACACATAATTAACATAAAATTATTCAATATTGAAAAACCCCCCAGCAAAGATATAAAAATGCCCAAAATGTATATAAATTACTATATCAGGACTTAGTTTTCTCTTCTTTTGTCCATTAATTCTGTGACAGCCCTTTCAGATTTATTTGGTGACCCTTTGGAGAGGCTCGACCTGTGATTGTAAACCATTGAACTTAACTGTAAATCAAGTAGTTCAAACTGGCTCCACCTGGAGCAGCTACAACAGTAACATGCTGCTCTAACTAATGTTACATTTCAGTACATTTTACTCATAATACTTCTGTACTTTGACTTAAAGAAACTCTTACTTTCTTGTGTTTCACAGAGCACTTAGAAAAAATTTGAACATCCACAACTCCCGCCTCCCTCCAAAGTCCCATCCTCCTCCTCGTTAGATATGTTAGATACACGGAAGAGTATAAGAGTATAACGTTACAACCAAGACAGTCAAACGCAACCCCGGAGTTTTAAAGGGAAATTTTGGTTTATTTCAACCTGTCTCCTATCGTCCTAAATTTGTTTCAAGTCACTAGTCACATAGAAATAATAGTTAGCATGTTAGCCGTTAGCCTAGATACAGCCATAGCGTCAGCCCTGTTAAAACGTAAGTGAACAGGCATCCTTTCAAGTGCAAAGTTAGTCCACTAAAAAAGCTTTTTCTCCACAAAGACCGCCTCATATCGTTAGGATAAATGTCAGAGAACACATAGAAAACGACATGTAAACGTGTTGTCTTACCTTACCGGTGTGCTGCCATGTTTGTTGTTTACCATTTAGCTAAGGCTGCAACCGGTCCCATTCCTTGCAACAGAGGTATTCCTCTTCTGTGGGCATATAGACTTTTGCATATCCAGTTAAAAGGTCCTTGTAGCGGCTTTAAATCTTTTTTGAATGCATGATGTTTTCGTCTTGTTTTGTCACCGCTTCAGTAGTTTGTTGACATGTAGTGATGTAACAGATGACCTTGATGACGGACCAACAAACAAACATGAGCTACTGATGCAACATAACCAGGAGAAAGTCTTTTACATGTCAACACAGTGAGTCTGAAGTAAAGACGACATCACTTCTTGCCGACAGACAGACAGACAGACAGACAGACAGACAGACAGACGGTGGAATCAGATTAAAAATAAAAATGGCAACAAAATAAAGAATTAACAGCAGCCTCTCTGAAGCTGGTCAGGGCACTTCAGCGGGGAGGAGATAACATGAGGAGACGGCTCAGTGTGTGTGTGTGTGTGTGTGTGTGTGTGTTTACCTCTTTTTTGTGTTTTGACCTGAGCACAATATTTAAGAAAACATGACTGCAGCAATAATACATTCAAACACACTTTAAATTACAACAAAATGTATTAAAGAAACTTATTATGTGTAAATCAACAATTATAATGATAGAAAAAGTGTTTGAATGCAAATATGTTCTTAAATTTGACTTTCATGGGAGTGTATTTTAAAAACAAAAATTAAATTCAAATCAGTCTAATGCAATTAGAGCATCAATAATAGTTAGAATAGGTTAAAATAATGTATGAAAGAGCTCTTGATTATACATGATAAATATTGTTGGCTGGTCATTGCATGTCCTTGTTGGCAGTGAGGAAAAGCCTTCAGCTGGCATGTGTGTGTGTGTGTGTTGGGGGTGTAGTCGTGGGGTCGTCTCAGGGTCGTTGCGGGGGTTGGTGGAGGGGTCCTCAGGGTTAAGCTCGCTGGTCGTCACTCAGGACCAGAATAAGCGTTTATAAGTGGTTTATAGCAAGAAAAATATCAACATTTACAGCAGCGAGCTAACATGTTAGCCACAGCTGCCATGTTGGACAGGGAAACCACACACCTCAGAAAACATTTGCAAAGCTGACTGCTGTGAGCCTTTTGGATCTTGTATTTTTTACATCTGTGTAAAACCAGCCCTCTGGAAGAGCACTGGGCTTTGAAGCCAATGTTACATAGTCATCAAAAGTGTAACTACACCATCTGAGTCCGTCACGTGAAGCCACATGATGAAAGGGACATCTGTAAATCAGTGAATACATTTTTTTAAGTGTCATAGCCCCTTAAAAATTACTTGTTTTACTATCCGAATATGATCCATTTGGTCCAATAACATTTTGAAAATCTAGAAGAGCTGCACAGTTAAATCATTTCATCCCTATTCAAGTTAGGTGAGTGCTCAAACAGAGGTTAGCCACTCGGCTGCGCTCGGCCACCACAAGTCTGTGGTGCGCTTGCTTTTTGGGCCCATAATGTGGAGGTTCTGGGTAATTTCATACCTTAGGAAATAGAGCTTTTTGGGCTTCATGTGCCACATGTGCAACTTTCTTAAGAGTGAACAAGGTCCCACCTCCAACACTGTATCCAGGTCTCTTAATAATCCAGGGGCGCAGATGGGATTCTTGAACTGGGGGGGACCAAGCTGTCAGCAAATGATCAAATGATTCCAACTCAATTAGTTATTTTATACATACAATACATATATGTATATATATATATTTAAATGAATATCTGCCACATCTGGGGAAGTCAACAGGCAACGGGCAACGGCCAGGAGGACAATGTTAACATTTTAAATCTTATAATTTCAATTAACAGTTGCTGCTTACTAAAATAACATTATACATAAAAATAACAGCATTAAAGATATTCACCTACAGCCCAGAATGCTGTTATTTTACATTTAGCCTACTTCAGTTAAGTCCAAATGTCTTCTTATTATTGTCAGACTAGCTACTCAACATTACAAAACAAATAATTGCCACATCTGGGAAAGTCAACAGGTAACAGGCATAGGATATTTACATCTTTTGGTTCTTGAAAAAAACGCTGTGATTATTTTTCTTTCTTCTCTGGCTTCATGTGGCAGAAAAATCACCAGCTCAGTCATTAGACAGTTGTATATGATATATGGTTACTGCTACAGGCACAGCTACCAGCTCCTCTTAGGACCCCGGGGTCGAGAATCGTGCCTTATGGTGCGTTACATTTACATTGGAAGTTGGAACTCCGAGCTCCGAACAACGTAACCTCCAAACTGAGCGCTTCCCAGTTTAAAAACTGGGACATGGAACATGGAATCCGAAAAAAATGGACAGTTAATGAAATGAAACGAAAACCCCAACGTTTATGCTTGTAGATGGTATATTTCAATGCTTTTCCGACTTCAAAACTCTGACTTACGAGTACAACTGAACGCACCATGAGTCGTAGCACAAACACCGGGCTCAGTGGATCAGCTGTGCAGTGTTATTAACCGAGAATTACGTGGAAAATTGAACACCTTGCTGCAACTCAGCAAGGATCTGCTCCAGCCTTTCCCCTTCTTGAATCGGTGTAATGTGGATTGATCACTGACAAGGCTACTGCCGCTGCCATTTCAGCTTTGTGCTGCAATGTAAGTTAGTCTAACTAACAGAACACTGATCCTCTTTTTTTACCTATGTGTAGAAGGGACAGTAGGGGGGACAGATCGGGGTCACTATAAATCTGGGGGGGGGCATGTCACCCCTGTCCCCAGTGCCATCTGCGCGCATGTAATAATCCATGGTGTTAACTTGCCTGCAGTCTTCCTCTTCCTTAGTTTTGTTGAAACATTGCTGCATTTCTTGCTGTATCACTGCCACTTACAGATAAAACTAGAACACACTCATAAGTAAGTATCTCCATAGTGCTACTAGAAAGGGTCAAAGTCAAAAGGGAATGCTTAACAAGGAGAACCAACATGTTCAGCTTTCCCTGCTGAACACTGAACTTCATGATATCAGGGTTTCACACATGCAAAAAACTTCTTTCTCCAAAGGCAGAAAAAGGTGAACGTAACTCCTGCACGTGTTTGCATCCATAAAACATGTTTATTTTTGTGCACATTTTGCATCCTGTGCAGGTGCAGAGCAGGTGGAGGAGGCTTGTTTGAGTCAGTTCAGTTAAAAACAGACAGACTTGGGAAAACGAGTGTGGGTGATCAGAGATGATGAACTGAGAGAGAAAGAGATCGATGACTGACTGCCATGTTCAACAGCATGTGATAGACAAGGCCAGTGTGTGTGTGTGTGTGTGTGTGTGTCTGTGTGTCTGTGTGTGTCTGTGTGTGTGTGTGTGTGTGTGTGTGTGTATTATAAAGTGTCCTTGGGGCTTGTGTGCACCTTCATCTGTTTACTGGTTCAACAGCAGACAGGAAACAGTCAGTCAGACGGTCCAGAGTCCTGCAGATCATCCATCAGCTCCTCTACAAACTGATGACATGGCCTTGTATCACTACAAAGTGTATGTGTGTGTGTGTGTGTGTGTGTCTGTGTGTGTGTGTATGTGTGTGTGTGTGTGTGTGTGTGTGTGTATGTGTGTGTGTGTGCATCCAAGGAAAAAGGAAACACTGACTTAGAAGAGAGAGAAAGAGGGGGGTGATAGACTGGACAAGGCTTCTGATCCTTACTGGTTTACTGTGTTAGCCCCTCTGACTATTGAATATTACATTAACATGGGAGTCACAGAGCCAAACATCTGATTATTTATTAAGAATAAATACATTCTGTTGTTATCCACTGTTCTAACCAAAACTAAAGATAAAAAATGTTTATAACCTGTTTCTCGGGCTGTATTTCCTGCGTTGTTGTTGCTCGTTTTGTATGGCACAAGAAAAATATAAAACCTTTTCCTTTGTATGGAAATATAAGATAATATAAAGTAACACAAACATATATAATTAAATCCAATCAAACTTTAATTTTGGTTTACGTTAAACAGATAGTACAGAGCCATCTTTGTTTTGGTCAAGAAACCGTGACAGCAGGAATACTTTTTACTCCATATTGTTGGAAGAGGTTAATGGTGTTCCTCTCCTGGTCTCTAGTTGTCTGTATTGTTGTCCTCTGGTCTCGTCTAAATTTTGTCTGGTCTCTCCGTTTGGTTTCTCCTGAAATATGTTTTTTTGACTTGGAAGGTTCTGAACTAAGTGAAAAGACTTGGGGGTTTCTAAGTTTGGTGTGGGAATAAAGCACGGGAGCAGCAATACATCGTGTGCGATAAATCCTGATTTCTAAGTGGCTGCCATGATAAGAGCTGCTGCTAAGGAAAGGAGCTTCAGTGCTTCCTTTCTTATCTCCTTCAAAGAGTACACTGGACCATCCTTTACCTAAGGAAAGGAGATAATGCCATCCCACAAGTCCTTGCGATGCACCATTTAGCCTTTCACAAAAACCCCCAATATACCTATCGTGCATAAATTTGACAATTATTTTAATGCAATCACAGTGGGATTCATGTTATAAATATGAGTGGACAGGAATGCGAGTGTGAGAAACCATTCTCAATGTCACAGCCATTTCCTTTCATTACTGGTAGCCTGTATTCCTTTTTTGATTTCAATTCCAACCTTGGTAATAGAGTACTATTTTTCATTGGGTTGTCAATGTTTATGTAGTCTGCTCACAGGATTAATTATGGAAGATGTGTTTTAGTGGTCCATCATAAGAACATTGTAGTTTTATCCCAACCGACCCACATTATTAACAAATGCTGCCGCATAATTACAGAGCATAGTGTAAGGGCAGTTGGATTTTCCTAAGTCCTTATGAATTCCCTTTCATATCTTTCCTAGACCTCATGATGTTTCCATTTAGGTCAAGGAAAAGTATTTAGAACAAGACATAGGATGTCATTTTTAAATTATTCAACCACAGCCTAAGTCTCTACTGGTTTCCTTTTGGTTTCTCTTCATCTGTAATGGCTTTCTTATTTACTCTGGTCTATTCCTCTGGTATCTCTTAGTCTCTACTGGTTTCCCTTTGGTTTGTCTTTATTTGTGCTGATCTCCTCCTCTCCCAGTGGACTACTGCGTTTTTTGTTGTTTTTTGTTTTGGCTTTTTTTTGCATTGTTTTTCCTGGTTCTGCCAGAACTTCCTGTAATTAGTCTTAAATATTTAAAGGAAAATCTTAACTCAAGGTGCTTTATGGCCCTAGACCTTTTTGTTGGACCAAGGTCTGTGATCTGGGGATGGTTTAGTACCTGTAATTTTGCTCAAACTTAAAAGTCCGCACCAAACCAAGATGTGAAAGGACCTGTAGTCTTGTTGGAGCTTTCCACTGTGTCGAACAGGTGCAAGGAGTGCGTGATGGGAATCCCACCCCACCTTCAGACACAAACAAGTCATCAGGGAATATGACAAACCCAGTGAGACTGTCACATGAGCGGGCTGTCAGACGATCCAGCCACAGACTTTAAATCACACATTTAATGTTAAACGTCACAACTTTTCAAATACAAACTTTATGTTAAAATCTGTACAAACAAGAGATTTGAATAAAAACACTGGCAGCTGGGACATGTTGACAGAACGAGAGAGAGAAAGACACACACACACACACACACAGAAGAGAGAGAGAGGTCCTAATAGAAACTGATTTAATCAGCCACGAGGGACGACAGTGAGAAGAACAAGAGAACAGCATGACACACACACACACGCACACACAGGCACGCACGCACGCACACACGCACGCACGCACGCACGCACGCACGCAAGCATGCACNTGTGTGTCTGAACAGACAGGCAGAATCAATAGAAAGCCTATTAAGCTGATCAGCATCATGCCAGGTTTGCGACGGTGAGTAGAAGAAGACACACACACACACACACACACACACACACACACACACACACACACACACACACACAGTAGATATCCACTTCTCTGTGTCGCACAGTGTGTGTTTCCTTGTTCTTGTTTCTTTTATGTCCTTTTCACCTTTTCTTCTTTCCTTTCCTACTTCCTCATGTTTTCAGACCTTCAATCACACAGGGCACTGAGGATGGGTTACTTTTTCCTGTCTGTTCATGTGCAGAACAACTATATTCTGGGCTTTAAGCTTTTACTGTAGGTCATTGTTCCACCATTAGTGTCTGAACAACTCGTCACAAAAACTTCTAATCTTAGAAAGCTAAAAAGTAGATTTCCTGCAAGTTTAAAAAAAACTGTTTAAAGTACTTTGTAATGGCAAACAAAAAGAGAAACATATGTAAAACACACAGTTGTTGTCCCCATGTTATACTCTTCATCAGCAGATGGAGTTTGCTAAGTTGTCATGGGGATGGCTGAGTTGTCATCACGTGACACAATATGACTGAAAAAGAAAATTGACCAGCTGATTACTGCTTTATTGTCAATAAATATTATATGAGGAACATTCTGATGAAAATGTGTCTTTAAAAAACAGGGAGGCAGATCAGACTAAGTATGACTTATAGACAGGATGCTTTTGTTTTGTTGATAAAGAGCTTAAGAATTCATCTGTTTGTGATAAAATAAGAACAGAAAGACAACCAACACTTTTTGTTTCCCCCAGCTCCCTTTAGCCAAACAAAGTAAGTAATTGTATTACTACTACTACTACTATTACTAGTAGTAAGTAGTAAGTAGTAGTAGTAGTAGTAATAGTGGTCATACGTTTTATTGGTAGTAGTATCCTAAAAGTATGTAGAAGGTAGTTGTAGCAGTATGTAGTAGTAGTTGTATGTTGTTGTGGAAGAAGACATGGACAATTGACAGGCGCTCTGAGCAGTTGAGGGTTCAGTGCCCTGCTTAAGGGCGCCTTGGCAGTCCCCAGGAGGCAAATTAGCACTTCTCCAGCTACCAGTCCACACTGGTATTGGACTTGGCACGGCAACCCTCTGGTTCCCAACCCAAGTTGGGAATGGATATTGTAGAAGTAGTAGTGGTAGAAATGGTATACTGTGGTTGTATGTCATAGTGGTAGTAGTATATATTGTTAGTAGTTGTATTATGTTTGTTGTTGTAGTAGTATGTAGTAATAGTAGGAGTAGTAATTAGTAGTGGTAGCAGTGTGTGTGTTAGTAGTAGTAGCCTATACATATGTAGCAAGTAGTTATACCAGAAGTAGAATTATGTAGTAGTATATAATAGTATGGGTAGTCAGGGCTGTACGTTAACTTTTTTAGCCCATAGCACTAGTGCTACAGAGGGTGATAATTTTGTAGCACAGGCCAGAAAGTTTGTAGCACCTGTCACGATAACAAATTTTGCCGGGCGATTAATTGTGTCAGAAATTATTGCGATAAGTGATAATATTGCGTAATATTGTGCTTTTAAGACATTTTTATTATTGTTGTAATTTTGCTGTTTGTAGACCATTTTTAAACTTATATAATGATAATAAGGCATAATGATGCAAGTACACCCTTGTAAAGAGCAATAAACATTTATTTAACAAGAATATTTAGGAATGCACATTTTTTTTGTTAATTTAAATATCCGAAATAACACGTAAAAATATCAAAATAAATAAATAAAGACCTTATAAATACAAAAAAAAAAATAGACTGTCAGTCTCTCACTCTCAGGTGTGCAGTTAAGTTAGTCGTATTCGCTCTTTTTGTTGAGATGGTTTTAGAACAAACCCGGCATTCCGGCTCGTCCAAATTACTGGGCTCCCCTCTGTCTGGGAAGCTAGCGGAGGCTCACTGGCTGTGCTTCCTCCGGTCATGCTGCAGCTAACGCTCCACTAGCCTCACAGCTAGCCCCGTTTTTTTTATTCAGGTTATGCTCAACTCTCTGTTTCTTTCTCCGCCTCGTCTCCCCCTCACGAAGATCGCACTTTGTGTGTGTGTGTGTGGCCCATATCCGCCTCGCCCACAGAGACAAAGACACTCGATGACAAGAGCTTTCCCTCTGTTCATTACGCTAATGAACCAACTCACCTGGCTGCCAGACGATGCACGGCAGTAAACGCTCTTGTCGTGTAGTGAAAAAAGGAGAAAAAAACAGACCACACACACACACACACAAGCGGCTCGCAAGCAGTCTGTCGCACGCGTGCTACTAGGCAAATAAATTCATCGCACAAACATTTTTTTCCATTGCACGTGCGACATACAGTATATGTCGCACTGTACAGCCCTGTGGGTAGTTGTTGTAGCAGTAGAATGTAGTAGAAATTTTAGTAGTATATTGTAGTACTAATATGTTTGTTGTAGTTGTAGTAGTATGTAAAAGTGGCATGTTAGTTGTTGTAGCAGTATGTAGCAGTAGTGTGTAGTTTGTTGTTGTGGTAGTATTGGTAGTAGTAGTCATATTACTATTGGTAGTCGTAGTAGAAGTATGCATTTAGTACTGTCTTGGTAGTAGCAGTAGTGTGCATGAATGTATTGCTGGTAGTAGTAGTATGTAGTAGTAAGTAGTTGTCCTTGGTTAAAGCTGCTGCTGTGGTGTCAGTGAAAATGAAAACAGTCACATAAAGTAATCTGACAGTTTGTGGACTGAAGACAGAGAGTCACCTCAGGATCATTCCAGCTTGTGTCTCAGTCAGTCAGGAGTGAACATGATGTCATCAGTAGCAGGTTTTTGGTCCTTAAAGCTATGAATAGTTTAACTAAACTCTTTCCTTCTTTACTTTCTGTATTTTGACTCTTCCTCTCTGTCTTCAGTAGTAGCAGTCAGTCAGACTGTGACGGCTGCAGTCCATTTACAGCCTCCTCCACTATCTGCTGCAGAAGTAGAGCAGAATGGATGGTGTGTGTGTGCGTGTGTGTGTTAGAGCAGAATGGATGG
>NC_065516.1:2501561-2504040 GCF_006386435.1 Epinephelus moara
CACACACACACACACACACACACACACACACACACACACACACACACACACACAGATTAGATGCTTGTCCAGTTTCTCATTTTTATAAAAATTTAGTGTTAAATTTTTGCCTCCATCTACTTTTTGGATTTAATGTGGATGTAGTTGGAGTCATGGTGACGGTCACTGCTCATCACTGGTGCAGATGTGGACTGTATCCCTTAATTTCTGCAGATTTAAACATGTCTGAGTCTTCTGACAATATTGCAGAAGATTTAGACTTATGGGGGGCACCTCAGTCACCAGAGGAAAACGTTTCTGCAAAACATTAATACTTTACATCTGCATGTTCCATACCTATCATATCAACTTGGGCTAGGTGATATGGCTAAAAATGTTATTACAAAAAAATGTTCATATTAGTCTATATTGAAGAAAGTCTAGGTCTTGTTGTTTTGGTGTGCAGCTCAGTGTGATAGCTGTGTTCACACCTGCCCAAACACATCACAGTTAGGGGGAAAACGAAACTGAGGTGGATTGAACCGAACCAAACAGGGCAGGTGTGAAATTTTGTAAGTGTTTTAGTTGACAGTGTGTACAAATAAATAGAGAAAATAAAAATCTCAACTGTGGTCAGAACTTTTTTTTACACCCACAGCATGGGTAAAGGTCCCTCTTAAGCCCAGGTACCATATAAGCCCACTTGTCTTCTGAGTCAAATTTAAAAAAAAAACCAACTACATCACCATTTTTGCTGTGTCATGGTTCTTCCAATGAAGTTGCTTGTTACATAAATTATATTTTTTTATTGTAAGCCAATCAGATTTGTCGATATTGAGTTATCGAAGCACGTGTGATATGTGCCTGCTGCTCCCAGAAGAAGTTGCAAAAAACTGTGGTGACCTCAGAAAACAGCATTTTTTTCCCCCATATTTCTACTCCTGCTTTTGGCAAGTACTCATTTGTTATCAAAATTTAAGAGATTAGTGCTTTGAATAAAATATATGTCAGAATATTACTCAAATTAGAAATATTTTTTCTTTTGATGTCAAAGTATGCGATTTAGCATGCTAGCAAACAGCCCACAGGCTGCATCAATACAGTCGCTGCATAGCATTGTTCATTGCAATGACATAAAGCATGATAAGCGTGTATAGTTTACATTTTTGTATGCAAAATATATTATTATACTGTTAAATAGATAATAAATGTGTATATTTATCTTTATTTATTTTTTCATTAACATTTTTACCAAGTGGGCTTAAAGGGGACACTAGCAAAAAAAATCACACCATTTAGAGTGGATGTAAAGTAAAGAGTATAGCTAATTACTTAAAGGGATAGTGCACCCAAAAATGAAAATTCAGCCATTATCTACTCACCCATATGCCGAGGGAGGCTCTGGTGAAGTTTTAGAGTCCTCACATCCCTTGCGGAGATCGGTGGGGGGAGCGGCCAGCACACCTAATGGCATACGGCGCCCCAGACTAACGTCCAAGAACACAAAATTGAATCCACAAAGTATCTACATACTGCTCATCCATAGTGATCCAAGTGTCCTGCAGCCGCGACATAAAAAGTTGTTTTGAAATACGTCATATGAACTCTGTTTTTAGCCTCACTGTAGCCTGTAGCTCTGACTGCTTCTCTGTGCTCCGCGTTCACATGTGCGCGCCTGCGCGCAGTGTTGCCAACTTAGCGACTTTGTCGCTATATTTAGCGACTTTTCAGACCCCTCTAGCGACTAGCGACAAAAAAAGCGACTAGCGACAAATCTAGCGACTTTTTCTGATATTATTGAAGACTTCTGGAGACTCTGTTGTGAGAGCACGTATCATTCTTATTCTTCCCAACGAGCAGCGGATGCTGCCTTGGGCTCCTCTCTCGCCTCAAAGCACTCTCAGACGGCCCAGTCCTCCCTCCCAGCAGCAGTCAGAGCTGGAGATGTTAACCCCTCCACGTCCAGACTGCAAGTGAATGGAGATGTTAACCCCTCCACGTCCAGACTGCAAGTGAATTGCGCATGTGCGGAACCACCGCTGGCTGATCCCGACCTGGTTTACAGTCAGGGCGGGATGTAAATGTAAAATTTTCTTTGTCTAATATAAATCACTGAAAGAAGGTTCATTTGTAGTTCTAAACCAGGAGTCTGCAACCTTTGCCATTAAAAGAGCCATTTTTGACCAAGAATAATTTGAAAAAATCTGTGTGGAGCCGCAAAACATGTTTGAGCCTTATAATCAAGGTAAATAGCCTATTAAGTCTAAATTAGCTTATACTTACGGTCTAAATAAGCATATGTTAATATGTTTTACCACAAGGTGGACACTGTGCAGGGCACTATTTATGATAATTTGGTACTTAAATTTTGCAGAGCTGGCAGTGAGAGCAAACAAATCTGTTTACGCACTACTACATTCTCTATTTTATTCAATTTATTTTTTTGGATTTGGCATCCATAGCTAACCAGCCACTGCTATCGAGGTTCAGCAACATTTGG
>NC_065516.1:2504198-2521211 GCF_006386435.1 Epinephelus moara
CACTGGAAACCTGGTGGTGTAGTTGTTTCAAATGCAAAGCAGTGCCAACGGATGAGGAAAGTCTTTCCTGCTCAGACTGGGAATTGGCGATGCCTGCACTTGAGAATCTGGACATCAGTACTGACGAGACTGCTGCTCTTCAGAGATCACCGATCACCCTGAGCGCACATGTGAACGCGGAGCACAGAGAAACAGTCAGAGCTACAGGCTACAGTGAGGCTAAAAACAGAGTTCAAATGACGTTTTTCGAAGCAACTTTTTATGTCGGGGCTGCAGGACACTTGGATCACTACGGATGAGCAGTATGGAGATACTTTGTGGATTCAATTTTGTTCTTGGACGTTAGTCTGGGGCGCCATCTGCCATTAGGTGTGCTGGCCGCTCCCCCCGCTGATCTCTGCAAGGGATGTGAGGACTCTAAAACTTCACCAGGGCCTCCCTCGGCATATGGGTGAGTAGATAATGGCTGAATTTTCATTTTTGGGTGCACTATCCCTTTAAGTGCATGATCAATTGATACTTTTCATGTTATGTTAGTGCAACATATAGATTCATTTCATGTAGTTGTTTTTTTAATGTCGTGTGTGTAGAATAAAATATTTTGACTTTTAACCAGATATTCACTTATGTTCCCTTTAAGCCCACTTGACTTTGTTTTGACTTTTGAACCATTTTCCTGCCTAACTTTGACCTCACCTAATCAATCAGCTCCATAATTCAGATAATTAAATATCATTATATCATCATTTATTATCCTTAAAATATTAGTATTGAACCTGGAAACTGTTTTTCTTTTAGTCATTAGGTGTTCAGAAATCTTGATAAAAATATCTGCACTTTCAACCAGCTGGCTGGACCAGAAATTTTGTCCAATTCTAAATGCCAACAGTACAATGTATGATAGAGATACAGACAAAATGATAGCACATATTGAAAGATGAAGTATTGAAGAGTAATTTCCATTATAATTTTGATTTTGTTCATGAATAGTTTTTTGGCTACATTCCAAAGAAGACATGTAAGTTTAGCTTTTTCTGTGTTGACAACACAGCAAAAAGGCTGCTCATGCCTATTTCAAATGCCATTTACAAGTCAGAGGATAGGAGTGGAGAGAAAATGAAAACAGCTATTGAGAGCTAAGAGATTACAGATTTTAATAGAACAAGTTTGGATTGTTAAGATTTTTAACTATATATATATATATTTATTTATCAACAAATCATGAAGTGGGCTTATTTGGAACACCCATGGGCTTAAAGGGTACATTAAGTACCCATCGCATGTCAAATGTCCCAATTTTTCACAAATCAAATGCGGCAGCCCGAGACACAAATCATGTATACAGACCAGGAAATGAATTACAGTTTTATTCACGTTTCATTTATTCACATTATGTCCTATCATTCCAACAAAATAGCTCTTTAGTTAGTCACGTTAACTTGCTACTGTAGCTACTGTGGCGAGTCATCCATAGTCAAAACAGTCATACGAAAAGTAACTGTAAGTGCATGTTGAATGTTGTTGTTATGTTATAACATTACTGCATTGGTGGCTGGTCTCGTCTTCTTCTTCCTCTGGTTAATGGCAGGTGGCAAGTGGCATTTAAAATGTATCACCACCCTCTCCACGGTGGATTTATTGAACATTTAATATATCTCTATTGAGGAAAACTATATCAAGATAAATGTCGTATCATTTTATTGCCTAGCCCTAATATGAAAGTTTCTAAAGTGACGCAGTATATGGGCTGACTTTGTCATCAGGATGTGAAGGTGATGGTGGATGGCGTGACACCTAAGCAGATGCCTGCCAAGCTGCAGACCACTGTTTAAGACCAACGACTAACAAAAACAGTCGCTGCATGTCCTACCTGGATAGTGTCACGAAAAGCGTTCCTGTTTTCTTTTCTTTTTTAACCAAGGCATTGTTGTGTTTCCTCATAGTGTCACGAAAAGCATTTATTTTGTTTCAGAAACATAGCTGCTTTCGTAGTAGAGATTGTACCCCCATAACTGAGTATTTTACACCAAAACAAGATCTTTTCCTAACCATAACTAAGTGGTTTTTGTGCCTATGACCACACGTTAACCACAGCGTTGTTGAAACATAAAGTTTTAACGTATCGGCTACATTATAATATACAATGTAACATATCCATGGTTTGCAGAAATGTATAATTCCATCGTTTTTTGTGGTGATTGGGATAGGAGGCAGGGGCCCACATATTAGGGTCGGGTCGGGTTGGGTCGGGTCAAGAAATGTTCACTTTATTGGCGGGGCGGGTGGGGCGGGTCATTAAAGATTAAATATGTCAGATATAGCCTACTTGTTAACAACACTGTTGTATGTTAGGTAATTGGATGTTACGTAACGTAACCTGCGACCTGACGTCACAAAAGTGCCAAGCAGCGGCCACAACAAACCAGAATCAATGAAGCGGTGAAGATGGAAGAAGAAGTGAGGGAAAGATTACAGTCGGGAGAGTACAGAGTTAAAAGAAAAGAAGGCCAAGCTGCTAAATCTCATGTTTGGGACAGTTTCTGCGAGGTAGGTAGTGCAGCAGACGACATTGGCTACGTGAAGTGCAATTCCTGTGATAAGCTATACAAGCATGAGAGCCACATAACAAGACGGGTACGTTAATAGCGGCGGGGGCGGGGTTGGGCGGGTTGTGAAAATAGATGTGGTTGTGCGGGCGGGATGGAGCGGGTCAAATTATTTCATAAATGCGGGACCCACGGGTTGGAAAAAACCCCAACCCGCGCATAACTACCACATACCATAAAGGGTCACTTTATTGCTACTTCTACTTCATGTTACTACCTGTTTCCATCTGTTTATAAAATTAACTAACTTTTTATACCTTCTGCACTGTTTTATTTCTTAGATTCTGACTTTTTTCCCTTGAGAGATTTTCTTTTTGTACATGTTGTAATAGCATTGTTAGAGGAAGTCTGAGCTCTAAGACTGCTTCTCTGCAGTTGTTGTGCATAATAATGACAAATGAAGATTGAAGAGCTTAACATTAAGCAACAAGGCAGTGTCCCAGCAATTAAAGGATTAATTTAAGACTCTTAGACTCTGCAAACTTTTAGCTAAAAAGTGCATGTGGATGATAAATATAGTGCGGTGAAAAGTACAGTATTTCCTTCTGAAATGTATTGGAGTAGACATATAATGTAGCAAATAATGGGAGTGTGCAAGTGAAGTAAAAGTACCTCGGTACTGTACTTAAGCACCGTGCATGTGGAATAAATGTACTTTCCTCGATTACAGACAGAACACAACGATAACCAGAGACATTGTTAATCATCAGTATCACTGATGGTGTCACTTTACTTGATCCGACAAACGTCTGACACACAGCAGCTTAGAGCTGTCAATCAGCCTCTGTGTTTAAGTGATGAAGCTGTCTGATGATGATGTTGTCAACTGTCATGATTCAGTTCTCACTGATTCTTTCCAGAGATGAGTTTAAACACTGAAACACAGTTTAGACTGATTTTCTGAGTTAATGACATTTTATTAAATGAATTCTTGTTCTGCTCTAACTGATTATTAAGTCAATTAAAATGTAATTGTATTGGTTTATTCAGAGTTTATTCAGTTGATCTGTGTCTCCTTTAAGAGACTGGTTGTGATTTATAATAACATTTTTCTTTGTCCCTTTGATCCTCCTTCCTTCCTTCCTTCCTTCCTTCCTTCTTTCCTTCTTTTCCTACTTTATTTCGTCCTTCCTCGCCCTTTCATGTCTTCCTACTTTCTATCATACTTCCTACTTTCCTCCCTTCCTCTGCTGTCTTTTTCGTTCCTCCCTCCCTATTGTGTCTTCCCTCCTACTTTCCTTCCTTCCTACTATTTCTCTTCTCTCCCGTCTTTCTTTCCTTCCTTCGTCCCTATCTTCTTTTCATGTCTCTCTTCCTTCCTCTTTCTTTGTTCATCCTTCCTTCCTTCCTACCTGCTTTATTCCTCCTTTCTACCTTTTTTTTTTTAACTTTTCTTCCTTTCTCCTTATTTTCCTTTGTCTCTTCTCTTATCCTCCTTTCTGTCCTTTTTCCATACCAACTTTGTATTATTCTTCCGTCTTTTGTCTTTCCTTCCTTCCTTCCTTGCTTCCTTCCTTCCTTCCTTCCTTCCTTTCCTACCTGTTTTCCTTTTTGCTTCCTCTCTCCATACTTTCTTTTCCTGCTTACTTCTTTCCTTCCTCCTTGCCTATATACTTTCTGTCTGTCATTAGTCCTCCTGAGTGTCTTTCCTCCACCCGTCCTCTTTCTTTTTCTTCCTTCCTTCCTACTTTCTTTTCTCCCTGTTTCTCTTCTGTCCTTCCTGCCTCCCTCTCTTCAATGCCTTTTCTACTTCCTTCTTTCCAATTTCTTTCTTACTGTCACTCCTTCCTCCCTATGTTTCTTTTCTTCCTTCCTCCCTGTCTACCCACTTTATTTCTGCCAGTCTTCCATTCCACCTTCTTTCCTTCATCCCTTCCTCTTTTTTCATTTAAGCCCCCTTCTTCCCTCCCTCCCTACATTCTTTTATACTTCTTTTTCCTTCTTCACATCCTCTTTTTCCTACCTACTTTGTCTTTCTTGCTCCCTCTTTCCTCCTTTCCTCCCTACTGTCTTTCTTTCCTTCCTTCCCACTTTCTTTTTGTCATTCTTCCATCCATGCTACTTATTTTTTTCCTTTTTCCTTCCTCCCTCTTTCTTTTCTCTTTCTATCTTTCCTTCTCCTTCTACTTTTTTCAAACCACCTTTGATCTTTGAGGTCTGTGGTCAGAGATAATGTACTGACCTCATACACACACACACACACACACACACACACACACACACACACACACACACACACACACACACACACACACACACACACACAATGAAAACCTGCAGTTGCTTTGAACAGTCACTGCAATGGGACACCTGTCAGTTAGGTGTGTGTGTTCTCTTTAGTACTAAACAGTGCTCTAATAATACACTTGGCCCTTCTGTGTGTGTGTGTGTGTGTGTGTGTGTGTGTCCTGGTCGGTATGGTGTGAGAGTGGCTGAAACAACATCAGGGCTGAAAGACGGGAGGCCTCGCAAGCCACAGGCTGATAACTTTTTGACAGTGTGTGTGTGTGTGTGTGTGTGTGTGTGTGTGTGTGTGTTCGTCCCAGTTTGAAAGTGACAGCTGAGCGACAGAGCGCTGACACAGGAGAGGTGGAACGACAGATATGCCAGGAGGGAGGAGAGAGGGAAAGAGTGGAGGAAGAGAAGGAGAGAGGAAAGAGATGAGAGAGGTAAAGAAATGATAAGAAAAACAGGAAGAAGAGGAGAGATGGGAGGAGGAAGTGAGGGAAGGAATCAAGGAAATAAAGGGGAGGTGGACAAAGGAGAGAGGGAAGACAGGAGTAGAAGACAGGGGAAGAACAGACAGATAAGGAGAAGACGGGAGGAAGAAGTGAGAGAAGGAATCAAAGAAGGAGAGGGTGGTAAGAGGAGGTAAAGAACAAGGTGACAGTGTGATAGCAAGATTAGTGAGGAGAAATTGGAGGACGCAGAGAAAAAGGAAAAGGGGACGAGAGGAGAACAGACAAAAAACAAAGGAGAGGAAGAATTAGAGGATGAGAAACAAAGGGAGAAAAAGAAGGGAAGTAAGGGAAGAAAAATAGAAGTAAAGGGGAGTAAATAAAGAAGACAATGAAGAGAGGAGATGAGATCATGAAAGAGAGGCAACGCAGAGAAGGAAAGAGAGAGGAGAGAAGAGGAGGGGGAAGGAAGGAATGGAGGAAGTTAAGGGAGAGGGAGAGAGAGAAGGAATAAATGCAGACAAAAAAGAGGACAGGAGATGATGGAGGAGAAAGTAAAAAGCAAAAGAAAGGAAGAAAAATGCAGAGACAAAGATGAGAGGGAAAAACAGATAGAAAAGGAGGAGAATGGATAGGAGTGGAGGATGAAAGGAAAGAGGGAAGAGAGGTAAAGAAAAGATAGAAAAATAGGAGAAGAGGAGGCGTTGAGACGAATAAGTGAGGGAAGAGGTGAAGGAAACGAAGGAGAGGAGATGAAACAAAATAGGAGAAGAAAAATGAGGGAGGAGAGAGGAGAGGAAGAGCGAAAAAAGATAGAAAAGGAGGAGAATGGAGGAAGAAAGTGAGGGAAGGAGATGATGAAACAGAAGGGGAGCAAGAGGGGAGGAGAGGGAACAGAAGAGAAGAAAAAGTAAACTAACAGAAGGGGAGGAGGAATTGAGGAAATTAATAGAGGAAGTAAATGAGGAAGAAGAGAGAGGAGGAGAGAATTAAAGAACAGAAAGAAAAGGAGGAAGTGAGGGAAGGAGTCAAGGACAGGAAAGAGAAAGAGGAAGGAGGGGAGATGGGGAAACAACAGATAAAAAAGAAGGAGAATAGTGGGAGGAATTAAGGGAAGGAATGGGTGAAACAAAGGAGAGAAGAAAGGAGGTGAGGAGATGATGAAACAGAAAGGGAGCAAGAGGGGAGGAGAGGGGAGAGAGGAGGAGAAAAAAGACTAACAGAAAAGGAGGAGGAAGTGAGGGAAGGAATGGAGGAAGTAAAGGAGGAAGGAGAGAGAGAAGGAGAGAGGGAAAGGGTGGGGGGGGGGCAGCTTAGGGCCACATGTGTCTCTCACTGTTTGTTGCTTGTTGGGGGTCTCTGGGGGAAGTTCTGGAGAGAGAACCACAAGGGGACTACTGCTGGGGGACGTGGGCATTGATGGAGGAGCCTTGAGGCGGTGACTGGGAGGAACAGCCTGATATGAACCTGAGTGGTGCTTTGTTGTTTGACTTCTGTGCTGGTCATGGGTCAGCGTTGCCAGGTGGGAAATGTAGGCTTATCGTACCAGAGACTCAAAATTATCGTATTTTGAGGGAAATGATCGCACATCCGTCATAACCAAAATAACAATCCTACTGATGCTTTATAGACAAATATAGTCACTCTAGTGTTTACCTTTTTTCCCATTTTCCTTGCTTCTGTTTTTCCTCTTCTTCTTCTTCTTCTTCTTCTTCTTCTTCTTCTGTTTTGATCTCATTCTCGCTCGACATCCTGACGGGTCCTAGCGCCTCGTGGGGCGGGTACAGCTGACCACTCAGCCAATTGTGCTCATTGTTCAGAGACAAATGTCACCCGTATCTCACGCTAAGCAAAGTGTGATTGGCTGGAAACATGTCACATGGGAACAGATGCCTTCAGGGCTCACAAAAAACACTCCGGCATACTGAATACAACCACACATTCATAAAATGGTCAAATTATTGTACATTTGGCCTTTTTTGGGATTATTGATCGTACATCGTACAGAGGGCCGAATTATTGTACAAATACGATAATTATCGTACACCTGGCAACGCTGTCATGGGTCGACCATAAAAACACTATGATAGAACATCATGTGGGCAATAGGGTGTAAGAGACTGTGGAGGAAGGATTCAGATCCTTTACTGCAGTAAAAGTACTTAAACCACACTGTGAAATACTCCACTACAAGGATGTTTACTCTTTTATATCCCGTTGGGTGGTCTAATCTACAGCAATGCATCATATTCCTTAAGGTCATCTTATGTTTGTAGCATGGCTGTCCTGTGAGAACCACATATCTCTAAAATGTCAGAAAATCAGCTTAATAATATCCTACGAATTTGCGCCCCATAAATGACGTTATGTCCTTAATGTAGAGTTACCTAATTAACATAAAGTTACAGAGGTTAGGTTTAGGCAATAAAAGTTACTGTTAGGTTTAGGAAAAGAAACATGGTGAGAGGGCTTACCTTAAAATGACCCAAAGTGCACCTAAAGTTCACAGGGAACTGAACTCATGACTCCAGCAGAAGTCTGTTTTTTTTTGTGACCCATCCGCCACCCCAATCTGCCTCCTCTCAAGTGCTCTAGATAGCTTCTTTATTTACTGCCCTCAGCGCGTCGGTGAGTGCACGTGATCACGGCCTGTCAAAATAATGTGGGTTATGTACAAATTTGGGTGCATTGCTTTTTGAAGGAAAACATACAAAAAAATTGAGCGTGGTCCTTAATGCCTGGTACACACTACACGATATCAGCCTGATTATAGCCCGTGGCAGCGACGTACAGTGTCGGCTCGGATCAATGAGTGTCGTACACGATAATCCATCATTTCATCTCGTGTAGTGTGTCATAGTTAACCACAACCGACGCCATGTCTGGGACGCCTGGATGCACCTCATCACATTAAGATTTGGATGCGGAGCTTCTTAAATGATCATTTTTGGATTGTAGTGGTGCTTCTTTTACCTACTGTAATAATCATGAGTGTCACCCGGACACTGTGACCTCTGCCCTCATGTGTATTAATGGAGGAACTAAACATGTATTTTTGTTATGTTTTTTTGTTCCTCTAAGCGTTCAGGTCAGTGAACGTTTGAAGGACAAGGACACAAAACACTGACCGAAGGGAAAAAGCGAGTGGGTGAATAAGAGAGTGAGCGGATGAATAATGAATGTGTGAATGTGTGTCAGTGTGTGTAAGCACCGCTCACCGGAGCCCAGAGGCCGCCTTGCTCGGCCCTGATGTCAGGGTGTAACCCCAGATGAAAGGTGACTCTGTCGGGGGAAGGAAAGACTGTTTCACCCTCCACTTATCTGTTCCTGCTCACCTGACACCTGCAGAGCCAAGAAACCTCTCTGAGGTACAAACTGAACCGAAACAACACTTAAAAAGAGGCTCCAACCATAACTACACTGCTGGATGATATATGATGAAAGGAACATGCACGCATCTGTGCACTCCGACCAGCTACACACCTGTGAATGAGTTCAGTAAGAGCAGAGAGGGAACTAATGGGAACAACTCTTTTATAAACTGGTCCAGTATTGAGCGAGAGGGCTGCAGCTGGCAGCGGCGAAACAGGCTGTAACATAACCACCTGGGCATCTGCACACCATCAGTGTACATCCACTTAGTGTGTTTGTTTTTGACACTGACAGGCTCAGATTTTTTTTTTCTTAGTGTCTGACAAGATTATAGGAGGGATCCCTACAGAGACAGACCTTTTTGTTAAAGAGTAAGACCATTTTTAATTGACCAAAAACAGTCTAAGAATCATCATCGCCAAAACCCACCAAACTCCATTGAAATAAACGGTTATTTTGTTTTTTTTTTACTGTAAAACACACCTCATTCAGAGTCAACAGAAACAAAATAAAACTCACAAAGAACATCTTGGTTTGTCTTTCCACTGTTCCAACAATCACCAGTTCTGGTTGGGTTGAAATAAACCCTTAATTCACCCAGTTAGGTGTAAAAAAATAAGCCGCTCTATACACACTGACATTACTGTTTATTTAAATGGAGTCTGGTGGGTTTGGCAATAGTGATTTCAGGGCTGATTCTGGTTAAACAAAAAGGACCTTACTCTTAAAGAAAAAGGTCTGTTACTGTAGAGATCCTTTCCATGATGTTGTCAGACACTTGGAATAACAATCTGAGCCTGTCAGTGGCAAAATCAAGCACTTTCAGTAGAGATAAATAGATGGCGCAAACATGAGTGGTTACATTGCGACTTATTTTGCTGCTGCCAGCTCGCGATCAAGAAAGGATCTCCACAGAGATAAACCTTTCTGTTAAAGAGTAAGATTCCTTTTGTTTAACCAGAAACAGCCCTGAAAACGCCATCACCCAACACACCAGACTCCATTTAAATAAACAGTCATTTTAGAGTCCATTGAAGCAGCATATTTTCACATCTAACTGGGTCAATTAAGGGTTTTATTTCAACCAAACCAGAGTTGGTGATTGTTGGAAAAATAAAAAGACAAACCAAGAAGGCTTTTCTGAGTTTTATTTTGTTTTTGTCAACTTTGAATGAAGATTGTTTTATAGCGATAAAACAATGTTAATTTAGACGGAGTCTGGTGGGTTTGATGGTTGTGATGTCAGGGCTGTTTCACTGGTAAACAAAAAGGATCTAACTTAATTATGAGAGAATGTAGAATGCAGAAACTTGAGTTGTAGTGCACTGGTGTCGTTGAGGAGCTTTACTCCTGTCCGGGAAGGTCGTGAACTTTTGTTTGATTATCATTTTTAGTCATTTAATTGCTATACACCAATTTAGTACCGCTTCCTTTGTTTTTATAAAGAAAGTAGTTTTATGTTAACACTTGGAAGACTTTTGGTAAACCTTTATTCTCTGTTTTTGTAAGATATACCATATCCTACCTTTATACACCTACGCCTGATTGTCTTTTTCCTTTTTCTGCTAGTTACATTTTATTGTTACTTCCCTCATCCCCCGAGCACGATCGGGAAACATAACAGAGAAATTTAAGAGCATGCTGCTGGAAGAGACCCCATGTTTCATACACCCAAACCCTGTTTTCTTCTCCAATGGAGGATAATTACTTGTGTCTTCCTTTGTGCTAAACTGACAGTAATTTCCGGTAATGGTTTCTGCTACGTCTTTGTCTTGCTTTTAAAATTTCTACCATTGTCTGCTACCTTGTGCATGTTGATGATGGAAACCCACACTACAGTGCACACTTTGCTTTGCATGCACCATACAGTGAGGACACACCTCATACTTTCATAACTGAAACCAAAGGCCATCATTAGCCATCTGCTGACAGATATGTAGTGTGAAGGAAATGGGGACATCCCTGTCACTGAGGTCCAAAAACAGAAAAGTGGTGGTGGGTGGCCATGTTTAAGTGGGCACCAGGTTTGAGGTTACATCCCCCTACCATCACAAACACACACACACACACACACACACACACACACACACACACACACACACACACACACACACACACACACATACACATACACACCTTCACTGCTACAGTATCACAGTGTGAACAAACAAACAGCTGCAGCATGCTGGGTTGCCAGGCGGACTTAGTTGCCAAGCTTTTGTTTACCCCCCCTTTTCTGTGTCAGGGTCATTCCTTCTGGCATGAGCTGCCTTCTCTGCACACACACACACACACACACACACACACACATGCAAGCTTTCATTTAGAATATGATGTAGCACAAGAGAAGAAATAGGAAGAGAGGACACAACATTATCAACAAAAATGTCAACACAACTTGTTAGCTGCAACACGCAACTGGAATAATCAATGCAGCCGTTCAGTCACACACACACACACACACACACACACACACAGAGTCTGAAGTGGATTGCAGCAGACTTGCAGTCAAACAGAAGAAATCTCTTCATGCAGATTTACATTTTCATCGACTCTCTCTCCCCTGCTTTTGGACATGATGGTGCTAATTACCCACAATGCCGTCTGGCTGTGTGTGTGAGTGGGTGTGGGTGTGTGTCTGTGTCTGTGTGTGTGTCGCTTTTGGAGAGTCTTTCTCCAAAATCAGCAGCTGATGACAGAGAAGCTGCTGGTTAATTCAAGACCTCCTCTTCAATCTCCTCTCATCCCTCTCTCTTGTTTTTGTCTTTTAAAAAAAAAAAAAAAAAAAACTTGTCATTTTTCTTCTTGTTGTTTCTTTTTTCTATTTCTCTTCTCCTTTTTTTCTGTTTCTTTTCATCTTATGTTTTTTTTCTATACTGCATTCCTTTTGCTCTTCTTTTCCCATGCTCTGCTTTTTTTTAATTTTTCCATATGTTTCTCTTTTCTTTTGCATCTTTGCTCTTTTTTTCCTCCTCTTGTTTTCTTGTTTTTCTTCTCTTTTTGCTCCTGGTCATCTTCATCTTGGTGCATCTTTTCTTTTCATCTATTTTTCTCTTCTTTTCTGTGCCCGCATCTTGTGTCTTTACCCCTTTTTTCATGCCCTCCTCTCTCCTACTTCAATTCTTCTGCACTCTAATCCTCCTCATCTCTTTTCCCTTCTCCTCCCTCCTTTTCTTCTCCCCTTGTCTTTTCCTCCTCACCTCCTCCGCCTCCTCCAGTCTGAAACATTTATCAAACCATTTATCCAAACACACGCCCGCTCATCCTGATCAGCTGTGATGTTTCCTGAATCTTTTCCAGCCTCCTGATTGGCTGAGAGTGGTGAGCCACAGGTGTCCGAGTCCCCTCTGTCCACGTTCTCCTGATTTCTGATTTCCCCCGGGAAGGAGTGTGTGTGTTTGTGTGTGTTTATGTGTGTGTATGTTTAATTAAAGCTGTGAGTCCAGAGCAGGACAGCTCTGATCCACTGATTTACACGACTGAAACATGTGTGAGAGCAGGAGTGGATGACCGGCAGCATCACTGTGGGATGAAATCTCATTTTATGAGCTCAAGAGAGGTCGATGTTATTAGTTTAAACCAAACATGTCTTCCAGTTAATTATATGTATCTAAAAATGATGACAAATTAACTTTCGTTTCAGTTTTAGTGCAGTTTCTCTCGGGTCCTCTGGGTTTTGCCCTCCATTTTTCTTTTAATATTTTGGTTTCATAGATATGGAGATAGATTAGTGTCAGTATTATTTGTAGGAACAGATCGACAATCCATATGTAAATGTGCAATCTGTAAATATAAAACAACTTCCACAATACGAAAAATTGTTGATTTGTACACTCAAAAATATTTTGCGAATACAAAATGGATCTGCAAATACTCATATATGGAGATCCATTTGTGTCGATATTATTTGTAGGAACAGATTGATGAGCAGTGTGGAAATGTAAAAATGTAAATATAAAACTGTCACGAAAGATTTGTAAATTTACAGTATGATACATGAATGTATGCACGGCTGCACGTAAACAGGAATATTAGTGCAATATTCATTTTCATTAGCCATGTAAACAGCTTAGTAGGGATATTGGGCCTCATTCACCAACCATTTTTAAGAAGGGGGTTGGGCGGATGGGACCAAAAATGACGAAACAGCGTTTTTAGTTATTACATTATAGACCAACTTGCAGAAACATTGTGTGAGTGCACCCTCCCCCTCTCTCCCCCTCTGTCTGTCTGTCTCCTGACACATGTACACACAGCTTGGACAGCACCGCAGCGCTTGTCTCTGCCTGTAATGCGTACAGTTTGCAGTTTGCGGGCGGGGTAGTGAATTAACATTTTAAGCATCGGATGCATCTTTTAATACATCCACTCTTGATACTTGATCTACTTAATATGACAGCTTCTTTGGCGTTCACTCTGCAGAAGTACCTCCACTTCAAAACAGACTTTTTTAATGTTTGGAGTCGGTCGTCCACCCTCTTTAGGCTTTAGGTTTCTCTCAACTTTTCTTCTTCAGTCTTCTCATGCCCTTTTATGAGGATTTGCAGGGCGTTTACCTGTGCTAACAAGGATCAACTGGCATGCACTGTCAATTTGGGAGGACAATGGCATTCATCATAATAATAACATTTAAGAATATGATTTGAATCTGACAAAGACTTTTCTTAAAAACATATTGAAGAAAAAACTTAGGAAGATATTGTAAATGTTGCCACTGTTGAAAATAAGTTGGTTAAATAAAAAGTGGTGGAACACAGAAAAGTCCCAAAGCCTCAGTCTTTAGATATGAAAAGTAACAGAGTCACTCCTGCTCTGAATTCCAATGCTGCAACACCTGGACTCCATCTGTTGCTACGGAAACGACATAAACTATGAGAGGAAACAGGGACACGACCTGTAACATTTTTAGCTGCTTTTAGTTCCCCACTGAGTCAAACTGAGGCTTTTGATGAGTCCTATTTTCAGTTCACAGCTTCCAAAGGCCCTGAAACACTAACAGTAACTACTGCAGCATGTTTACATTAGATAAAAGAAACATATAATGTGGAAGACCAAGCCGTGTGGAGTCTTCTACTGTCTGGTCAACTTTTGTCACATATGTTATGATTTAGTTCATGGAGCATACATTGATGAAATATGTATGTAGTCCAAATCATCAATATTAATAGTTGCTACTGAATGTTAACTTATGGAGTTTGGTGCTCACAGTGAAAAAAACTCAGGCCTAACTCTACATGAAGCCACACAGCCTCTGTCAAAGCCCAACCTGAGCCTGACCGACGGCAACTGATGTGGGCCTGAGCCCAATTAAAAACATGAATATCTCCCTCTGTTCTCCACTATTTTGCTCCATTTGTTCCGTTACTTTCCCTCTCAGATGAAATTCTTCCCCTCTTGATTCAGTCCGTTAAAAACTCTGTCCATTTACTCATGAGTACTGCCAGTTTCATAAAAAATTAAAAATAATAATAATAATTAAAAAAAAACAAAAACAAAAACAAAAAAAACAGTATATTGGATAGGACTCAACTGAGTCAAGCCCAGGGGAATAATGAGAAATTACAGCCTGGCCCAAACACACCAGGTTGGGGTCGGGCCCAGTTGAGCTCAGGCTGAGAATTAAAGCTCTGGCTGTTTGCCTGCCACTGGCCGGATATTTAGACCAGCATTCTTCCTTCTATCTGCGTGTTACTGTTTTCAAAATCCCCTTCACTACAGGAAACAACGACAACCACCAAGCCACCAACCTACACACCGAAAAAAAGTTTTAACAAAGATTTGGATCGTGCAGTAACCCTGTAAGGCCCACTGTTGAACAATTACAACATCACTTTTAGCTGTCCCAAAAACAAACTTGCAAATGTTTTTTTAAAGACCATATTTACATAGTCATTAGGTCCTATTGTTTAGGTCCTATTGTACCATTGGATGGTACAATGGCATTGCAACAGTATACAACTCACTGGTTTTACCCTATTTAAATTACTGTTCGGAGGTCTGGGCTAACACATACAGAAGCTCACTTCATTCCTTGTGCATGCTACAAAAAAGGGCAATGAGAATAATACACAACACAGGTTATCATGATCACACAAATCAATTATTTTTACAATCCAAATCATTAAAATTTCTGGATCTTGTAGATTTCAAAACAGCACAACTAATGTTTACAGCAAAAAATAATTCACTACCGGGTCATATACAGGGAATATTTTATGAGGGAGAGGGAGGTTATAACCTCAGGGGTCAGTTTAACTTAAAAATTCTCAGTAGACGCACAACACTGAAGAGCTTCTGTATGTCTACCTATGGAGTGAAACTGTGGAACAACCTTAGCGTGGAACTAAAACAAAGTCGAAACATATCACAATTTAAAAATAGATATGAAGAAACTTTTTTTTTTTTTTTTTACAAAATACAGATGTGAGTAATCTATATGTTTACGTAGATATATAGATATCTGGATTAATATGTATTTACATGTATATACGGATTCATGTTTATATATAGATTTACATTTATTTATATGTATATAATTGGGTGTATGAACCAGTGTATAACACATCTATTCTTATACAGTTAATCAAGTATATATGGAGGTATATATATTGTCGTTATATCTTTGCTGTCAGTAGTTCACTGTTATATTACTATATTTTAGGATTATTATTATTATTATTATGGACTGTATAACAGGCTATACATATTATTACAGCCAAATGCTGGGCACTTTATATAACTTAATATAACTGAATATATAACTGTGTTATTTTTCTCTCTTATTTTTACTCTGCTGTCTTTTTACTGTGTTTTCTATTGTGATATGGATCCCCCTGGGTCTGCAATAAAGAATGAATTGAATATTCATATCATTATATTACACAGTCAGCTAAATATGGGTGTGTGGATATGTATGTTTATCTAAGTGTGTTATTGATACTATAGATAGTTGTAAAATATGAGATTATTCTGGAATTAAGGGGTAGGACTAGATAAGTGTATACTTCATCCTACTCCTTTTCGAACATGTTGGTGGATCCGTGTGGTCTGCCCCAGTGTTGCCTTACCTTCTGGTTACATACATAAATATATTATTTTTTTTAAATTTTATTTATTTATTTTTTTGTATTGGTTTTAACACTGCATGTTCGAAATAAAGACTTCAAATCAAAAAAATCAAATGGTAAATGTGTAAATAGGTCTGGCCATCAGGCCATGAGCTCATACAACTTGCGAATTTTCCTGGATGCACATCTCCCTGTTTCACTGAACTGGATATATTAACATTGAAGTAAGTAAAATCCCTGGTTTTTTTTTTTTTTTGTGATTATTAGAATGTCTTGAACTGGTAAATATTAAATTATTGTTGAATACATGCATCAAATTAGATTTTCAGCTTGTTATGTCTTTGTTGTAATTTTACAACGTTGGGTGAGGATGGTAGTCAAAATAGCATATGCACCTTGCACATTACATGGGGACATTGCACTTCTCAAATGTTCATATAATGGTAAAATACTGACTTATTACTACTAGAAATATAATTTATTTTATGATTTACAATTTCTAAATGTGTTTTATCTGTTTAGACCAGATTTGAGTAATTCTGGATGAATAAATGATTTCTTGTGGTATTTCAAATCCTGTCTGTAGCAGTATTTGAAACTGTGGCTGTATTTTAATATACATATACATACAAAAATTCATATACACCTGTTTTTCTGAGCTTTGTTTGTTTGCTCAAATATCTAAAGCCAGACACTGGTTGCGTAGGATGGTTTCTGTATGGGTGTAGGGACAGGTGTGAATGTTCTTGACTGTGGTGATTTAAGTGGTCTGGGGGGTTGTATGTAGGCTATGGCACACTGTTCTTGCCTCGGGGGGTGTAAGTGGGTTGTGGGCAGAGTTGGGTATAACGCGTTACAAAGTAAGTGGGTTGTGGGCAGAGTTGGGTATAACGCGTTACAAAGTAATGCGTTAGAGTACTTTGATTAGGCTACTTTTTGCAGTAACGAGTAACCTAACACATTAGTTTGCTGTTTGAGTAATCAAATACTTGAGTACATTTTCTACAAGCCATCAGTTACTTCCGTTACTTTTAGAACGCTGGTCCTTCAGCTCCGAAACAGCAACGGCTAGATAACATTAAACCTATCAGTCTGAAAGAAGTCATGAAGCTTGTGGCTCGCTATGTGGTCGGAGAAATGCTGCCGTTGTCTACGGCGGAGTCTAAAAAAAGGTGGAGGAGGACTCGCTGACAGACAGGTCACACTCAGAACTTGCATTATGCCTGGTACACACTACACGACTTTTCTGCCCGTTCTTAAAGTCACTATGTCACATTACACGATTGTGGA
>NC_065516.1:2523888-2534940 GCF_006386435.1 Epinephelus moara
CGTTTTTGTGAGAGAATTTTGCTTCCACATCTAAAAACCCACTAACCGGAAGTGACGTAGCGTAAGGGAGTCCAGCCGAGTTCGACTGAGTGTAAAATTAATAAATATGGATCCCAGTACTAGTTTTGAGACTGAAGAGGTTGAAAATGTACATTCATATGCATATGACGGCCCACAGGCTTATAATTATGAGCCTGCTAGGCGTCCAAGAGACCAGGAACAGATCAGGGTTAGGAGAAATAATGGAAGGAGAACCAGTGGAGAACTGGGCAGGTGTCTTGGTGAGCGACCAGCATTAGCTAACGACAGCTAACGATGTCTAACGCTGTGTTCACATCACAACATTAAGTTTGCCATTACATATTAGGTTATAACAAAGCTACCAGTAGTTCTGCCAGTATTAGATAACTAATGCTACTTACCCATAACAGAAACTAATGCGCAAATATCAGCTTGGATCAGACGTATCTTGCTATGCGTGTTATAACTCTGTGTATTGACGTCCGCAGGGGAGAGAGAGAGAGAGAGAGGGAGAGAGAGAGAGATACAAGATTTCCTGATAATNAGAGAGAGAGAGAGAGAGAGAGAGAGAGAGAGAGAGAGAGATACAAGATTTCCTGATAATTTTTTGTATGATAGGTGCTTGTGTGAATTCTGAATTAACTTCTCATATGGTAATTTTCAGACAAGGTCATGTATATATTTTTTAAAAAATTTAATCTGCAAGCTGCACTTTTACGGGTCCAGTGTGTTCCTCTAGGACTGAAGTATAGTCCGGCTTCACCTCAAGGGCACCACTTTTTAAATTATGTTTGTTCTTTTTCATTACTTAAAGTTGAATCATATTGTGTGAGTAATTTTAATAACAGTGCTCGCCTCCTCATGTGCAAATGTTTCACCAAAAGTTCACCCGACACTATTTAGCAAGAGCACCATTAATGCATTCTGGGCCATTGTTTTCACGGCCCAAAATTTCAAAGCTCCACTAATCTGAAAAATATCTCATTGGTCAGAAAGCCCATGTCTCCCATAGGCTATTATCCCTACAAAAACCACCCATTGCTCCGAAGTCCCATTTCTCCACAAATACACACTGCCTGCAGTTAGACAACCCACTTGGAAAAAAAAAAGAATTACATTTTGTTAACCACGGACATTTGCACATTATTTTGTAGCAACTTCATTGAAACTTCATGTTTCTTACCAACGCTGTGAGTAACTTGTGGTAAGGTTTAGGCACAAAAAGCACTTGGTTATGGTTAAGAAAATATCATGTTTTAGCTTGACCCACAGGTTTGGTGGCACAAAGCCTCTGGAAAAGCAGGGACCTGTTAGCTAAAAAAAAAACACCTGGGTGGTGTCATTGGAAAATTGAAACTAATAGCAGGAAAGGGACTTAAGAGCAATGGGCATTTGTTCTGGGAATAATTGGTCATCGGAAAAAGGGGCTCTTCGTCCAAAGAGACATTTTTCACGCCGGATTTCCACTGGATGGGTGTCCGTTGCGGAACGGCAGCGCTGGTTATCCGCTGCGTGCTCCGCCGTCTGTCAATACCCACCGTCTGTGTTTGCTGTGCAGAGCGGTGCAGCTCCGCCGGAAGACATCTCGGTGCACTGCCATGATTAATATCTCCTCGTCCATGGTGTCAACGGGGTGAAATGACATCTGAAAACCTCTAACCTGTTGACTTCAGGCCTGCCTCTGCCCATTATGTAGTTTTCAAGGTGTAGTGCAGGGAAATATCATTATGTAGTTTTCAAGGTGTAGTGCAGGGAAATATGATCCGCCATGTACACTGTGTATTTTATTTTGAAAATTAACCGGATGTTTTATTTTGTTTCTGTGCACGACTTCCTGCCCCGCACGATCTGCTCTGTGCTGAATTGCTGCGTTGTGCTCCGGCATCCGGCAAAAATAGAAGTCCTGCGTATCTGTTGCGGAGGGCTCCGGAGTGCCGGAGCTGAGACGGAGCCGGAACGCAGCACAGCCGCAGCCGGTGGAAACACACACATTGACTAGAATTGAATCCTATCGGCTCTGCTGCCGTGCCGGAGCGGAGATGCAACCAACACACATCTGGTGGAAATAGGCCGGCAGACTATTAAGGCATATGAGGCACCTTAGCCCTGCCCATGGCAATTGTGATTGGTTTAAAGAAATACAAACAAGACAGAGTGTGTTTTTTCCACCATAGCAGGATGATTAGCAGGGTGCTTCTGGACCTTTCTCTAGCACCGTCAAAGCTGGTTTGATATTAACGGCTGGACTGGACCAGTATACTGAATTTTACCAGGTGCCATACTTGCACAGTTAAGCAGCCGTTCCTGAGTGCAAGTAGTCCTGCTTGTCAGTAGTGATGGTCATTTTCCCGAAACGTTCAGCTCCCTAGAGATCTCCCTCCAGCCACCTGCCACCCTATTTAGGTTTTTGTAGTGAAGTGACGGGGTATCGTTTAAATAATTACCCATTTTAACTTCATGAATTAGCTGTCCCTCATCCATTATGCTGCTTTCAAAGAGAGCAACACGAATAAATAGAAACATGGCGTCTGATAAAAGTCTAGCTCAAAATGGCGCATAATGTCACTTGTGGCCACTTAGGACCCCTCCTTTGTTGGCTTCAAATACAAAATGTTGCCATATTGGTGCAGTTTTAGTTTTCTTGAGAGACTCATTCTGTCATATCTCCTCTTGTTACTCCCATAAAAAAAACATGAACATTCTGGTAAACAAATAGCATGGCAGCTCTTCCCCCCTCCCACCACTATTGAAAATTGATCTCCTTCACGTTGATGTGCTCGGATCACAGGTGGTCAGACACTAGTGGTTCCGTTAGTCCATTTATGAACTTAATAATATGTTAATCCCACTCTCGTATTGCTTATTACTGATGCAATACAAATTGGATTTAGCACTGCAGTGCCATCAGCACAGGTTGATGATATAGACTACTTTTTAATTTGCCAAAATGTGTCATAATGACAATACTGGTTCAGCCGGTTCACATGAAATGAAACCAGTTTAAGCTCATACACTAGACCGGACCGGCAAAACAGGAAATCGACCCATCTCTACATGGTATGCACCTTTGATTCATATTCATATAAAATGTAATAATCCATAATGTCGGAGCAGCAGCTGAAAATGTTCAGTCTTTGGATGACTTTTTCTTTGTCAGTCAGCGTGACAGCACAGTGATTCAGAGTCGAGTCCTTGTACATAACCATTGATTACCATGAATACATTAATGAATAATTCACCGCAGAAAAGCATTGACTCTGGAAACTATCTACACAGTTGTAGATATGCCTTCCTCTCTTTTTGAGCACATTTACAAATACAACATCAAACACAGACACACAGGCTGATACATGCTTGCAGTGTGCACATGCAGACACATGCAAGGACACATAGCTTTCTATTTCTGTCTGTATCTCTTATTTCACCCTGTTGTTCTCTGCTTATCAATCCACGTCTCCTGAAATCAGATCTATACAATCATTAATCATTTCAGTCATAAACAACACCCATAAAGTTGTTTACAAAATAAAGTCATGACGTTGTTCTCTAGTTCCATCCCAGAAGCTCTGTATGAATTGATGAATTGATTCAAATGCATGGAAAGTTTCCTGCTTTAGACAAACTTTTGTTGATAAAAATTCTAAAATAGAGGTTTGTATTTTTTTAATTTTACTAAATAATGACACAGGGTTGACATAATGTACCTGACGTGTTCATTGTGAAACAGTTTGAAAGTGCTTTTGAGGAAAATCGGAAATGTGTGAAAAACTGCAAACACCTGGAAACAACTTCTCCCTTCTTTCTCAGCCCGTCTCTTTTTTCTCAGTTTAACACATCCGTCTGAACATGTTTATTAAGACGTTTGATGAGCTATTTGATTTGAAGCCTTGCAGCTTTTATTTTTTAAAAGTCAGTAAAAAGTTGTGTGAGACTGTTTTGATTTGGTTGCATTGGCTGTTTGTTTGAGCTGAGATTGACATTTCCTTGACAAGTGAAATTGGGTGAATGGTCTGACATCAGAAATTAGAGGATCCAGTTTGTTAAAGTACATTGTCAAGCTACTCATAACATATATAGTTATAATCTTGTCATCTGTCTATTGTAATTTTTTCCTTAATTTATTTTAACGTCATGGTCTCGACAGCTGGCAGCCTCGAACACTGACGCATGTTTCCTTTAATTTGAGTTTAATGTAATCACTAACACAACAAACCTGCAGCTGAGGTGATAAAAAATACAGCGATAAAATGTAACGATGAAGACCAAATAAACAAAACACGCTAATGACTAACGTGGTAAAATGACGCTAAGATAACCAGAGGTGAAGAGAGGATGAACAATGTGAGAGAGGAAGACAGACTGAGAGGACTGAAGGAAGAAAGGACAGAGGGAAAAGGCAGTGGGAAATGAAGAAAAAACAAAGGAAATAAAGAATGAAGCAAGTTAAAAAAAAAAGATCAACAAGTAAAGGAGGCAAGGATAGAAAGAATGACTGGTAAATTATGCTAGGACAAAAAAGAAGAAAGAAGGAAGGAAGTAAATAAAAGAATCTAGAACAAAAGGAAAGAAGAATGGAAGTAATATAATGGAGGCTGGTAGAAGAAAGGAAGAACAAATGGAGGAGGGAAGGAATAATAAATGAAGCAAGGACAGAAAGCAAGAAGGAATGGAATGGACAGAAGGAAGAAAAAAGGGAGGGAAAGAATGAAAAAGGACACAAGGCTGGAAGGAAGGAAGGAAGGAAGGATTATAATAGAGAGAAGGAAAAACCAAAGGAAGCAAGGACAGAATGAATAAAAATAATAAAGGAAGCAAGAAATAGTAAAGGGAGCAAGGATGAAAAGAAGGAAGGAATATAATAGAAAGAAGGGAAAAAGGAATCAAAGGCAGAAGTTAGTAAGGAATATAATAGAAGGAAGGAAGAAATAATAAAGGAAGCAAGAAATAATGAAGGAAGCAAGGGAGGAAGACAGGAAAGAGTATAATAGACAGAGGGAAGGAAAAAATAAAGGAAGCAAGGACAGAAGAAAGGAAGAGATAATAAAGGAAAATGTGGATGAATGAAAGGAGAAAATAAAGGTATAAAAACAGAAACGTTGGAAATAAAAACATTTGGATATGGATAATATTTGCACCTTTTTGTGTGAAAGGAAACCTGTGGGATGATTCATTTCAGTGTTTTTTTAATACAGTTTTGGCCTCAGAGGTGTTGAGTTGATATTTTGTCAGAACAGAACTCATTTTGTCCTGATAGAAAAAAAAATGTTGTGTTTTAATTCAATTTAATTTGTGAAATGTTTCTCAAAGGCTGATATTTGGTTGGAGGAGGAGTTTCTTCCTTTACTGTCTGATAGAGATTTGACGACGTGTATAAAACACTTTATTTTCAATATGACCTTGACCAGAATATGAACTGATACCAGTGTGTGTGTGTGTGTGTGTGTGTGTGTGTGTGTGTGTGTGTGTGTTAATAACCACAGCCAACACACTCAGGAGGGGCACTTACTGAGACACTGGAGATAGCTAATATGGAAATTATGATATGATCTGATTTGTGTCTTTTGTGAGTGTCCCGGTCCACACACACCTTAAATCACAAAGGTAATCCCTTATGTCACTAATAATCAAATTACATGATTTCACTGTTTTATTATCTGCTATGTGTTGCATTAATTCCACTAGAAAATCAGGCGTGTTAAGTGCACGTGTAGGCATTTCAAAATATAGTGGGTTTTTTTTATGTGAACTCCTAAAACTGAAAACAGTTAAAATAGTGGAGATGGTAGCTTAAAGTACTACACAAAGAAAATCTCAAAGGTGTAATCCTTAAGATCTCCACTGGGAATGGTCTTGCTCACTCTGGACTTTTCCACACCTGATAATTTACACTACTGTTCAAAAGTTTGCAATCAGCTGTTATACTGATTTTTTTCTTCTTTCCTTCGATGTGAAAGTCTGGATAAAGCAGAATGTTTCCAAACACATTATACATGTTAGAAAATACTTGGTAAAAACGTGAAAAGCCTGAGAACTGTGTAGTAGGATTTTTTGGCCGGGCCTACAAGCATGTTGGATGATGCACTTGAGCCATCCTTAACATAACCCCTCCCCTTCTATATTAAAGCTATGTTACTACTAACATTAGAGCGCATAGCGTCAGTGCCATTTTGTTCGCCCCCCAGTGAGTTTGCCACATTCCACAAGCTCTCTTAGTCTAATACATACATAATTGAAATGCTGCAATCATATAATTACAAGCAAAGCAGCCATCACTAAGGTACCTTTCAGTCTTAATGGCTGAATCTGCTACCTGGACCGCCAGCAGTTACAGTCACTGTTGTGATTGTGTGCTTTGTGCAAATGTTAGCTGTTGAACAAGGGGCTATCTCCACACAGCCACTCTCTCGTTCTTCAGCTCAGGGTGTGTGTGCTGTGTGCTACTGAGTTAGCTGCTAATGAGAGTCTGCAGTTTTATGGTGGCGTGATCTTCGTTTTAGTTTCTTCAGTGAACATGCCTCCACTGTCTCAGTGCAAAGAATACTTTGTTGTTTTTTTACAAAAACCATTTTGTATATACATGGCGAATATTTTAATAATCCAAATTAATTTGGCTGGATCATTAACAACACTTTTTTATTCGTTACACACACAGAATTCCCCTCAATATAAATAGTTTTATATTCAAATATACAGTAAAGATCTTAGGTCCTATCCTTCTGCTCCACCACACTAAAAAAAAACAAATCAAGATTTTAGTGCACAGTCTGGCACTTTTAAATGATACCCCCTTTGTCTTACCTACTTTGAAATATCACTAAAAAAGACTGAAAACACAGTTAACATTTGTGTATAGTTTATAATACTTGGTCAGGTTAAGTGTGCATGAGTACTGTCGAGGACCATACAGTCAGCGGCAGGTAATAAACGGCAGGATGGACTTGATGTTAACATGTTGAGAGCTCCACGCCGGCCTGCAGAGGACTCTAAGGTGAAGTCAGTGGCGTCAGAGCGGGCGATGCCAGAGGACTCGCTAAGCTAATGAGTCAGGTTGGCTCAGTGTGAGGAGTTAGGCCCTGGACTGTCTGCAGCCTGAGCAACAACAAAGCACAATGAACCAACTACTGGCAGTCAGGGACAATCAGTCAACCCCGCCGAGAAACAGAAAAGCACCTTCAGCAGCAGACTGATCCAACTCCCTCTGACGGGCCGCCACGCAGGAAGCCAATTTAGGGCCAAACAGTCTGAAAGGAAGAATAGAAGAGAGACCAGAGCCTTGTTACAAAACTACAAGAGCACAAAGTCTGTATCAGTCACTTTGAAAACAGTCGGACCTGGAGTTTATATAAGACTGATAGATTTAAGAGGCATTCACAGTTCTTTAAAGCATGTTTGGTCTTTGCTGCAGTCAGATACATAATATAGTCCCAATGACCAGTAATGTTACAGCATTAATGAACACACAAGATGTGCTGAAATATGGTGAGTTTATACAGTGACATAATCATCTGCTTTAAAGTTGGGGTAGGAACATGGGAAGATTATAAGACAGTGGGCCCCTAGGCACGTATATGAAAAGAGCCCTACCACCTCTCTCACATAGGACTGGACACACAGAGTATATGGTGGTGCTGCATCTCTCTGTATTTGTTAAACATCTCTTGGTGGTTTTGTGTCCCTTTGTGTCTGTCTCTCCTGTTTTTGTAGTTATTTTGTACCTCTTTGTAGTTCCTTTGAATCTCTTTGTGGTCATCTTGAGTCTCTTCCTAGTCGGTATATTGATTTGAGTGACATTTTGCAGGTGAAGGCCAGGGGGCCCCTGACACTTTTGGCCCCTGGGCCTGTGCCCGATAGGCCTGTTTAGTAATCCATCCATGGGTAGGGAAGCAAACTTGAAAAGGAAAAAAAGCAGAATTTGAAAATGTGTCCTCCTCCTGCAGTTCTTTCTTCCCTCTCTGTCCTAAGACCCTCCTGCCAGACAACCACTGGCATGTGCACACTCTTCAAAGGGTAACCCAGTCTTTCCCATACATTGATTTATCTAATCTTATTTCAGTGGGTAGCTGCTGGCAGCGCATTCTTTTAGCCCCTTCTTGCCCTGCTCTCTCTGTTTATCAGACCATACATGAAACAAGAATTGGCTAGCTAGCCTACACACTTCCTTGCACCTTACCGTTGTGGACTGCTTGCCTGGGAGGAGACTGGGCAGCACCTAAGGAGATGGACCTTTGTTCTGTGGCTGTAGAGGCACAAATTTTCTCCAGCACAAAGCCACAGCACTGGGAGTCAAACCAGACTGGTGGCTAGCAGCAATGCTGGGTCTAACCTGTGTAACAGCAGCAACAGAAAGTTAGCTCAACCGCCGGGGAGTCGGGGCTGTCTGGTCCCCTGATGCTGGGGTTTGCAAACACTTGCCGCTGACTTGGAGTCTGTCTGTGGAGCTGCTGCCCACTCTCTTCCTGGCAAGGTGGTCTGTAGTGGCAAGGAGTGAGGCCAAGGATACGCTGTAATTTTAGGCACTAGCTAATGTTAGCTACCTAACTGTTAACTTAAAGCTGCAGCTGTGATACTTTCATTTTGTTTATCGTCAAACTCTCTTTTAAACTCTCTTTTGATGAGTCTGTCTCCTTTTTTTGGGTTGCTTTGCAGTATAGCCAGTTGTTGACAATGCTGGAATATCAACGTTCTCTGCAGGATTCTTTGCTATTGAATCAGGCTTTCAGCATCTAAAAGGACGTGCACGCACATCTGCATCTGTAGAACAGCCAGTAGGAATAGGAATAGATTTTCTAAAGCCTGGAAACAGAGCCGAGAGAAGGTGCATAAGTCTAGTTGTCTCTCAGCCCATTTGCTATACAGTATGCTTGAAGGTTTTTTATGGTATTTTTGCCAAATGATGCCAAAATAAAACAAAACGACAGAAGCTTTAAGTCTGCTTGAATCTCAGATACATTTGGTTTTAGAATATGGAATACTCTATTGATCAATTAAGTCTAAGAGTACCAGTTGTTTATCTCTTGTGTTGTTGCTCTTAATTTTACTGGTTATTTATCTTCTTTTGCCATGGGAAGGTAGGGTGGGACTTTTGGGATGGATTGTGACAATCAGGTCCATTTTGGATCTGGTTCTTATTTGGTGGAAAATTCTCTGAACTCAAGCACTAACAAATCTCTTATCAGACCTTTTATTTCTCTCTGCATAGAGCAATGTACAAAGCAGACGTGACATTTTCAGTCAGTGCTGACTGTTGCTTTTACTGGTTTAAGCAACACAGGCAGCAGATTATGTAAACTGTTATTCCACTCCGTAGCACCACTCTGTGACTGCAAGACCAACAGAGTGGTGGATTTCTCTATAGAAAATGATCTAACCAGCAGGAGGCTTTCATTGTAAAGCAGCTACAGGAAATAGCAGGTATTTGAAGTCAGTGGAGCTTTGTTAGCAGTCTACAGCCATGCTAGCAGCTCTGTGAGGCTGTGCTTACTTGCATAATGACAATGCTAACATGAAACTCTATATGAGATCCTTTTTTCCCTTTGCCAGCAGTTTGTTGAGTTTGATTTGTGGGGAGGATGATTGATTAGTTAATCCCATGAGAGCTGATCAGATCAAATCTCAATGGTGGTACACATGCCCAAGGTTGCCAACCCTGGCTGGCCTTCTGTAGAGACAATGATAACAAGTGGTAGCGTACATGGTTTGTGTGAAGCTAACGTTAGCTCACCTTCACTGTTGCCTTTGACAAGCTGATGATTAGACAAGACCTGATGATTCGCAACAGATTGTCAAACTGTCCTCGACTCATCCTAAAATACATCTTGAACTGATGATCATCCAGGCAAAGCTCAGGACTAGCTGGCGGTACTCCTCCTTGTTTCTCCCACTTCTCTGTCTCCCTGTGTCCCCAGGTGTCCTCCACCTGTCTATTTTTTACACAGACTTTAAGGTACAGATCTGTGAGTTTTCACAGCAAAATAGTGGTTAAGCTGAGGAGTAGCTAGCTCTGGACTCTGTTTGATTGGGGCAGGCTTTAACTAAAAAGGCAGTGTGGTGCACTTTTTACAGGTTGCAAAATGAGCTCTGTCTGTGGGGCACTAAGCTAGTTTAGCATATTAGCATTTAGCATTTAGCACTGACTATAGCTGAGGCTGATGGGAATGCAATTTGTTTTGCAGGTATTTAGTCATGAAATGAAGTGTTGGATAAATTGAAATAATTACAGATAGTGGTGCTCTGTGGAAAGATCACCAAAATAAGCAGGATAAATCCTCAGGGTGCCATGAATGTCCACACCAAATGTTGTGGTAATTCATGTCATAGGTGTTGAGGAATTTCTCTGGATAAGTGACAACTTTGACCTGCTGCTAAAGGAAAAGTCAGGGGATCACCAGTGTCACTGTATGGGAACATGAATGTCTAAAAAAGTTATATGACAATCTTTCAAGTAGTGTTGGAGAGGTTTTAGTTAGGACCAAACTGACGGAGTGACCTAAAGATCCCTGAAGCCATTCTGCAGATATGGCCAATAAAAGCTGGTTTACAAGCCAAAATACAGATCTATCTGAGACTATTTATCAGATAGTTTTAAGTGTTGCAAGTGGTGACAGTACAAGCAGAGACAACCGCAGTGAGATGACGAGCTGCAGGTGACACACCGCTAACACATCATCAAGGTAAATAACTTCTGTTACCTTGTTATTAATGGTAAATTATTTGCACAGTGCCAGTACAGTTTTAGTGGCTCAGTCAGCTTGGCATGAAGAGTAAGTAAGTAAGTCTATATGTAATGGGAAACAAAATAAAAAGAACACCATTCAATACATTGTAGTTATATACAACAAGGTCTGAAACATCAGTGTGGAGTAGAATCAACCTATCTGATGTAAAAACTAAAACATAACAAGCTTCACAAAGGTGGGATCTACGTGGCACTGGAGGTGTGAGGGTTTGTCATCCAACATGGAGCTTCGACATGACGCACGGAGGCGGCTGCATGTCAGGGTCACCCCCCCCCCCCCCCCCCCCCCCCCCCCA
>NC_065516.1:2534951-2570685 GCF_006386435.1 Epinephelus moara
CCCCCCCCCCTCCCCACCCCACCACCAATCCTGAAGCCAAACCGTCCCTGTGGTCCTCTGCCAGCTCAGCTTGGCTCTCTGCCTGATATCAGTGAATCATTTCCTGCGCTGGGCAGCGGCTCTGCTCCGTTAACAGCAGCACGGTGACAAAATGTGTTTTCTCCTCTCAGGCTAATTGAATTGAAGGTGCTGCATATTCACTGCCACTGCTGCTGCTGATTCTGGACAGCAGCGTCCTCTCAGGAGATGGCAGTTCTGGGAGAGTTTTTCGCTCTCCATCACCGCGCTGTGACAGGACACACTGCTTTTAGAGCGAAGCGAAAGAGCTGATGGGATTGGTCCTGAGTGATACCACACCTGCTGAGAGTGATTCCCCTTCTTCCTCATCGGTTGTATGGAGGAGGTTTGGTGACAAAACTGCAGTGGGCACAGAAAGACTGAGAATAGTGATCAGCATGCAAGTCAGGGTTAGAGAACACTGTACATCGCTAATATATCAGACCAGTATACCTATAGAATTACACCCATATTGGACTATTTACATCCAATGCGAAAGTGCGAAAGAGCAGTGTTTATGTAACAGGTGTGGGTGGTCTACATTTAATGTGGAAATTGCATGAAGACCTGCAAATGACAGTTGCATTTTATGAACCTTCACTATCATTTTTCCCAAACCAACTGTTTCAGTGCAGTTCTCAAACCTTGAAAAAATAATTTCACCTACAAAATGATGATTTGTCGGAGTAAACTAATTTCAGATGTAAATGTTAAAGCATTGTGTCAAACACACCTCGAGTTGGATGTAATTACAAAGTGCTCTAAAACGACGCAGATTTTTAACAGCGTTTCATCAGACCTCAGGCAGCGGTTGACCAGATAGGTAGAAATAATAGCTAAAGTTAGCTAACGTAAGCTAGTATTATTAGCCTGACAGTGGTGCATCCATATTCAGAGTTGAAATATAAAAAAATTATGCTTAAGCGCATTTACTCACTCAGCCAAAATCAAGACCACAGTCGTTTCAGTCATAGACCCTACTACACACTAAATAGTTATAGTCCACTAGACTCTTGGGCACATTCATCGGCTCGCTATGTAACATTAGTAACGTGAGGAGGCATAGAGTAACTTTAAATGGTCTGGAGGATGACCGTGGAGGCACATGAGAAAAACTAAGTTTTCTTTGCAAATTCAGTGTAACACGAGGTGAGTAACTGATATATAACATTGATCATTTTGTGGATGAATTATTCCTTAAAGCCCCTAAAAACCTTAGTTTTAAATCTCAAATGCTACATTTTTTCAAGTCTGTCTTCAAACAACACCCACATGCTGTAATGTATTTTCAAAGAGTTGTTTGTTGTTGCAAGGGCCGTAACGGTACATGTATTTGTGTCGAACCGTTCGGTATGCGACTTTCGGTACGGCATGACCCTGTACCGAATTATTGGGCGCAGGATATTATTTTATTTTATTTTGTTTTATTTTAATTCCGTTTTTGCGAGCCGAACCATTTAAAATATCTAGTTCCCCGACGGACATAATTGAGTGACGGACCGAGTCCGACCGTAAATCTCCGCTTTCACTTTGTGCAGCGCATTCTCGCATTTTGACAACATGGCAAGTGAGCCTGACGAACCTGAAGACCCACCCGCAAACCTTAAGTCCTCCGTTTGGGAACACTTTGGTTTCAGGGTAAAATACGAAGATGGAAATAAACAAGTGGACAAGACAAAAGCAGTGTGCCGACACTGCAGAACAGCGGTCGGGTATGTACTTGGAAACACGTCTAACATGCTAACGCATCTAAAGCGACACCACCCGAGTTTGAACGTTAACCGGCACGACTAGAAAAAGCAATCTGGTGCAAACTACGATATCGTCGTCGTTTAAAAAGAAAGAGCGTTTCCCTGACCATCGCGCTAAAGAAATAACCAACGCCATTGGAGTTGAGTAAAATTGTTTAAGCTGCACTTTAGATATAAGCATGTTTTGTTTACTGCACTTTAACAAAGTGGGAAAGCTAAGTAAGTTCCTAGTAAAACTGAATCTGAGCAGGCTTTAAAGCTGACCAGCTGCACTATACTTTTTATTTTAATTGAGTAAAACTGTTAAAGCAGAAATGTATATTTATATTTTTCATTCAAAAAATGTGTTAAAAAAACAGCAGGATTTTATTTTTCACTTTTATATTTCTATTTTCATTCAAACAATGTGAAAAAGCAGGATTTTATATATATTTGTTCCATTCAAAAATTGTGTTAAAAGAGTTAACTGCTGTGGTGGTATGTTTTAGTAAGGTTACCAATAAGTAAAAGATATTTAATAGTTGTCTATTTTTTTCATTACTGTACCGAAAAAAAACCGAACTGTGACTTGTGTACCGAGGTACGTAACGAACCGAGATTTTTGTGTACCGTTACAGCCCTAGTTGTTGCAGATGTTCCCCCTCTCCATACCAGCCCGGAAGAAACACCTCTCTACTGCAACTCAGTGAAGAAACAGTCAGAGGAAGTACTCAGATCTGGGAAGTAAAAGTAGCAAAAATACAATGTAAGAAAAATACTCAATACAAGTGGAAGTGCTGCATTGAAAGTAAGTTGTACAAGTGAAAAAGTATTATCATAAAAATGAAGTACCAAAAGTAAAAGTACTCATTATTCACAATGGTTCATTTCAGAATAACGTATCCTCATAAAATGGCTCTAATGATATCCAGTGAATTAGTGTCCCAAGTTATGCAGTTAACATAAAGTTATGGAAGTTAGGCAAGTTAAGTTACTGTGGTTAGATTTAGGAGAAGAAACAAGGTGAGGACGTACCTTGAAATCACTTATCGTTCACACGGTTCTGAAAGTGTGTCTTGGTGGAAAAGTCCCAGGGGAAAGTCTGTGATTTCGTGACCTATCCACCACCTCAACCTGCCTCCCTACTGGACTGCTTTCTTGTTCACTTTCATCAGTGCATTGGTCACGTGGTAACTGTCTCTCAAAATATGTGGGCTATGCACGAATTATTGGCTCATGATTATGGGATATGTACGAATTGTGGTGTATTACTTTTCCCAGGAAAATGTATGAACAGTTTATAAGAACTGCCTGATTATATTACTTGATTTAAATTTTTGATGCATTAATGCGTTTGTCACGTTAATGTTACAGCTTTAATCTGTAAAAATACATAATTTATTTGTTGATCTTTATTTTGTACATTTTGTATCACTAATCTGAATCTGCAAAGTAACTAAGCTGGCATATAAATGTAGTGGAGTAGAAGTATTAAGTAGCAAAAAATGGAAAAATGAAATCAGAAGTGGCTCAATATTGTACTGAGAGCAGCATTGTAGAATATAAGCAAAAGAAAGCTCCTGTGCTCCTTTACACACCCACACACCCAATTCTTTTGTGTTTTCTTAATCATGTTTTGCAGTCTTGATTTTGCCCTCTCAAAATCTATTAACCTTTCACTCAGTTCACTCGCTAATCATAAATTATAGCTTGATTAGAACAAGAAACATTTTGTGTTTACATATCAATAGTCTTGTCATAAATGATATTCCGTACTTTCCACCTGAGCAGAGGGAGCACACAGTAGAGTCTCTCGCTGCATATTTACATATTATAGTTTTCTGCAACATAACAGTTAGAGGTGCAGTATTTTGCATGTGCCAGTGCTTTGTTAAAAAGATCCAAGTATTTGAGTGGTCTGACCTTATTTCACAAACATGCTTCAGACATGATGAGGTAACATGGTCGATGCAGCAGAGACGTAGAGAGAGAGAGAGAGAGAGAGAGAGAGAGAGAGAGAGAGAGAGAGAGAGAGAGAGAGAGAGAGTTTGTGGCTTGCCAGAGGTTGGGAGAAAGGCTTGGAGGAGAAAAGAGCAAGCCAAGCGTGCGGCCATTCCGTCCACACACACACACACACACACACACACACACACACACACACACACACACACACACACACACACAGCAGAAGGGCGAGGGGGGAGCATACAGTATCTGATGAATAGCTGAAATGGTATGGAAATAAAGGAGGACAAAATATGCATGCACCTACGCCAAGCACATGGCTATGAACACGCACGCGCACATGCACACGCACGCGGGAACAGATGCTGCTTTCTCTCACTTAAGGAATACGCTGTTGTTGTTTTTTAAAAAAAAAACAGGGACAAGCTCACAGTGTACAAACACTCTGTTACAAATAAAAACCCCTCCATTCAATATTTTACTAAAGTAAACGTAGTCATCATGCAGAATGGCCCATTTCAGAATAATATATATTATATAATGGGTTATAATTATTGATGCATTTACGTGTTCATTACTGTAATGTTGCAGCTGGTAGAGGTGGAGCTCATTTAATTACTTTATACTGCTGGTAGTTTCATCTATAATAAAGCATCATTTATTAGTTGATTATATTTTCTACATTTTGTTTAGTGTCACTTTACTTTTATATACTCTACTTTTACTTACCTGTTTATATCTCAGTATATACATATTTATTACTTATCATTATGCATTATGTATTTATTCTTGTTTACAGGGGCATTGTGTAAGATTGAGGAAGATTTAGTGGCATCTTGTGGTGAGGACTGCAGATTGCAACCAGCTGAAACTTCTGGTTAAAATTCCTTCATTGTTTGGGTGGTTTTTACTGGGGGCTGAATTATCCACAGAGGTCTCATCCTCTCCAAAGCAAATAGACCAGGTGATTACTACCACTAAAAGCACAGAATAACGAAGTTTCATGTTAAAAAAATCTGTGTTCCTCCAACACTGTTTGGCATGACAGAGACGTGTGGCTTACCCAGCACCTGCTTATGTGTGGTCATCTCTCTGATAACTTAAGATCCAGATGTTCAGGAGGTTTTTATCATGAGCTGAATTATCCCCAAAGATCTCTTCCTCGCCAAAACAAGTAGACCAGGTGATTTAGGCCCCATGTCCACCAAAGCGTTTTTTGTTTTTTTTTCCACCTGAAAATGTCCAGCTGCAAGCATTTGATAGTGCTTTTGGGGCACTATGTTTTTTACAGCCTAGCATCTGTTTGCTATGATAGGGAGTATCTACAGAAGTAAACATGTGGGCACAAGGTAGAGTACTTGCTTTGGATGAGGGGAAGGGTGAAGCATGCAGAGAGAGAGAATGGACCTGCCAGTCTGTGTGGGTTATGAGATCAAACATAATACAGTATATTAACAGATTTCTCCGTTGTTGTTGCTGTTGTTGTTTAGCACTTGTACATGTAAGATGTGAGAGTTTGTCTCTCTTCTGCTGTGATTTAACAGTTGAACTGACAGTTCAACTGTTACCCAACATTGAACATTTTTCAACTCTCAGTGCTCACAAAAAAAGAAAAAAAAAGAACCTCTAGTGCTCAGCGCTGAATTCATGCCCAGCACCTCATCGTGCTGCTGCCATTTGTACTGTGGTGAAAATATGCGGCACTTCCATTGCAAATCATTACAAAAATATGGCCACAGAAAAAAACTAACCACAGTGGCCAACACAAAATGCGAAAACGCAAATGTTCTTATTTAGGGCCAGTGCGTGGTTTATGCAATCTGGGCTACTGTAGAAACATAGCAGTGAAACATGGGGATCGCCATAGACGAGGATCTGCTCCATATGTAGATTTAAATCGCTCATTCTAAGGTAACAAAACCACGGTGATTCCTATTTTCAGGTGATTATACACTAAAAAACATACTTATAACATTAACACACACACTATTTCTGTCAATATATCCCCCTAAATCCTACACACAGGAGCTTCAAGTTCAGTTTTTTCATTTTGCAAATGCTGTACACCTGTCTACCACATATTCTACATACATTACATTTTATCCCTGTATTTTAAATTCTGCTCTTTTTATGCTTTTTTTAACCTGCATAATTTTCTTTTTCTAAATATTTAATGGGCATTGTTGGAGGGAGCCTGAGATCTAAGATTTTTATTGTAACTTGCAACAACTGCTTCTCTGAAATTGTGCATATGACAACAGGAATTTTGAACTTCAGGTAACTTTAAGACAGCTATTGTTTTAAGTTTCTATTCAAATTGCAGAGACATGAAACTGACTATTGACAGATACAGTAATCCATCACACACAGTCACAGTGAGTGAATGACTCTCTGCTGAACAGTTGTTAGCAGAAACATTTGAGAATTTGTGTTGGTGATGTGTTTCAGGACTTTGACTCATTAATGTCAGCTAAACCTCAGCCATCTAAGTTGAGTTGAGGGACTTCACCTGACAACAAATGTAGTCTGTCATGTGGGGGTGGATGGATCAATACCAAAATATTGATACTACAGATACTACGTTTTGAAAATTGATTGAATGGATTGATAACTCCCTTAAAAAGGGATCAGTTTCTCTCTTCTACCTTGTACCCGTTAGTGTGTCAAAAGTAAAACTGTCTATATAGGTACACAACATTCTGTTGTCGTGAACACATCTAGTGCATTCACTGCTTTTCCACTGCTGTTGTGTCGTGTGCACTCATACATGCCGTGCAGCACACCACAGCGCGTACACTGACTAGTTTAATCTGACACATAATTGCAGTGATGGCTGAATGAAAAAGGGTGAAAAAGGGAAAAAAACGGCTTAAAGAAAGAGAAGTTGGGGCTGCAACAAAGGAAAGAGTTGGGAAGATCTAGGTATACTGTGGTGGAATCAATATTTTAGTCAAAATGGATCTTGGTTTTAGCATTGCTTACTGTTACATTTTTAATCTGTAACTGGTCATCATTAGCTGTTTCTTTAATAGACTGATTATTCACCTCATAAATCATGACACACTACTCTTCCCTACAGTAAAGTATATAAGATAAAGTATTGGTATGATATTGACAATTACGGCCCTGTATTATTTAGTAGAGGACTGAAACCAAATTTTGTGGAATCAAAGGAAACAAGAAAGGAAAGGATAAAAGTAGATAGAAATGGGAAGGAGAGCAAGAGGTAGAGGAGGAAAGAGGAGATAGCTAAGACAGTCAGGAGGTATGTCAGTTAATGACAAGGTTGAGAAGGAAAGGAGGATGTGAGGAAAGGTAGAGGTAGGGAAGAAAAGGAGAATGTAAGTGAATAACGAAGGAAAGGAGAAGGAAGTAAGAGAAACTTGGGACAAGGTAGGAAGCGATGAGGTAAATGACAAAATTAAGAGATCGAAGAGGAATCACAAAGTAGGAAAGGAAAGAGAAGAGGTGATAGAAAAGGGGAGGAGAGGAAGAGATATGTAAGGAAAGAGGGAGCAAGGTAAGACAGTTAGGAAGCATGGCAGTCAAAGAGGAGGTTGGTAAGGACAGGAGGAGGTTGGGAAGGGAAAAAAGGAGGGTAAAAAAGGGTGAAGTACAGAAAGCAGAGAAAGGAAGGAAAGGAAGGAAGACAGAGGAGGAAAGGGGGAGAAAGGTAAGACAGTGAGGAGGTGTTGCAGTCAAAAATGGGGTTAAGAACAAAAGGTGGAGTTAGGGAAGAAAAGAAGAAGGTGGCGGAATAAAGAAGGAGAGGTGAGGGAAGTGAAGGAAAGTAAGAGCAGGGAAGAAAGCAAGGAAGTAAACAAGAAAAGGATGAGGTTGGTAAGGAAAGACAAAGTAGGAAATGAAAGAGTAGATAGAACAAGAAAGGAAAGGAAGAGGTGCGGGAAAGAAAAAGTAGGTAAGGAAGATAGGTAAGAAAGTTAGGAAGTATGGCAGTCAAGGAGGAGGTTGAGAGAGAAAGAAGGAGGTTAAGAGGGAATTGAGAAGATAGTGAAGGAAATTAGGAGGTAAAGAAAGGAGAGGTAGGGAAATAAAGGAAGTGGAGAAAGGAAGGTGGGTAAGAGGTAGGGAAGGAAAGTTGGAGAAAGGTAAGACAGAAGGTATGGCAGTCAAAGAGCTAGAGCAGAAAAGGAGAGGGTTGGGAAGGTCAGGGGGAGGTAGAGAAGGAAAGGAAAGGGTGGTCAAGGAAATGAGAAACATGGGAAAGACAAGGCGTTATTGAAGGAAAGAAAAAGACTGAGAAGGAAGGGAGGAGTTAAAGAGGGAAAGAAGAGGACAGGGACAGAAATGAGTAGGTACAGAAGGAAAGGAGAAGTAACTGAAGGAAAGTAAGGATAAGGGGAGGAAAGAAGGAGGTAAAAGAGAAAATGAGGAGGTCAACAAAGAAAGGGAAGGAAGGGAAGGAAAGAAATGAAAAGAGGAAAATAAAGACTCCTCTGCACCTGATGGACATATTTCCCACAGCCATTAGAGAGCCTGAACTTAAACTTAAATGTAAGCATACATTTAAAAGTAAAGTTTTATTTAATTACAAGAAAAACAAAAACAAATATGAAATTAAATTTTGAGCTGCAGAAATATGTTTTTATATCCTGTTAATCAGCCCACAACCCCCTCAGACCTACCTATTAGGGGTGGGAATGCCTCATGTCAGTGGAAGTCCTGACAAAGTATAGAGGTCCAAACAAAGTGTGTACGTGACCGAGTGTTGGAGCAGAATGGAAACCAGGACTGAACAGCTCATCAGGAGCTACTGTACTTGACATACGTGTGTGTGTGTGTGTGTGTGTGTGTGTATCACCCCTACTGTGAGGGTTTCTGCAAGTCAGGTGACAGAGTGAGTAAAAATGTCACCGAATGAAAGATAAAATAAGACTTGTACTAAAACTTAAATTACAGGGCTGCGGTGTGGTTGGCTCGTTTTTAAGAATGGATTCTGTTGACATTTTTATGCATCAGATGTAGTATAAGATAGTGTGTGTGTGTGTGTGTGTGTGTGTGTGCAATGTGTGTTTACAGTAGGCTACATGTTTTATGCTTGTTAATAAAGATGCACACGACACATTCATGTTTATATTACGGGATGGCGAAAGCCTGAACACGACAACATGAAATATGTAGAAAATTGATATGAGGTGTTATATGGCTGCAGGTTTTTACACACATACACACACACACACACACACACACACACACACACACACACACACACACACACACACACCACACTCATGACTGTAAGACCAGCATGTGCTTCATTCTGTTTGTGACTTCCTGCATGCATATTTGCATGTGTGTGTCTGTGTGTCCTTCCTGAGGGCGACGCTTGTTTGGTTGGCGGGTCGTCTGTGTCGGTGTTTTGACCCAGAAATGTATCCCGTCTCTCTCTTTCATAACATCCTCTCTTCATTCTCAGTGTCTGTAGTTACAGTCTGCCTGTTGTTCATCCTACCCACATCAAACTCTTTTTGCTTTGTGTTGTGAGTGAATAAAAGTTTGCCCTTGAGGAAGGCAGCTGATTGGAGGAAACCTAAACCTAAACTAAGATGACAGCCTGGTATTAAAAATTAAAAGAGACATTGTAAAGAAACAACATTTCTTTCTGTCTGATCCCTTTGTAAAGATGCAAAGATGTTGTGAATAGATTACCTTTACAGAACCATCATCTCTGTGAGCACAGGTGAGGTTCATCATGAATTTTTTTTTTTTTCTTTTGATATGCAGTGCACTGTAAAGTGGCACTTACATTAAAGGGGACCTATTATGCCTTTCTTTATTTTCTGTCTTATGTTAGAACATGATATGTTCATATTAAACAAGTTTCAAACAATTAGGTAAACGTATGTAAAAGTGATCACTTTGAGGGAAACCCTCAGGCTGCAGACCGTTCTGAATACTATGTTTCTAATGTTTTTTTTCTACTTTACAGAAAAGCTGACATGACAAATTTCTTTATGGTCATCTGTTCAAGGCATGCTTTTGCAAGTGTTTACATGTCAGGGAGCCATGTAATCTTGGTTGCCGATGCTCATTTCTTTCAGATTTCGAATCTTATTCTTGATGAAACATGTCCAGTTCTGTTTAGGAGCTTTCAGTGGGGAGTTTTAATGGTAATTTTTCACTCTATTCTCCATCACAGTCATTCTATGGCTGCAGATACACTGTGACTAGGGGTGTAAATCACCAGTTTCATCATGATACAATATTATATGGATCCTTAGGACAATGATATAATATTTGCAGATATTACAAAGTCTGCCAAGATACGATTTTGATTCAGTGTGATTCAGGGGCCTGCGATCAATGATATCAACCAAGAATAAACGAACTGAACTGAACTGAACTGAATGTGAGACAATATCATCTGCTCATTTAACACAATCTGTTACAAAAGAAGCTTAAAGCCCTGAAGGCAAACTTCTACCATCAGCCATAAAGCATGGATAAAACATGGATTAACAACATAATTTCACAAAAGTATCAGATTCAGCCCAGTAATAACTGTCAATGTTCATAAACAAAACAACAGTTTTTTGGTAGTGACCCCTTATTAGCTTAAGCATGTTAACATTGCATAAATTAGCCTAGTGGCTAGCAGACCTTTTCCTCTAGCCACAGCCTAACAAATTACATATAATGTTATTATTTTTCTTACTCACTGTTGGTTTAAGTCCCTGCATCTCCTGACAGAACAGCAGGTTTTTTCAGCAGATCATTGTTGAAACAGAGCAGCTATTGTTGCTGTAGTGAGAAGTTAGCAGAGTGACATGCCTGTCCAGGCAGGTATGTCTTGTTTTATCTCATAACAGCATTGTTTACATGTGGCATGTGTTTTGTCTGTTGATCCATATTTTCTCCATAATGAAAATATTTTCACGTTTTCACTTTGCATTAATGATATTGGACTGGTGATCATTGAATCGATAAATTGATGCTTATCAATGGATTGTTGCACCCCTAACGGCTACATGTAGCTACATGCTAACATCAGGGAAACATGTAATCTTGGTTGTCCATGTTGTTAATTTCTTACAGATTTCAGATTATATTCCTACTGACATGTCTGGTTATGTATAGAAGCTTTTATTTGTGATTTTTCATCACTGAAAGGGTCTCTATATAGTCCCACCCCGGCTGCAAGTACACTGCAGTGCTTAATTTGAGCCGGAACGTACTGGAACGCGCACCAGGATCTTTTCAGAAAAGGCCCTGGTGCGTTCCGGAACTAATTTGCATGGGTCTAGAACTTTTCGCATCTAAAAACTACATACAGTACTGGCTGATGTCACTAGTGTTGCAGGGTATACTGGTAATGGTAGACCGTGGTACTAAAACTCCACAGTAGCCTACAGTTCAAAGCCAATCCCAATCCCGGCGTGCGCTGGTCAATAACGGCACGTGCAGGCCACCTGGCACTCAATATGCTGCTGTAGTGGTTTGTTTTCCAGGCATGTGAGTATCTTTGAGCAGTGAAAGTTATTATTTATTTATTTTTACTTGTCGGCAGTGATTTGTTTTCCACAGAGCTCTACGTGCGAGCATTTTACTCGCATTTGCGACTAAAAATAGTTTTGTGCGCGCAAATTAAATCATTCAGCTCGCTCTGTGAGTACAGATTTCAACCAGCAGCAGAAAGGAAAATCAAATCCTGCCAGTTGTGGGTTGAACGGGGGTCACAGACAGGATACGACAGATACGTCAAATACGGCAGAGGCTCATAGTGCTCCACGCCTCAACATAACGGCTTACCGGCGAGTCCGACTCCAGGTCCAGTAATTTCCTCTTCTTGGCGTCATGACTGCCCAATAGTACCTGAACAACTGAGCCATGGCGGCACACAGGTATGTGGCGTGTCAGAGGAGAAACGAGCCGTTCACATTTCTCTCTGTGGCAGGTAACGGTCCACAAACCTCACCACACTTTAGGGACTGTTCTTTACTTATGAAGGGACTGTTCTTTACTTGTCAGGGGAGGAGGGTGGCTGGTTGATTTTTATTTTATTTATTTATTTTATTTTGATCCCCCCTATGTTAATCACTTATTGATGCTGTTTTTGAAGTATGAATAAGTCAATAAGTAATTTATTCCATTGAAATATCATTGATGTATTATAGAAAAGTGATTTATCTTTTTATAAATGACAAAAGGCACATCTGCCTCATTTTTGCCGTGGCATCCTGATACTACTCAGAACCGTGATACTTTCACTGCTGGAACATGTCTGGTTGTGAAGATTCTGATTTAGAACTTTTTATTGGTTATTTTTCACTGTAAAAAAGTACCTCTATACACAGTTGTAGTCAATCCCTGGCTGCAAGTACACTGCTACATGTAGCAACATGCTAATGTCAGGGAAACATGTAATCCTGGTTGCTGAGGATATTGATTTCTCTCAGATTTCGTATATATTTTTATATATACATATATATATATATCTGTGTGTGTGTGTGTGTGTGTGTGTGTGCATATATATATATATATATATATATATATATATATGTATATATATCCGATATGAAAGCTTCTAGGTGATTTTTCATGGTACAAAGTGCCGCTGTACACAGTCATTCCCTGGCTGCAAGTACACTGCTACATGAAGCTACATGCTAACATCAGGGAAACAAGTAATCTTGGTTGCCTTTGTTGTTAAGTTTTCTCAGATTTTGCATCATATTTCTGCTGAAGAGTCTGATTGTGAAGATTTTTGCTCAGAAACTTTTATTTGTGATTTTTTCATGGTAGAAAGTACTGTTTTTCTTCTTTACAGTTATTTCTCAGCTGCAATAACAGCGCAGAGATACTGATACTGGAAAAATTGACCAGTCACAGCAGGACGGGGGCCTTAAAGAGGCAGGCGTGATAATGGAGGGTTTCAGAGGGATGGTGGATACAGGTGGCCAAGCACAGACAGTATGAGGAAAATAAAGTGTTTTCAACATTAAAGCATGTAAACATGTTCTAGTAGAAACCCAAAATATAAGTATGGACCTGGAAATGAATATAATGAGTTCCCTTTGATCATGTTGTAATCCACACATACAAAAATGCAACACAAAATAGGTCAGTTGAGTTCAGTCTTTGTTAAAACCTAAAGGTCTGGTTCCAGTTTGAGGCCATAACACAGAAGAAGATGTAGCAGTAAACAACAACAAGAAGACACAATGAGTAAGAAAAGAAAAAGAAACATCATTAAAAACAGTAAAAAGCTTCTGAAGGCGAACAGATATGAAAGTGTCTGTTCAGTATTTTGATGTTTGTAGCAGTTAGTCATTGTTTAGCCTGAAGCTGAAGGAGGAGCAGTGAGCTTCAGAGGATGATTACTGTGTGAAAGGACGCTGGTACATTTCTATTAAACACATCTGACTGACTGATGAGCTCTGATAGACTCTTACAGTGTCATTCACAGCATTCATGCACTTGACTGGGAGATCAGCCAACAAAGTCACTAAAAATGTTTTGCAAGACTTCAAGAAATATTCATAAAAGAGCAAAAAGCTTCTCACTATAGGATGTGAAAGGGGAGGAAAAGGCAGGGAAGGAAACAAGAAGATAAACAAGGAAAGGAGGAGGTTGACCAGGAAGGACAAAGGAAAGAGAATGAAGACAAGGGAAGGAGAGTAAAGGGTAGAGGAGGAAAGTCAAAGAGGAGGTTGAGGAGGAAGAGGAGGGGGAGGTAGGTGAGGAAAGAAGGATGAAAAAGAGAGGGTAAGGAAATTAAGAGGGAAGTAGAGAAGGTAAGGAAAAGATAGGAAAGGAAAGTGGAGACAGGGGAAGGAAGCAAGGTAAACAAGAAAATGACTAAGCTGACAAAGACCGGAGGAGTCAGAGAGGTACAGACAAAGTAGGAGAGGACAAAGAAACTAGAAAGGGGAAGGTGAGGGAGAAGTAGGGGAGGAAATGGGGGGATAAGGGTAGGGGAGGAAATGGGGGGATAAGTAAGACAGTTAGGAGGTATAGCACTCAAAGAGGAGGTTAAGATGACAGAGGAGGTAGATAAAGAAAGAAGGAGACATTAGAAGTTAGAGAAGGGAACAAACAAAAACAAAAAAAGATTAAAAAAAAAAAGAAAGGAGAGGAAGAGGTTGAAAAAGAAATGGGGAAAAAGGTAAGACAGTAACAAGGTATGGCAGTCAAAGAGGAGGTTAAGAAGGAAAGGAGGACATAGGTGAGGAAGAAGGAGGTGCAGAAGTAAAGAAGGAGATAAAGAAAGAAAGGAGAATGTAGGGAAATAAAGGAGCTACTAGAGACAGAAGGGAATGAAGAAAGGAAACAATAGGGTACACGAGAAAAGGAACATAGAAAGTCAAAGAAGGAAAGGAAAAAGAACATAAAAATGGGAAGGAAAGGAAGAGTTAAAAGAGGGAGGGGGGATAGGAAAGACAGTTAGGAGTTATTGCAGGCAAAGTTGGAAAAGAAAGAAGGAGGTATGGAAGAAAAGAAGGTGGTTTGGAAGATAAGGAGGAGGAGGTAAAATAAAGAAGGAAGTATACAGTAGAAGGCAAGGATATGGTAGGTGAGGTAAAAAGGAGGTGAGGAACGAAAGGGGGAGGTACGGAAATAAAGATGGAAGTAGAGAAGGGGCAAACAAGGAGGTAAATGAGAAAAGGAGGTCAACAAGGAAAGAGAGGGCTGAAAATGGAGGATATTACGAGGTAGGGGAAGAAAGGGGGAGAAAGGTGAAGCAGTCAGAGGAAAGGAGGAGGTAGAAAGGAGAGGAGAAGGTAGGTGAGAAAAGTGGGAGGTTGGGGTGAAAAGGAAGTAAAGACGGAATGATGAAGGTAGGAAAATAAAGAAGTAGAGAAGGAAAGTGGGGATAGGGATGGAAACAAGGAGGTAAACAAGAAAATGTGGAAGCTGACAAGGTAAGAAAAAGCAGGAAAGGAAAAAGAAAAGAGAAAAGGGATGGAGATGACGAGACAGGAGGAAAGGGGGAGATAAGTATGAGTGATAAGTAAGGAAAGGAGAAGATGGTTAAGGAAAGGAGGAGGTAGGTGAGGAGAGGCGGAGGTAGAGAAGATATGGAGAACATAGGGAAATGGAGTAGGAAGTAAAAGGAAAGGAGACAGAGTAAAGGGAAGTGGGGGCAGGGAAGAAGACAATGAGGCTGACAGGGAAAGACAAAGTAGGAAAGGAAAGAAAAGGATAGAAAAGGGAAGGAGAGAAACGGGTAGGAGAGGAAAGGGCTGGGACAGTTAGGAGGTATGGCAATCAAAAGGAGGATGAGAAAGAAAGGCGGGGGTAGCGAAGGAAAAGAGAGGGTGAAGAAGGAAAGGTGAATGTATTAAAGAAGGAAGGAGATGAAGAGGTAGGGGAGTGAAGGGGGGGTAGGTAATACAGGAGATATGGTAGTCAAAGAGGAGGTTAAGAAGGAAAGGACAAGGTAGTGAAATAAAGAAGGAAGTAGAGAAGGGAGCTGGATGTCCTGCGTCACTGTCTGATGTCCACCTTGACCTCCTCTCTCTGTGGACCTTTCTATAACATCACCTGACTTTCTCCTTTGAACCTGACGGACATGATTCCCACAGCTGTTTAAAAGCCTTAACATTTACCTGAGCATAAACATATGTCTTGAGAGGAAAGTCTCAGTTAATTAAAAGAATAAGAACATAAATTGAAGTGAATTCTGCGTAGAAGAAATTTGTTTTTGCCCGCCGTCAGATCTCTCTGACGACTTTGGGAATGCCTGATGTCAGTGGAAGTCCTGACAAAGTATAGAGGTCCAACCAAAGTGTGTACGTGACCGAGTGTTGGAGCAGAATGGAAACCAGGACTGAACAGCCCATCAGGAGCTACTGTACTTGACATACATGTGTGTGTGTGTGTGTGTGTGTGTGTGTGTGTGTGTGAGTGAGAGAGAGAGAGAGAGAGAGAGAGAGAGAGAGAGGGACTGAGTGGATGACAGCTTTTGATAAGGATGGAAAACAGAGCTGGATTTTCCTTTGATGTGGACACACAAACATACACACACACTCACACACAAACACACACTTCAGAAATCAGATTTGGGAGCTGTGAAGAATAAATGCATGAAGGGTTGAAAAACGAGGCCTGTCTAATCATTCAATTAGGATCCAAGGCAGATGGTCTGGACACACACACACACACACACACACACACACACAGACGCAGACCTGTTACACTCACACTTTGTCAGTCTTGCTCTCTACGAAGTCTCCGTGTAATCCTATAATCAATCTCTCTGACTCTCTCAGTGTAACTTTATACTCAATCGCCCCGTTTCTTAGTGTTAATGAGACACTATTATCGGCCTGCACTTCATTACCTGGACATCCCATAATCATCTGACTGTATACATGGATATAGCAACACAATATCAGTGACCACCTTTCTGTGTGTGTCTTTCTCTATTAATATCAGCTACAGTATGTTGGCCTCCCTACAGGGACCCCTGTCTTTAACACTATGTCCCTGGTTTGAGTCTATATGGGGGGGGGGCCTCACTGAAACCTCGCCCCTCTCTCTTACTTTTTTAACACCAAAATTGGTGCCTCTAGACAGGTTTTTTTAAACACCGGACAACCCGCTAAAGATTGGCAACAGACTCCTTTGCCATTGCCAGACTAAAGCCGAGATGCTTATGTTGTTGTTTTTTCTTTACTGGAGGCATCATGAGCACGCCAGAAAACAGGTTGGTAAACAGTAATACGCAGCATGGAGTCCAGTGAAATTTTTACTGTGGTTATTTCATTTGAGATTTATTACTTAAACCTCTCCCACTGTGCAAAACACTAACACCTGCTAAAACCTGGCTTTTGTATTTAATGGGAAAGGCTAAAATTGGCATTCACACACAGGACAAATAAGTCTACAGTAGTCACAGGTCTTCATTGGCTCCAGCTCTGATCAGCAGTGATGGAAAAACAACACTTGGATTGACACGCTAATTTTAGTCCCTTTACCAGTGAGATGCAATGTTGTGCCGCCACAAAATACCATTAGTCTCTGCCTGAGCAGCACTAAAACATCGACCCAAATTTAGTCTGCACTGAGTTTTTACATTACATCTTTCTGCTGATTACTAACCTGTTTTCCCGACTTCGAATGTGAGACACGGGTATAAAAAGAGAAAAAGAAAAAAAAAACAGAAAGGCATACTCGTCTGCTGCAGCGTTGTGTACATGGCTCTGGTCTGCTGGCAATGAGATAAACTCACAAGTCAGTCTTTAGATGCTTTGCTTAACTAAAGACTGATGTCTTTCTCCCTAATTTTGTGTTTAGATGGGCGGATACAATTTCAGAGTTTAAAAAAACTCCCTACGTTGCAGAACCAATAGTAAATCCGCAGGGCGGTCCTTCGGTGGCTCGCTGAACTCTTGTGCTCGTAAACATAGTTCCACTAGAAACATGTGTAGCGGTACAAAATGGCTCAAGTCGCTGTAAGTCCTTCATTTCCACAATCTTGTGGACTGAGAACACGTTTGATAAAACGGAGTTAAATCTCTCGGCATCCATTTTCAAGCTCTCTGTGTGTTTGTTTCCTTGCAGACGAGAAAAGGGGGAGCACACATTTCCGGGAGGGCGTGTCCTTTTAAAAAATGCAAGAGGCGTTGCTTTGTTGCCGGCCACTTTCGCCGGTGTGTTAAACACACTTTGGAAAGGAGTGTCCCCAGACTATCAGAAGGCGGAGATCTCTGATTGTCTGGTGGCGAGACTAGCAATGAGAAAGCAATCTATTGCCTATTTTAATCGGGGCATTCCCACATTTCAAATACCTGCATACATGTGATAATTTTGATGGTAAAGGGGTTTTATCCAGCCTCTCTTTAAAATTTGGTGCAGACTAATTTTGAACTATGTTCAAGTACTGCTTGGACTGAGATGGATGGTATTTGGTGGTGATGTGTCATTGCATCTTGCCTGAAAGGGGACAAAAATGAGGTGCATCCACCTGGGTGTTGTATTTACATTACTGCCTATTGAAGCAGACTGGAGCTGGAGCCGATAAAATGGTGTGACTGCTGCAGAGTCATTAACCCCAGGAATGAATGCCAATTGTAACCCTTCAATCTAAATACAAAAGCCAGATGTTAGTTAGTGTTATTGGGGTTTTTGTCCTGTGGAAAAGGGGCCTCTGTTACCATATTGATTTTTAAAGACTCCATGTTGATCAGAAGAGATCAATTCATTCATAAAGAAAGATAAATACAAATAAGAAGCAGTGATAAAGTGTTCCAATGTATCAGAAATGCTTCCTTTATTGTGTCATCCTATCACGTCCTCTTGAATGTTTCCACATAAATGTAGTTAATGGAAAGATGCATTTGATTTTTAAAAAAATGGAAACATAACTACACAAGTAGAGATATAGAGACTCAGTGGCATTCGTAAATCTGTGAGCCGAGAGCAGCCAAGTGTAAACATAATAGGCGATGCTGGCATGTGAGTGTACTGATCAAGCTGATTATAAGATTATAATCACGTCCTCCTGATCTATAAGTCGCATAATATGTGCGTCACACAAAGTCATAGGCTGTATTCCATTTTCTGGGCTGCAACCCAGGTTGGCTTAATTTTCACTGATCTGTAACCAACACGTGAAATCATTGACAGGTATTATATTTAGCAGGTCAGTGGAAATTAAACACACCTGGGCTGCAGCCTAGGAAATGGAACAGAGGTTTGTTTTAAGGGGCGCTGCCAAGATGTGAACACGATTTTGGACTGACATAGCGATACAAATAAACATGACATAAATATCGGAGGCTTAGCCCCTATCTCTGTAGGGTTTTTAGTTTTTTTTCGATAAACAAGCTTCAGTTTGATTCCTTTTCAATGCACCTTATTTACATGCCAAGTACATATTTTAATCATTGAAAAAATGTAAGTGTGTACCTTGTTTACTTTCCAGATTAATTATGAATTGTAATGTAATAAATATGTACGCTCTGCCATAGACTGCACCAGGAATGAAATTTTTCTGTTGGCTGACGTGAAAGTTAGCGTCACCCTGGTTCCCTCAGTTTTGGATTTTTGCAGAAAATAAGCTTTGTAGCAAACAAACGTTTTGTTCAGCAAGATAATCTTCAACAATGAACGCATATGTTTTGAAGTGTGACTGCAGTCACCAGAGGTAAAAAAGTTAACGTTAGCCTATTAACCAACTACACTACCTTTGCATGACTTCAACGTTGCCACCACAACAAGGTCCTATAAGTCATGTTCGGCTTGATGATGCTCTGTAGTCTCATTTTACCACTTGTCAGCAACCTTTTCTCAAAGAACAAAACATTTTTTTCATGTTGAAACAGGTTTCTTTAGCTTGTGTTAACCACAGAACTTACTTCATGCATCTCACCAAAAACCCACTGACTTCAAGATGAGTAAACCGATTTTTCCGGGCTTTAGGTCTCATCCTGCACCACTCTATTGGAGTTTGGTGGCAGTGTTGTTGAAAGACACTGAGTAATGTAGGAAACCAGTGTACAAAGAGAGTCTTTTCACACTGTAGACTCCGAATGAACAGTTTATTTCTCTTTTTCTCTGTTTATGACCTTTCAATCTACAAGATCCTTCTCAGGTGACTTCCTTGTTGATTGAAACTTTGCCTTAAAAAGAGAAATAAACTATTTATTTGGATCCTGCAGTGTGCAGAGAGTTCATTTGTGCACTGCAGTGAAACATTTTTTTGTCTTGCGCCTGAGTATTTTTGCCTGGATGTGCACACACTTGGTCCCTCTTCTAATTTAGAAAACCACTCACTGAAGTAGAAGGAAACTGTAAAGCTGGAGGGAAAGTTGGTTGACTGAAACATTACATATTATTATATCTTTAAGGGATTATGAGTGGATTCTTGTTGTTTATCATGATAGATTATTAGTTATGCATTGAACTTTCCTCTCTCTGTGTCTGCAGCTGGTATACTGGGCCAGTCAGCAGCAGGATCAGGATGAGAAGATGGCTGGCTGTGTGTTTCCAATGGGACCAGAGAGCTTTCAGCGCTTCACGCCGGACTCCCTGGCGGGCATCGAGCAGCGCATTGCCCAGGAGCGGGCCCGACGCAACAAACAATACCAGGAGGTATACACACACACACACACACACCTGACAAACACAACCAGGAAGCATTATTAATGTTATTATTATCAAAACAAGATAAAACAGAAACCAGAGGATGAAATATTGGAGGTTAAATCTGAACATGTGAGGCAGCTTCAGCAGGCAGATGTGAGGTGTGTTTCGGAGGTGGTGATGTTGTGTATGTATGTATGTGTGTGTGTGTGTGTGTGTGTGTGTCAGGACCTGGGCGACGTGGAGCTCCCCCGGCCCCGGCCCGACCTGGAGGCAGGAAAACAGCTGCCGCGCATCTTCGCCGACATCCCGTCTCATCTGGTGGGCGTTCCCCTGGAGGACATCGACCAGTACTACTTCAAAGACAAGAGGGTAGGTGACCCAGAGACTGTGTTTGTGTGTGTGTGTGTGTGTGTGTGTGTGTGTAGGTTTCTGTGTGTGTTACTGTGTATGTTTGTGGGTGAAGGTGTTTAGAAATACCCCGTCTCTCCTGTTGGAGAATCCCTGGAAGACAAATTGACTCTCTGTTAGCCTACTTCACTGGCTACCAGAGGGGAGGTGGCCGAGTAAGTGTGTCCCCTCGCTCACAGTATGTCCTCCTTTTTAAACTCTCAGACCTTGTTTACACCTGGTCCATGTGATCATGTCTGTCACACTCAGTCTCTTTCCTGTTTCAGGGTGGCTTCAAACCTGTGTAGTATAGCCCTGCGGAATTTTAGTTTTCGACCATGGAATGATGATAGCAGATCTTAACACAGAGATTGTATTTAAGTGTGGACCAAAACAGCCACACTGAGACCCTTTAGAGCACTGTTTCTCAAAGAAAGGCCCACTGGGCAATGGCTGCCCTCACAAACATTTTGTGTGGCCCCTAATGTGACATAAAATGCATGTATATCCGAATAATCCATTTCAGTACTTTTATTTAAAATATCTATATGTTTAGTAAACCACTCAGCTTGTCAAACTGCACCCCCTTAACAAGCATCTGTCAGGTTAGGAATGACAACTTGTAGAAAGCTGCTAGTTGAATGGCAACTAGTGGCACTTTGCCAGTGGTATGGTAATGAGGTTATTATCAGAGCCAATGCCGTTAGCTAAAGTTAGCGGTTATGATGGACAACTTGAATATGGAAGTGAGATGGAGAACATGGTTGAGGGGTAAGGATGTCAATTTTGGTTAGTTTTGCTTTGATAGCTCGACATCTTTTAAGGCATAACTAGACGGCTAATTTTTTTTAGAAAAAAACACACAAAATGATGTAAATACAGGAGGCCTTTTCTCTCAGTCCACATAGCAGTAGCATTGCATTAGGAGGCGCTATCCATTTAGAGGTGGTGAAATTCTAATGTTCAGTGATTTAAAAGTATTGCATTCAATTTTATTTTCTGTCAGAAAGAAAGTCCAGAGTACTCAGAAGGTTCATCTAATCTTGTGACGAAGGTGCTCTTTGGTGGGAATGTTGACGTCAAAAAAACCAAGAAGAACCACCCTGAAGAATTCTTTTGTGCCGAAACGCGTGGGCTGTAACCCACTTTCATCACGTTTTAACCTTTTCTAAAAGAAACAGCCATTTTTTAAATAAAGGCTTTCTATACATTTAAAGAAGAGTGCCTTGGATTCCCCTATTTTATTTTCTGTTGGCTTTGCTGACAGACAGCCGGCTAGCCACGTTAACATTTGGAAACATAGTGCTCACTGCCCACCCTTCACTGTCCAGTGGTTAGCTAACATTAGCCTTGGCTACTCTGCACAGCGCACCAGCCGTGTTGGGTGGGAGCTAACTAGTGGTGACGCAATTACCATGGTAATGCTGTCCTGCTGTCCTGCTGTTGGGATGATGTTGCTGCAGAAACATGGTGGCCCTGGTGAGTAATGACGTGTTCACACTGCAAGCGACAACGCAACATCGCCTAATCGCTGTTTAAGTGTTGCTCAAGTGTTTAAGACAGTTACCTTGTCATGGCCTTTTGTGTGTCTGCTACTTGCAACAATGCACCTTGACTGAAAGTCATCTCAAGTTTTTATTTGGTTAAAAATATATCTGTGTTTCACTATTGTCTGAGGCCCATTTAAACGTCACATTTCGCCACCCCATTATATCCCCCGTGTGCACCACAGTGCACAGAAAGCTAGCATAGCGTCAGCGTACTAAGCTAAATAACACCGTAGGCCTACCCCAGCTAGAAAAAAACATATTGAGATGCTTATTCACTAAGGCATCTTGGGGGGAGACCGGGGGTCAGGCACAATTTTTCCACAGCACAGCTGTTGGGTCAGGACAGGGTTATTAGCAGTAATAGCTGAATGACCAGCACTGCCAGCTAGCTCCCACCTGACCTTTTTGGGGTGCAGTCCAGAGTGGCCAAGGCTGTCCAACCAGCGGAGACCGTAGGGTTGACAGTAGGCACTGTATTTCAGCATATTTCAGCCAGCTGTCTGTCTTCTACAAGACCCTGGTTGTGCGCAGTGGAGTTACTGGAGAGTATCAAAATTAACATATAGACTAACATGCGTAACTACACAATTATTCCTGGTGGTTAACTGATTAGCCATTTAACAGTTAACTGTTGACATCACTACTGAGAAGCAATGGAGGTTTCAGGAAAAATGGATCAACTCTTACTTTGTCAGACCTCGAGGGACAGTTTTAAGTAATTTGCCTCTTCTGCAGTCAGGTGATTTTGGTGCTTCAGTAACCTGATGTTAAATGCCATTATGAGAACAATCACAAATCCTCCGACAACTGCCAGTCAAATTTTGTGAAAAGTAGTGAAGCTGTAACTCAGAGTAGCTTTGTGGTATCTCATGAAATTGCTAAGTGAAGTAGAGAGACATACTGGGGGTCAACTTTGTCAAAGTGGCCGACATCATGTGTCCTTAACCTCTGCGGCCCTCAATCATGACTTAAAATGACTTAAATAGGCACCTAGTCATCAAATCTTTTAGAACCCCTGCTTTAGTGGAAGTGGTGTTGGTCTGGTCACAAACTTATTGTGTGGTGGTTTGTTTGTGTTGATCCAAGCTTGATTCAACCAAAAAACATACTATGAGAGTTTGAACTTAATCTCCCAAATTGTGCTTTGCATGCTGGGATGTGGTTGAGAGAAATCTGGACCTGAAAACTGGACTCGCAAAGAAGTGCATTGCCTTCTTGATGTTTAGGCAGATGACTACATGTCTCAGCTTCTACATACAACACATAAAAACAGTGAAGTGTTGAAAGCAGCTGGAGGTGAGAGAATTAGACCGGCCTGCTGAAGAGTGCCCTGTTAAATAAAATAACTGTGGGGCAGCAGTACATACAGGTTTTTCTACTTGTGTTTACTTCCTCGTTCCTGCCCCCCAGACAAAAGAAACCAAAGCAAAAGGAAAAAGTAACAAGTTTACCAACTCATCCACTGATTCAGAACCAGAGCGAATAAATGGAAGGTTTGAAAACACCCTTCGTCTCCTCTCACTGCAATTCTGTTTCTGTCTTTCTCTATGGTGACTTTACTCCTGAGGGAATTTCTTCACCCTTTTTCTTTCCATCTCTCTCCCCCGTGTTTCCTTTTTCTCTTTGCTTTCTCTTAAGCTCAGGTGTGTTTCCTCTGGGTTTTAACCAAGCATCTAGGACACACACATATCCATGATGTGTGTGTTGGTTGGCATGCAGGAACAAACAAAACACACTCAGCACCTCTGAGCCTGTGTTCATGTTCTGTTATGCTAATTAAACAATTTAACAAACTTTCTCTGGGTTTTAAAGGGTTAAGGGTCATGGCAGGGTTTTAGATTTTTTTTCTGAAACTAAACAATAACACCAACATTAATTATATTATTATTGTGGTACAGTGTCCTTAAGCAGGGCAGGTCAGGCTACTCCTCATCTGCTGCTGTGCCCTGGCGTCTGGCAAAGTTCACCTCAGGGCTGAACACCCTGGGGTCCCACAGTCCATCATTAGCATAGACTGAAAGGGTGAGGAGGTGGAGCTGAGATGCTGATATGGCTGTAGACTCGATGTAAGATGTTATTTCCACACAAGCTTTGCCAGACTTAGGTCATCAGGGACGGCAGTAGTTTCTTTCTGATTGTCAGGATATTAGTGCGCTCAGCCAGCTGGTCCTTTATTAGCTCATCCTCCAGTGCCCCAAACTTGCAGAGGCAACCCAGGCCCGCAGGTGTGAGACCTAATGGTGGACTGAGGCGGCAAGAATCCACCGACGCATGACAGTTGGTTGTGGATGGCTCTAGCTAGCATCTGTTAGTCCAACAGCTGCTATGAATGTTTCAAACGATTCATTCTTAGTGGCCCACCAACAAAAAACTCGACCATGAATGGGCTGGTCTGCCTAAAAGGAGCTGATGGTGAAGTGCTGATCTCTTGCTGGCTTGATATTGCATTTCCTGGCCAAGTGGCAACCTCCTGGCTCAAAAATGAAGCCAACGGAGATGTGCCAAAAACTGCAGTTCCTCTAAAGGCCACTTGAGGCTGGCTCCAAGAAGGAGTCAGTCCCCATGTACCCCATGCTAAAATGCCCAACTTTACAGCAGAAATAAACATGTTTACATGTTTACATTTACAGCCTGGTACAAAAACCAGTTTTTGCCTCTTTAGCTAATTTCCCTATTCATGATAACTGTGTGGCGGGGGTGATTTTTTTTTAAATAACTCACCCATTTAGGTTTAAAGTGTTGAGTTTGAGTTATAGGTGGGTGCCATCATTGACAAGTCGCTACACATAGTGACAATGTTGGTTAGGTAACGTAACCATGGCATAACCCCAAAATCACAGAGTATAGGTGTGACTTTAACTGTCACTATTTCAATGTGTTTTCAGTTCAGTGAAAGTTAATTGCTATGTTTTGGTCGCCTAAAATGACTTGTTCAGTGTTTGGTTGTACTAAAAGACCCTCTTAGGAGTCAGATGTTCCGTTGTTCCGGTAAATACATTTTATTTTAATGGATTTAAGTCTGTTTTTCACTAGTGAAAAATAGCATGAGCATTATTTCAGTTAAACATAGTAGGGGTGACCCTGAATAGTCGATGATTTGGTGATTCGATTCAGAGAAGTCTGATTCGACTGCCAGTCCCGCTGTGGAATCATCGCAAAATGTGGTTATGAAACAAGACTGTACCATTCTGACTATATGGGGGTGCTCACTGCTGCTGAACATCTTGATTTAACATAGAATGTTTTGTTTTCTAGTAATTCATGATATATAGCTGTGTTTGATACAAACATCAGCCTAATTTCTGTTAATAAAAAATGGAAAATGACTACATTGCTAACAAACACAAACAGCAACAATACAAATGATAAAATAACCAGCTCTTACCTTCAGTAGAGTTGCAGTCTCCTCTTTCCTAACGAGTGGAACCTCCTTAACAGCATCTCCTTCCATTGATGCGAATATTCAAGCCAGTCTCTCTCGTTGTACCAATTAGCCGAAAACCACCGTTTACAGTCATTATTATGCTGTTGTTTCTTTGGAAACTGCTTGAGACGAACTTGAACTGGCTTGTCAACTCCGAGGTCCTCTGGTAAACCACACTGCTGCTGCAAGTGCGATGACAGGCTCTCCGCTCCCAGTGAACTCGGCTCAGAGGCTATGGGCGGCGGCGCGGGCGGTTCACTCTCCTCGCTACTCGGCTGAAGTTCCCGCTGCTCCGACATACTTGGCCTCGGCAGGTGCTCCTCAGCTTCTCCGGCGCTCCTGCTGCTGCTGCCAGGCTGCAGGGATGCCGACGGTGTAGTTTCTGGCTTTTTCAGCCATTCAGAATTCAGAATGTCCATCCTGAATGAAAATATAGCTGCTAGCTTGCGCTTGAAAATCTGTTGTTCCTCGTTTGTTTTTGTTTTTCTCCTTGCGGCGGGATGATGCACTGACGACGTAACGTAAACTGTGTGATGGATTCAAGGACAACTGGAAACTCGGAATTTGGATTTGCACAACTGTTCATTTTGGTTTTAACAAGTCAGTGGAGTTTTTCCGAGTTCTCGGTTGTTATGAACACATCATAGACTGAAAAAAATGAAAAAATAAATAAATAATAATTTAAAAAAAATGAAAATACTACGTTTTGACTGAGGGGGCGGGACAGTCCGCGTGACGCCCCCTCTTGACGCTGGGACTGAGCGCATAAACAAACACTTCGGAGGAGGTATGTGCTCTCAAATCAAACTTTTTTGAAGGATTTTTCGTTTACCTGAAGTGTCTTGAAATGAATTTCACCGCTGATTGTTTTCTTGATAGACTCTGATTATTTATTTGGATACTTTTTTTCCGACGTGGCCAAACAACTGAGAGTTGATTAATGAAGTAACTTGAAGTCAGAAAGAAGGAAAACTGTTTCTAAACCCTTTGATGATGTTTTTGGATGTTTATTTGTGAATGAAATGGCAAGTTCTGAGGAGTCAGAAACGACTCCTGTTAAAGACATGGATGCGGCTGCAGCGCTCATCTAGAGCATCATACCTTGATGAAGTGAAAGGAATAAAGATAAAATGATAACCCTTTAACCTTTATTATTATTATCTTATTATGCAAACTGAAGAATTAAATTTGTTTATTTGGGTGTTTTAGCTCTTTTCTCTGGAGTGGAAACTGACGCAAATGAGCTCATTAATCAGTGAGGGGGAAAACAACATGATTCGACGATTAGTCGGCTAAAGGAAAAATCTGTCAAATCAGATTCGACTATGAAAATTCTTAGTCAGGGACACCCCTAAAACATAGCTGTAAATGCACCGTGCTAACCAAGGTAGCAGTTAGCATTAAGGTTAGCTCCACCCCATCCTCCAAATATGGCCACTTCTGGCTCCAAAAATCAAATGCCAAACTTGACGCTTCAAAACCATAGATTTTAATAATACCTAGATATCAGACCCCAAAGTGGCGCAGATTCATTCCAATGAAGTTGCTCACTTGGCGCATATGCCAAAAAGTTTTCTAGCTTCCGGGTTCCTTTTCACAGCTTGAGCAAAGTTTTACAAATATAAAACCATAATGGATCAAAATTTTAGAATAGAACGATTCATAATTGAGCTTGTTTGCAGTTCAAGGTGTCCTGTCAACAGTTTTACAGATATCTCTTTTTGCTGCAGTACTGCAAGCAATCACTGGGAAAAACTGGCTGCAAGGTAAAGCAGCGTTCCTGAGGGTCTGTTAAAAATGGTAGTTCACAAGCCAATGGGAGACGTCATGGTGCATCAGTTACTTTATAGTCTATTTTTGTGGCTGAAAATTCCACATTTAAGTATTGCATGTTTCAGATTTTTAGTTTGAATCCTTTGAAATCCATTTTGAGAGACATGGAAACAGAATTGTTAGGGTGTTGATGCTTAAACTGATAATTTGGAGGCGTGGCTTGACTGCACTTTGTTCCTTTGGATATTATAAATTGTAGTATTGTCTATTCTTCTATTTGGTTTCTGTTAACAATGACTTGTTTTTATTATCTTGTGCTGCTACCTATCTTGGCCAGGACTCCCTTGAAAAAGAAATTTTTAATTTCAATGGGACCTGTTCTAAAGGTTAAATAAAATACAATAAATCAACACTGTGGATACTGGACAGAAGTGGTAATTAATGTTATTTTCCCTAAAGCCTGTGTCCTAATTAGCACAAACATCTCTGCTTTCTCTGTCAGTGTAAATGTGATCAATTTCATTCTGCTACTGTGAAATGGCAGCGTTGCTTGAGAAAATAAAAAATCAGGCGTTGGATTCGTCTCCATACTGAATGTATTTTTCTGCCTCTCTTGCAGACCTTCATAGTCCTGAACAAAGGGAAGGCCATCTTCCGTTTCAGTGCCACATCAGCTCTCTACATCTTCAGCCCTTTCCACCCCATCCGCAGAATCGCCATCAAGATCCTGGTCCACTCATATCCTTACACTGCTGCCGCTACTGTATGTACTCCGCGTCACGTCTTGACAGTGTTATGATCTGTTGCTGACTGTGGGGGAATGACTGCAGGGAGGTCAGAGGTCAGATGCAGAGCAGCCTGCAGGGCTTCAGTGTGTGTTGAAGGACGCAGTGTGTGAGCAGCCGGGCCACCCTGACGGCAATGTGGGTGATCATATAAACAAATAGACGCAGCCTGGGTGGTTCATCACTGCAGGCAGCTGAGGCCTCGTCACAGCTTCACTGCCTCAGTCTTTGCAGCAGTTTATGTTGTTTTTTACTGCATTTAAATGTTATGTTACTTGCACTTTACTTGAGTATGCCAACTTTCTGCCTCTTCATACTTGTACTTTATTACATCTCAGAGGGAAATATCATACTTTCTACTGCACTACTTTTGTTTGATACCTATAGTTAGTTATACATAAAAAAACATGATGCAGCACTATACTGCTAATCTAACCAGTGATATACAAAGTATCTAAAACTGGCTACACATTGATGAACTCCAACATTAAAATGTTCTTACATGTATTCATTGTTGATAAAAACAGAGTAATTTAATTATCTATAATAATACAACACTGTAAAAGGAGACATTTTGCACAATGACTTCTTTTACTTTTGAAAATTTAGTTACATTTTGCTGATGATACTTCTGTACTTTTACTTTGTGAATTTAGGACTTTAACGCAGGGTAGTTTTAGACTATAGTATTTGTATAAGTAAAGGATCCGAGCACTACTTTAACCACTGCTGTGCACATAAAAATCAGTTTCATAATAATAGTTAGCACGGACGAGGACATGGCCCTTTAACTTTTATTGTTTATGGTTGATTTTCTGACTAAAGTTTCTCTGAACATTGTTTTCATTGTAAATTGTGTCATTTGACCCATACTAAGGAGTAAATGTCAGGATATCTTTCTTTTAGAGCTTTAACAGTTAATTTGTTCATCAATTAGTTGATCTACAAAAAAATTAAAATGAACTATATTGATAATCAGTTAATCATTGTATTAATTTTTCTTGCAAAAAAACCCCAACAGTTGCTGGTTTTGGTTTCTCACAGGCCAGATGAGAATTTGAATCTTTTTTTAATCATATCTGAGGGTAGGCTGAATATCTTTGGGATTTGCACTGCTGGTTTAATGAAAGGAGCAATTTGGATTAATATTTTTTAAGTGCATTCTTCACAATAATGATTTACCGGCTTAATCCATTAATCAAGAAAATAAAGATGTAAAAGAAAATAATTGCTAGTAGAAGCCATATTTTATTATTATTATTATTATTATTGTTATTATTTGGGTCTTAACGTCCCGGTGCAACACTAAATCACTGTGTGTGTCCCTTTTGAAAATTTAGTTAGGGAAATAAACATAATAATCTACTTTTTAATTATAATTTTTAATTTTACAAGTATTAGTTGTTCAGCAAGGTAGTAGCTCTGTGAGTGTGTGTGTGTGTGTGTGTGTGTGTGTGTGTGTGTGTGTGATTATACACAATCACCCTTTACATGTCTGTGTGTATATGGATGTGGCTTGACAGTGATAGGGTTTAAAGTTGTATTGATACTGGGCATGTTCTTATGTAAACAGTTTAGGGGCTCTGTGCTGACAGGTTAGCATACACAGTCATGATTGATAGGCTTTATGCTAACTTCTTAGCTTTTACTATGTTGAGTGATAAATGTTATCCTAATTGTTTAGGTTATTTGGTGTTGAGGGACAGGCTTTGTGCTAACTGTTTAACGTATACCATCTTAGGTGAAAGGCTTTACCCCTTTAGCTTATACCCTACTACTGTATGTTGAGTTAAAGGCTTTACATTACCTGTTTAGCTTATATTCAATTATATTAAAGGCTTTACACTAACTGTTTTGCTTATACAATGTTGAGTGATGCTAACATGGTTTCACTGCAAAGCAAAGCTTTATTATACTCTTATTCACAAAACAGCCAAATCTTAAAACAGCAAAGAAATATAATGGATTTAATTAGTCTGATTTATATTGACTGATATATATATCTGCTCTGGTAATTACAGAATTTTTTAATGCATTTTGTGCAGTTTTACACAATTATTAATGGTTTATTAATGTAAATCAACCCATTACATATAAGTGCATTAAATTAACTCTGATTGCCTCCATTTGCATTAATGGTACTCACTGAATCTTTGCTTTAATGGCAAAGTTAATTAATATACTGACTAAGAATGGGTTGTAGATTAAGGTAGTTAATTTTTCATCACTAAACAAGGTAAGCAGCAAAAGATGAAGACGTTTTTCTAAGGTTGTGTGGAAAAAAATAATGCAAAATTAACATATTTTCTTCCTTTATTGATCATCTCCATTAAACAATGTGCTTGACAAGGCTGAAGCTTGTTTTCAGAAATCTGAGAGGGTTTTCTAAAGAGTTTATTTGGCATAGGAAGTAGGAGAATTTTCACAGCACATAAAGGAACAGTTTAGCCTTAAGTTTATCACAAACATTCAACATCAACACATCTGGAGATACATGGTTTTCACTGGACAGGAAGGAGACACTGTCTGAAAAGTAACTAAAGCTGTCAGACAAATGTAGTGCAGTAAAAAGTATATTTGCCACTGAGATGTAGGGGAGTAGAAGTACAAAGTTTCATAAAATGGTCATACTCAAGTAAAATACAATACCTACTTAGTGACATTGCACTACTGTATAATCACCGTGTGGCTGCATTAAATTGTCAGGAATGTCTTTGTATCCTGAATCATCTCTGAGATGAGTTTACACCGGGACCTACAGCTGGATGCTGCCCAGGCACACATATGAGAGAATGACAGTGTATTTACCAATCATGTCAACTGACTCTGTGTATTTGTGTGTGTGCGTGTGTGTGTGCGTGTGTGTGTGTGTGTGTGTGTGTGTGTGTGTGTGTGTGTGTGTGTGTGTGTGTGAATCAGATGGCTCATTCTGTGGGTTGTATTTCTGAGCCAGATATCATCTTGAGCTGTCTGGCAAGCTATAAACATGACCAGTAAATATTTCCCATCAAGGTGGTCTCTGCTCTCTTTCTCTCTCTCTCTCTCTCTCTCTCTCTCACACACACACACACACACACACACACACACACAGGTGATTATTCACACACAGATTGTTACAGTAATTGTCTGGATCTTGGGGTCTGCTATTTGCTGCACTCTGACCCCTGACCTTTAACCTATAGTGCCACACTAAGCCTATCAGATCCATCTGTTTATTGTGTTCTTTACACAGCTGTAGGTCCGATGTTATTCCACTGAGACCTGGTGGAATAATCTTAGATTTGTGTAATCCATTAGTATTGGTTGTTTGGCCAAAATTATTTCTTAAGACACTCAGGAAGCCAAAGCACTGTGTCAAAGGTTTGAACAAGCAATGATTACAAGCTCCTCATCAAGGTTTGCGTGATTTTTCATGTGATTTAATCTATTTTGTTTAAGCTAAAAAAAAATTTAAATTACCTTTCAGGGGTATATGATGTCATCGATTCATAGTAATAATATTAATTTGAAAAAACCCTCAAAATTGGTGGACTATATAATATTTTTTAAGTATTGTTTTGAGATTGGACACACCTTTTTTACCAAAAATATTTCACCTGACAAATTTTGATTAGATAACTGAAACTTGTGGTTTGGACTCAGAGTGGCTTTACTCTGGATGAAAGTTGTTTTTACTTAAACTTATTATTATGAAGCAAATGTTGATTGCAAAATGTAATTGCTATAGAATAATGACACTGTCTGCATTTAGACTGGTCCCCTATAAGCCTCACTTTCTTTATACGGTTCTGTCTGCCACCAGGTACGATGCCCTGGGAAAATGAAAGCTGGTGTTTTCCTTAATACTGCTCAGCGCTGAGGGACCTCTAACTACAATGGCCGACACATGAATGTAAATAACCCGCATCTTGAGCCAGTGTTTGATTTGTCCGTTCTGGGCTACTGTAGAAGACATAGCGGTCCAGCATGGTGATCTCCAATGACAAAGACCTGCCCCCTATTAAGATATAAACAACTCATTCTAAGGCAGTGAAAACATGATGATTCTTTTTCAGGTGATTATACACTAGAAAAAACAGACTTATTAAACTATATTCCATTTCTGCCAATATATCCTCCTAAATCCATCACACTGGACCAAATTATGCATATTTAAAGGCTGGGCCACTTTAGTTATAGCTTGTTTGCAAAGTGTTTTTTCACCCCCTTGCTCCTCCACAGCTCTACTGTCTTGTCCAAAAATGGTCACTTCTGGCTCTGAAAAACCAAGATGGCAACGGCCAAACTCAAACTCAAGGCCTCAAAACGGAAGCCCACAAACCAATGGGTGAGGTTTAGTCTATGTCTTTAACCTACCCTGCTTATAGTTAAGGTATCTGAAAATAAATGATTGGCAAACACAGTCTTATAAAACTTACATCAGAGAACAGAAAGAGAGAAATTGTGCTGTAGCTGCAGATAGTTGTTTCTGATAATAAATCAAGGTATAATGGGATAATAAACTATTAAAATATAAAATATTAAGGCCTCAGCACACTTTAAATGAATGAATGAAGTGCTTTTTGGATGGTGGTTTGGGCTGAGTCCAAACTTTTTTCTATTTTTTTAGCACAGATAATTGAACCTTGCACCCAATATGATTTTAAAATGACTTTTCACCATAAAGAAAACATGTTATATCAGAAGATCATCGTGTTTTAAGGCCTCAGAGTGATGTAAGATTCCAGATGTTAAGGAATAGGCTCCAGCTGTAGGGCTTTGGTCCCGCCCTATCCCATGCCAATGTCCTCCTTGGGCTCCAGACGCCAAGCCAACATGACAGATACCACCTCACCCCCAAAACTCAACAGCCCCCTACTCCGCCCTCGCCACCCCTCCCTCCCTCTCCTCCTCCGTCCCTCCATCCCCTCACCTCACACTCATCTATTTTTACAACGGGAGGCGGCTGCTGGTGTTGAGAGATGTCGAGCCGGCGGACACGCTATTGTTGTCAGGGGGATAAGTGGGTGAAGAGGTCGGAGTGGAGGTGTGGCGCTGCTGATGTGCTACGTGTGTGTGTGTGTGTGTGTGTGTGTGTGTGTGTGTTATAATAAGAGACAAAACAAAAATTAGAACAAGTGTGTGTGTCTGTGTGTAGGGGGCTGCGTTAGAGTACAACTTGTGATGGTGAAGTGGAGTTTTAGTATGTGTGTGAGTGTTTTTATAAACGTGTGAGTGATCAAGTGTGTTCTGGATTCATGCCTGACCACACTGGCGCCACAATGACTAGCCATGGTGTGAGATGGACACACACACTCATTCACTCACACACATACAAACACTTCTAGAAAACAAAGTGTGTTGCGTGTTTTCTCTGTCAGTTGATCATTATTAACACCAAGTGTCGTTTCTGACAGAAAACACTGTTTGACTACATTTCCCATTGGGCCTTTGTTCTGGAGGACACACATTTGACTTTGTGTCCCATGAGGCATTGCTCAGGGACCACGTTCATCCATCAGACTGCACTACAGTCTGCCACTAGCTGTGTCTCCTCGTGTTGCTTCTCTGCTGTTGAATTGATGTTGTCAGTAATTCTCTGACTTTGTGTTGCTGAGGTGGAGCTGAGCTGCTGTGTTTGAGGGAACACCTGGTCGTTTTAAATAGCATTGTATGAAATTGTGTTGTCACCTGGCTACCACAGTCTTTGCACCATATTAGTGTTGTATTGTTTTTTAAGCCAATGCAGTTTGTAAGTCTTTTTGTGCAAGTCAAAGGCTGCATCCATCTCATACTATGCACTTCTTACCCAATATGTGTGCTATTGTTCAACATACTTTTGTGTGAATAAACAGTAGTTTGTATCTTGTTAGTGTAATCACCGGATCACTTCCTGAGAGCCTCGATGCAGGTTTGAGATGCATAATTAGTCTATGGTAACCCGTGGCAACCTCAGCTTTCTTGTTGTGTATCTTGCAGGCATCTTTGTCGCAGATAATTCTTTAAGGGATAGTCTAATTTTTTGAAGAAGGGTTGTGTAGGGTACTTATATACTCTTCTTTATACTCTAAAATGTGTATTGCAATAGGTAGCACAGGGAGAAGGCTTAAAAATATTTGACTAATTTTGCACATCACATTTTGCAGGATGATAAATCACTCAATAGACCTCTGAACAATTTGTCCCCCTCACTTCTGAAATGATGGCTACGCCCCTGCCTGGTTCCTTGTTCTCTGTGTTTGTGCTGCTGATCCAGATACATTTACTTCCTGCTGTTCTTTCAAAATAAAAGCTGTGGAGCAACTAGACTGGTGGCTTGAGAGAAATTAGGAGGTTAGCTTTGATTTTGGATGATAAAAGTATTTAACTGCAGTCTTGAGTGAGCTTAGATAAAAAGAGTGAGTGAGTGATGGAGGTGAGAAAGAAGAGAAGAAGAAGAATGATGGAGACACACAAATATGGAAAGAGGGAAGAAGCAAAAAAAGCTCTGAGAGAGAAAATAGATCCCGTGGTGGATGTGGGAGGTGTAACAACATTACCGGTACGGTGGCCTGGGAGGTCCACAACAGCAGGGCTATCATTACGGCATAATTAGCTCATGGCTCTGCGGCGGCAGCGGCAGGGGGACATTTGCGTTGTTTGTCAATCGGTAACCGTGTTATCTCACCGCCTGCCACCGCGCTCCAGCAACATCATTACAGCCGGCACTCAATCAACAATTACCCTGCAGCTCAAACAACTTTCAGCTGGAGTTTGGGCCGCTTTCACTCGGGGAGTATGTTCCTTCTGCCAAATTACAATAATTATGATTCATTTATAGCTGTGATTGACAGCTGAGCGAGGTTGCTCCCACCTCAGCGCGTGTAGCGTGCTGAAACATGGCAGGTGAAGGTGATATTTAACATGTATCGCTGCCTTCTGACAGTTTGGAAAAGTTACTGCTCCCCATTATATGATGATTAGACAGGAGTGGGCCCCCTCCTTCCTTTGGGGCTGTTAATGGCATATTAATTTGCTGTATTGAATGTGGCAGGCATCGTAGGGGAGCGCAGAAACACACATGCTAACTTGGCACAGCCTTTCAGTTCACTTCGTCTTTATTTAGCCCTAATGGGAAATCAGTGAAAGGTATTTAAAAAAAAAACAAAACATGTGAAATCACTTCGGCATGTAGTCGGCACACACACACACACACACACACACACACACACACACACACATGGCAGAAAAGAGAGACGTTTCTACATTTACATTTCAGGCGTTTAGCTGACACTCTCCAGAGAGACTCACAATGAGGGAACAAGTCATAAAAGCTTCAGTTTCTCGATCGGCAACATCACACCGAGGACATTTTTCCATTTTACATTTGACTTGGTGCTCTTATGCACAGCGACTAAGAGCCATAAATCACAGAAAAGTACACTAAATTGACTGTCTAATTCTCTTTCTGGCACTTATTGTCCCCTCTGCTAAACTCCACCCACCTGCTTCCCAACAAGCTGTAAAAACCATTTCACACATTTCAGGGAAGAGGAGGTCAAACATCTGACTCCTCTAGACTATTTATTTATATCATATAAAGCACTTTGTCACAGTGGGGGCCCTGACTTATGCAGGGGTGGCATGACTTGGACACATCTAAATAGCCTTAATTTTGCCTGGCTTTTACCACACATGTCTAATTTAATTGTTAACATTACAGTTTCCGACGTTTCTGTATTTGTATTTAAAAAAGGACAGACCTATCAATCACAGCACAACAGAGTGGCATCACACAAAGATAATATAATGCTTCCATACTTTAATTACGTCATTTTATGTTAAGGACATAATTTCATCTAAGGGACGCTAGTCTCGCTCACCAGACCTTTCTCAAGAAAAGAAAGGTCTGGCTGGGCCGACTCTCACTTTAAGATTGGAGAAAAAAAACGCCCCGGCTGCTTGTATTTCTTTCAACCAATCACAATCGTTCTGGGCGGTGCCACAGCAACGGTGCACTTGCAAAAATATTGCCGGGGGGGAAACAGTTTT
>NC_065516.1:2572316-2572480 GCF_006386435.1 Epinephelus moara
TCTCGCTCACCAGACCTTTCTCAAGAAAAGAAAGGTCTGGCTGGGCCGACTCTCACTTTAAGATTGGAGAAAAAAAACGCCCCGGCTGCTTGTATTTCTTTCAACCAATCACAATCGTTCTGGGCGGTGCCACAGCAACGGTGCACTTGCAAAAATATTGCCGG
>NC_065516.1:2572516-2598478 GCF_006386435.1 Epinephelus moara
GTGCCACAGCAACGGTGCGCTTGCAAAATATTGCCGGGGGGAAACAGGTTTTGGTGTAACACGCCCACAAAAATATCGCCTACAGGACGTGAACCATGGCAGAAAAATGGCTACATCCCCGCAAGATCAAACACCGCAAAAGTTAGTAAAGGTCGTGTTGAAAACAGCTGAAAACTGCTACACAACCGGAGGTTGTAGGGCGGGACTTCAGCGGGTGGCTTGTTCCGCCCAATGAGAGGCTGATCTATGCAGCGAACTTCCGCCCACTCAGACTAAAGGGGCGCTGACTTGTACGAATCGTTGTATGGGGATATGCTGAAATTTTGCAAAACTTCTCGTAAGGCTCCGCCTCCGACAAAGCAGATAGCTGATCATAGTGTAGGGTAATGGGGTGGCACCTGGGGTGGCCAATCAGATTTCAGGGGCCACTCCCTTTTTTTTCTTTGTGATTCCAAGTCAAGACAGGACAGACATAGAATGTCCTCCATCTTTCCTACTATAGCCCCAGTAACACAGCAACAGGAAACTCCTTGACTTTCCCAGAGGGGCCCCTTTTTTCCCATATATTAATCTTTATCAAGATAAAAACTGTCCTCCTCCAAAATAGGACTACATAGGTTGTTTGTACAAGCAGCTTCCCATAGTTGTATAATAACGAGATACTGGACCAAGATGGCGACTATTCATTCGATTGTAGTGGCTTGTCTGGCGCATACACCACAAAAGTTTTCTAGCTTTTAGGTTTACTTCTGCAGTATGCGGCCCACTGAACATGTGCAGTAGTGTTTCTGCTGCTGGCTCCGTCCACGAGCTCTGCTTGGTTCATAGATTTTACATTATGATGACATCACAGATTTTTAAATAGCTTTTTCTTGGCTCCAGGAAAGTTTTACAAAGATAAAACTACCATGGAAGAAAAATTCATACATGAAAGAGTCATAAATGGCCTTGTTTGCAGTTCAAGGTGTCCTGTCAACAGATTTACAGACGTCACTTTTGTAATAATGGCCTATGGGGAAAATGCTTTTTGGGCAGCAGGGGTTTTGTTGCTGCAACACCACAAGGGGCTACTGGGAACAATTGGAAGCAAAGCTGAGCTGTGTTCCTTTGAGCCTGATTGAGACTCATATTTAGCTCATTGTTAGCTAGAGTGGCTGTAGTAATTATGACGAGAGCAAAGAAGGATGTCAGGTTATGTAGTATGAAGAGTAGTATTAAGAGGTTGGGGTGGATAGATGGGTCAAACAAACACATGCCTTCCACCCAGGAGACCGCTGTTCATGTCCCCTGTGAACCAGGAGTCAACTTTGAGTTACAGTATTTTACCTTTTTCCACACATATTTCACATGATATATTTGTGGAATGTCACTCATGTTTGGTATATCATGTTACCATAGTAACCTGACTCTTCCCATATTCTCCAAGCATAGTATGCGCTTTTACCCTCGAGCAGACGATACTAGATTCCCAAATGTAGACTGAATCATTTTAAAAATTAATTTGTGCCTACCTCAATTAAGATTTCAAATAATGTTGGTTGATACTTTAGGGATTGTGTTGCTTTGCTTATGGTGCTCTGTTTTATACTGGTGTTATGTGCAGTTACAATGAATGGCTGATGGGCAATACTGTTATGTGTGGTATGTGTTTTTATGTGTTTATGGTGTATGCTTAATTTCTTGTGGACTATTACCGTAAGGCAGCAATACTTAGCATACGTAGCAATACTACAGCTCCTGAGTCCAAGACAAATTTCCCTATGGGTACAATAAAGTATATCATATTGTATCGTATCGTATGGCATGGCATCATATTGTATCGTATCGTATGGCATTGCAACAAATGAACATATTCTAAGCCAAACCATGATCTTTTTTCTAAACCTACCCACTTAGTTTTGGTGCAACTGCAACCATTTCACAACATTACCAACATGTATAAAACTGCAGCAGTTAAACTGCCACATACAAGCTTCTCTTTCAGTTAACTATGACAGCAGTAGGGGCACTATTTCAGGAAACACTCCAGTTAGATGTGTTTGAGGGTAGGAACAAGGGATGTAAAGGTTGGAGGACTTTTTCAAATGATAATGAGAAGTAATGGAAATATTGTCAGTGTTTCTATTTCATTTCAAAAATATTGTTGGATGGAATCAAGTCATGGATTTATTAATTATGTCAATAAAGTGTTGTGAGACGCTGCTGCACCTGTTGCATCAAGTTTCACAGTATTTTTCTGTGATTTTCTTGTTAATACTATTTATACATGCAATGCAACTTGAACTGGCACCTGTGTGACTCTTGCTTTTATTGATCAGGTCACAAAGATCTGTTTTTCTGTTCTATCATGGGTTTTGATGTAAAACCTCCTTTTCCTTAACCTGCTCACATTATTCAGTTTGTTCATCATGTGCACCATCCTGACCAACTGTTGCTTCATGGCCATGTCCGAGCCGGCATACTGGGCCAAATACCTGGAGTAAGTACACCTGGAAAATTCTGTGCGTCTGACTGTCGGTATGTCTGTCTGTCTCTGTGGGAGTTAAGGGGTTTCCCACAGAGTGTCTAACTGCTGCTGAATGTAGCGCTGCCAGCAAATGCCAGCACACTGTGTGTCTGATGATGTAACGGCATCCAGAGGGTGGAGGAAAACATTTGGCTGATCATTCTGTACAAACTGTGGCAATCAAAGTCAAATGCAAAGTTTATTTTTGGTATAATACCATTTTATCAATGCTTCAAATTAGAATTTGATGAAAGAAAATTGGCGGTCTGACTCTGACTAAACAGAAACCACTAAAAGTTGCTACTTGTTGGGTTTACAGCTGTACTGTATTGTATGTCTGCTGGTCTGTCAGTTACTTAATGAGACAATCATGTTTCAGACAGTATCAATTAAAAATCTCACTTACAGTACAGTGCAGTACAATTAAGTGCAGTACAGTACAGTGCAAGGCAGTACAGCACAGTACAATATAGTCCAGTCCAGTCCAGTACATTTCAGTGCAGTGCAGCCAGTCTCTCCTTATTTTTTTACCTGCATGTTTTTTGCCCAAACCAGCATTGGACTAGCATAAACTGGAGATGTATGTAAAGGGAAGACTCATGGTTACCCATGGTATCCATTTTTATTCAGATATCTTGAGGTGAGTGGTCAGGGGACGTCTGCTTTGAAACCCAGCCCGGTAGCTAGAGCCTCTTGAAGACGGGATTGTTGGCCGGGATCACCGACGGTCCAGCGAGTCTCAGAGGGTTAACAGTCTCACTGAACTGGATGCAAACACAATACTTTTAAAAGCTTTTGACCTATTAATCAGGAGAAATACCCGCACTGATGTGCATACGTGTCACCATGGTCACTATATGATTTGCATAAATAGATCATATACATGGCCCCCTGCAGATCAATTATGAAACGCTTCCTGAACAGATTTCATGATCAACAGATGGATTTATTAGTGGTTGAGCTTTTGAAATGCTAAAATCACCCATGTGCTACTATTTAATCCTACAAACGGCTCCAGAGTCTGTTAGGACGCAGAACAAGACTCACCTTTTCAAGTGGTCTCTGTTTGGTTGTTTGACAGCTTTCACAGCAGCCCAAATGGGCAAACAGACCTAAATTAGTTTTAACTGAACCAAACAGGTCAGATGTGAAAGCACCCTGAATGTAAATTTAGTTAATTTCCAGCTGTCTTGTTTTTGGCACAAAAGGACTCTTTTGTTGTAATAAGTTCCCAAAGAAAATTAGGTTTATCTTGCAGACTGATATTTAAAACTTGAGGAGTTAAATTCTAAGGTATTTGAATACGTTGACACCAGGCAGGTTACTCTGGATGACCTGACCCTTTGAGGTATTTCAGCTGTGGCTTCCAGCTGCTGCTGCTGACGTGACTGCCTCTCTCTCTCTGCTGTCTGTCTGTCTTTGTACGGTTGAGCTGACGCCCTGTCGGGTCAAACTTGTTTCTGGGGACAAAATAAATAAGTGAAGGATGTTTGACGGAGAGTTGAGGCTCTGCTCATTTTATGAATATTCAACCTTCCTCTTTCTTCCACTCTTCTTCTCCTTCTTTCTCTCTCTCTGCTCTTTCCTTTCATCTCCTCTCTCATTTCGCCAATCTCTCCTCCCTTCTTTTCTCTTTTACTTCTCTTCCTCCTCTCTTCCCTTCTCACATCTTCCTCCTTCATTTCCTATTCTCTTATTTCTCATTTCTCTTCCTTCCTTCCTTCCTCTCCTTCTTATCTATCATCACCCATTTTCTCTTTACTCTTCTCTCTCTTAATATCCTCCCTTTCTCATTTCCCTTCTGCTGTCCTCCATCCCTCAGGTACACCTTCACAGGTATCTACACGTTCGAGTCTCTCATAAAGATCTTGGCCAGGGGTTTCTGTGTGGGGCCCTTCACTTTCCTGAGGGACCCCTGGAACTGGCTCGACTTCAGTGTCATCGTCATGGCGTGAGTCAAACACACACACAACATTCATAAAACTGCTCGTTCTGAATAACATACTGCACCCACAGCTTAGAACTGCACACACCTCCAACTAAAGACCTGCATCAAAGGGTGCGAGCGCCTCATTCACTATAATGAGGCCTGTTTGTAGGGTGTACTCTGTAATGCACAAATGTCACAATGTCATAGAAAACCAGTGTTCAGTGTGTTTCCTGCTGTGATTAAAGATGAAAATACATCTTTATGAGTGAATATGATCAACTAATCAAGATCATATGAAGCCCAGACTGAGAACGTGCCATAAATGTGAAATATCAGCCTCCAGATTTAGTCACCAGGTTTGTCACTGTTTAAATTACTGCAGTGAAAACTACCACATTCACATTATTGCCTGCAAAAGTCATTTCTTCTGGTAATCAGAACAGAAAATCAAATTATTATTTATATTTGCTGATAAGTTAGCTGCACAGATTCTCTGCTAGAACCTTATGTGGAGCAAAGCAGCAACATTTTTCCACTGTAATGCTTCAGTTAAGTCCGTTCTCACCTTATTTCATCTACCTTACAACAAAATGTTTTTTCAATTAATGTTGCTGTAGCAGTGCAGTGGCATGAAAAGACAAATATTTACTCATAGTGATGTATCCTTGTAAGGGTGAGCATTATGGTTTAAAATCTTCTATCACAGTATTTGTAATTTTATATCACAGTAACTGCATAAATCCTAATACAGTAATTCTTCTGTAAATTCAGTCAAGACAAAGTTTAACTGCATTTTATCACATTTGATTATTTTCTTTTATTGGAACTTCCATACAAATAAAAAAACAACAATAACAGCCTCACATTAGACAACAAAAAATAATCAAAACAGTAAAACTAAAATGGAAGCTTGACAACAATATTTCAAGTGTTATAGATTTTTGTATTTACAACTTCACTGTCCTCCTCCATGTCTGCCCAAATCACATTACCTCGTGTGGCAGCTGGACTCGAGAGGTTGTGAGATCATGTGAGAATCCAGCCCAGAATTGCTTCATAGCCCGCCATGGATTGCTCCCACAGTACAAACAATGTTGGCAAATCTCTACTGATGGACACATTTCTACTTTTGCACAGTAAATACCGTCATATCACAGAATCCTACATCTTTAAATTGTTAATCTTGAGTCCAACCCACTAAAAAGAGTCTAAATACTTCAAATTCTTACATAAATATCGATATTTGACAGCAGGGGCTCAAATAAAGTCCAAAATACTGTTCTTACTCACTGATCCTGATGTTTTTTCCTTGTTTCAGATTTTAGTTTCAGTATGCCAATTTCATCTTTCCATGACAGCATAATTGGTCTATTGTAGGTAAAAGTATGGAGTTTGGGTTATATTCCAAGAAAAAACCTGCATATTTTCTGAGATCGAGTCCCATATTTCTATTTAAAAAAAGGAAAGATAGTGTGAATTATATTCCAATCTTGAATATAGATAGGAATCTCAGAGGATTTCTGTTTTGTTTTTGTTTGTTTTTTTTCAAAATTTCAACTTTGTACTGGCAGAGTTAGGATTTTTTTTTCCACTTAAATTTGTGTTTTTTTCATCCCGTAAATAAAGAAATATACAATAAAAAAAAAAGAATTAGGTTTTTTTTGTGAATTTAAAACTTTAATGTTGAAAATTCTGAGTACTTTCTCCAAATCTCACCCCCTTGACCCTAGCTCCATATTATTTATACACCATGGTACGAGTCAGGAGAAAAGTCAGAAGAAAAAAATAAAATAAATAAAAACTATAATGAAAAAGAAAGTAAACATCAGAGTTGGACAGTAGTTTATTTAAGTGTAAAATGTTGCAGATTAATATATGACACATGACTATAACGTGGGTCTAATTCAAACACATTCTAGCTTACCTTAGTTTTATTTGGTGTCACGCTGCATCACAATCAACACTTCCAAGCGTCAGTGATTATGCAATTTCAGCTACTGGAAGGCTTATAATGTGAAACATCTGTGAGGGAAAAGAACTGCAAAGTAGAAGTGAGTGGAATTAATCAGTGAATGAAAAGAGAAAGTGGTGAGAGGACGACATGACTGTGTTGTACTGATGGGATTATGGCTGTGGAATTAAAAATAAAGACTAATAGAAGCCTGTCTCTGCAGCTGAGGTACATACTGTGAAAATGTGCAGTTTGAAGTCAGTTTGTGCAGCTGAGCAGAAGTAAATTCAGACACATTTGCAAAGTAAGGAGAAAGTCTGCAGAACTTTGTCTCATTGTGCTGTCAGTCCGAAAAAAACAAACTTCAGACTGCAGCATCATATATCATTAATAAACTTAATAAGTCTGGGCGGTTAAAAATAAATCTGTGCTGTGATGAGGGTGTTTGTTTCTTGTCCACAGTGGTGGAAAGTGTCTAAGTACAGTTACCCAAATACTGTAGTTCAGTGCAATTTTGAGGAACTTGCACTTTTTATGTCCACATCACTATAAATCACAACAAAATATTTATATAATTATATATACTTTTGCTTCTACTCTCTTCTACTTGTGAATTATCTGGTTTAAAACATTCTTCCAAAAACATGATGTTTTGTCCAGATAATATTAAAATGTTGCACACACATTCATGTGTCAATTAATCGTGTGTATTAATCATCCAGTATTATGAATATTATATATAACATGTTTAATTTGTATAGTAAGGACACTTTGCTGATGTGATTTCTTACTACTTACTACTCTTGCTTTTATTTAAAGGACAACTTTGCTAATTTTCAATGTATTTTCCCATGTTTTTGTGTCTAAGTGACTTATGGCAACAACAACTTTTGGAATTCCTCTAGTATTTTGCGAGACTTTGCGAGACAAAAGTAGCTACAAGGTAACCACTTGGGGCATTTTGCAACATCAGTTTACGTCCAGTAAAAGTGTTTGTCTTGGCTCAGTAATTGTTTGACAACATTATGGAGAGGATCTCTACAGAGATGGACCCTTTTTAAAAGAGTAAGATCATTTTTATTTAACCAGAAACAGACCCAAAGTCATCATTGTCAAACCCACCAGACGCAAGTAAAATAAAACTTATAACTGAGGAGAGCTAAATATCTCTCAAAAACGTTTCTGTACAGTTCTCACACACGTTCTCACACACACACACACACACACACACATACACACACACACACACATAAAAGGCAACAGGTCTAAAGTGGGAGAAGTGAATCGTTTGATGATCCACTTGATGAATAAGATGACTTTACTCAGTGTTTTTGAAGAAAAAAGAGAAGAGCGGTTTTCTCAGTGACACCCATGCATTTTCCAAATTACAGGTTTGAAAAGCTCAAGGCTTCCGAAACTCACTCAGCACATAAATGAACCATCAAATCATCAATTCAAGCCAGAAAAAAAAAAGACTCAGAAGCTGCAACTCTGGGTGTCTGTTTCCTTTGACGCCCACTCTGCGAGCCGTAGCCCGTCATTTTGTTTCAGCAAGCGTGACCTGTCCACTGCAGTAATTGACTGACTGATGGAAAATCGCTGTAGTTTGGTTTGATTAGCGATCAGGCAGCGATCAATCACAATGCTGAGGAGCAGGGAGGCATGGAGGGAGGGACGCTGGCGGTAAGATAAACGATCACAATGAACCAATCGGATCAATAATTGACCCCTAGGATCGGCTCGGGGGTTAGTGTGCAGTGTAATGAAGCGGTGTCACCTCCAACGTGGCCCCCCGCTAAATTGAAGTGTCTTGATGAAGGTGCCCTCAGAGGGTGTGGACGCCGTGTCTGCAGAGCTACATAATGCGACCCTGACGACCTGCTGCCAAATCCCTCAGAGGGAAAAATGGCTTTACTTAAAGGACAAATTCCCCATTAAAACAGTTAGCTCTTAAAACATCTGCTGATGATTTACTTCACATTCTGTCTTCACTCAGCACGTCTGCTTCTTCTTCATGTGGGTAGACATCGCAACTTTTCATCCACATATTTTAAGCAGCTTTATGGGAAACCCTGTCGCCTGCAGAATACATTCACATATAAAAACATAATTGCTGACTGGATTGAGTTAACTGGCAATGGTGTCCAAAGGGCAAGAGTTCGCATGCTACGTGCCATATGTGGTTGGTTAAAACACTTGGTTGAGAGTCCAAAAATAATGGCGGTTTTGGTTGAATATTAGCCCCTTCCATACAGCCTCTTCAGGCATTATTCCTCCACACTGTTCTGCATAAAATGCATGACACAGGGAGGCATTGTTATGTGTTATGTGTGTGACCCACCACTGAGGAATTTAAAAAGCAGGTAGTAGCAATAAGCGGCTAACTCAAAAAAGTTAGTTCTTTAGTTCAGTATAAAAATAACTGGACACAGTATTGGTGGTGAGACCCCTTTGGTTCCCATGAAAGTTGCTTCTTGGTGCATGAAGCCAAAAATGTTCCGCTGCAGCATATAAAACTACCCAGATGATTGGCACTGCCTCTACACCATAGGCTGCATATAAAGATGGTGATGTGTCTCCACACTAAAATATCCTGGATACGGCTGCTGCCATCTTGCTCTTGAGATGTCAGAGCCAGAGTCAGTGCAGTAGCGACCTCTGAGGCACCAAGTTTCCCGCTTCACTAGAGACTAATGCCGGCCGAGCTGGCTACTTCCTGCTCTCCTAGCTTGAATGAGGATAAAGTAATTTAATCATGTAGCTTTTGAGACTTTCCAAATGTTATCAGACAGAACAGATTAAATTCTGATAGTGGAATGAGTCACTTTGCGAGGGTTGTGATGCTCAAAAAATTAATCCACTGATTCACAGACGTCTCTTTTCCAATATAAGTCTATGGGCGACATAGCATCACATGACGGATGTATTTACACTGTGCGGCAATTATGAAAATAAGCTTCAAAGCCGAGTGCACTTCCTCGGTGCCTGGTATAAAACAAGTGTCAAAGATTCATGTAGGGCCACTGACTTTCCATCAGTATTTCACAAGTTGGGAATGAGAATGTGTTGTATATTAAAAAAGCAGTGTTGGCTTAATGGTGTATCTTCCTTACAGCAGTATTGTGGGATTTCTTTGTAAAAAGGGGTACTGAAACAGTAAATGTGTCCTAATTTATGTTTTAAATCAGTATTTACTCTTTTAATATTAACCAAAACCACCATCATTCTCTTGCAAGAAGGGTCCGGTTGTGCTCCAACAGAACTAGTTTGTAGAACGTGTTGTTTGGAAACCAGAAGGTTTGTACAGAGTGAAAAACTGGCCGGCAGGGGAAAAGGGAAAGACACATTATTGTTTAATTATGGACTTTTCAACAGTCTCTTTTGGAGAACCTTCATAGTGTTGCACTCAGTTGTTCTCCTGGAAAGTGACAGAAATATATTTATGTAAGAAATGAGAAAAGAGAGCTAAAGAGGGAAGAGAGAACTTACTTAGAAATAGTGGTGGTCATATTATTATTATACATAGATACACTACAGATTTCTATTTTTAAAACACAACTTTATGTTATTTCTAATTTCCCTTCAACATAATTAAGGCTTGAGTTCTGCTTTTCCATAAAAACATTGATGACACTGCAGATTTCTTGAAGTTATTACCTTAATGTCCACAGAACATGTGATGTTAATGAGATAAATCTAGTTAAGTTAGGAGACCTGCAGTGAGACTGGGGAGACAAAACAGACAAATGGACGAAGCTGTTCATCTGAGGGACTAAATGAAGTAATTGGAGGGTTTGATTTAGTTGTCCACGAGCACCAATTATCCACTCATTTGAAGGGAGTAAGTTTATTAAGCATGCAAATGAAAAATGTTTTCCTGTAACACATACTGGGCTCCGTACTCCTGCCTCTGTTGGGGGTCACTGATTTATTATCTACCTCAAAACTAACTTCAGAAAATCACTGTTTAAGGTCCAGTGTGTAGGATTTCAGGGGATATATTGGCAGAATTGTAATATAATATAGAAATGTTTTTAGTGCTTTAAATCACCTGCTCAATTGTTTTTAAGAGGAAGAGAGCTTTGCTGATAATTGGCTCCTGGTAAAAAGCTTCTGAACAATGAACACTGAAGGAAGTCTAACCAGGAAAAGTTTCAGCTGGTTGCAATCTGCAATACTCACTGCTTGATGTCACTAAATTGGCCTAAATCTTATACACTGGACCTTTAAGACTAATTTCATTTTATGAATCTTACGACTCCGACACGACTCCATTTAAAAGCTCCGTAACTCTAAAGATATGTGTATTGCCACCTTAACTGATAATAACAAAAGCATATCGCTCTTTGACTATTGACTGTGAGAAGAGCACTCTGGGAAATATAGGCTGTCTGAGGGAAAGTTGGCACATGACAAGAAATAAATAACAACACAGTTTTCTTTCAAAACACTTTTAAATATTCCACCTGCTCCTTCTTTCATTTCCCATCTGTTTGTCTATGGTTCTGTGGACGACACACACACACACACACACACACACACACACACACACACACAGATACAAATGTCAGTAGGTGTGTGTCCTTGAACCGAGGGCCGTCCTGCGGTCAGTTGGATCTTTAGGAGGACAGGGACACATAAGTCACCTCTTTACACACACACACACACACGCACACATACCAAGGATGGTGATGTTAAATGAGTGTGTGGTCATGCACACACAAGAAAATACCATGATAGTGCATGTAAGGACACTCTCACACACACACACACACACACACACACACACACACACGTTCTGCCCCTGACACATCACCCCTCTGTGCCCTGGCTTTATTAAAACCAGAGTGATGGTCGGTGAATAGACACACCCCTACTGACACACACACACACACAACACTGTCTGATTGATGCTCTCTTCCCCACCCACCGAGTCAGGATTCCCATGGAGACAAAGTCCATCACCCTTCCCTCCCCACACACACACACACACACACACACACACTCGGCCCGCCCCTGTGTTACTGATATTGCTGGTGTAATGACATGTTAATGGCTGCCATCACCACACCAGCAGCACCACACTCGTCAGCCATTTTCACAGCATCAGAGCTGCAACATTTTATATCGTTTTAGCCAAATAAAATCATCAATAAATCAACACTGTGGTAGCCAAACATCTGAGGAGTTAGATAAAGACATGAGACTCTGATGTAGATATTTCTGAAAATGTCAGGAATGGATTTAGCATCCTCAATAAAACCCCCAAACCTCTGCAATATTGTCCAAATCAGCCAAGCAGTTGAAATATTTTCCATTAAGGTAATTATGCTAATTTACCTTCGTACGCAAGTCAGCATCTGACAGTTTCTAAGTGCTGGGGACCCATACTGTACAATTCTAACATAAAACTTTGGGGTATTCAACATTTCATGGTTCACATTGCTGGCAGATAGACTGCCTGGAAGGCTGTAGTGACTGAAAATTCGGTTTTTCTCTGATTTTAGGTAGAGTGAAGAATTGAGGCTGTTATTTTCAAGATAGAAAGGTCAACTTGGGCTCATAGTGAAGCTTCTAAATTGTATAATTCTATATACAAGTGAAGCAGTAATAATCACCATGAAGTGATGAAAACTAATTTTTTTTGATGGATAGTAATTCTTTGTCTTTTTGGGGATGATGTGAGTGATATTTGGCAGCAAGCCCCAAATCCTATCTTGCTACTTTCCCCTTTGTTTCAGGATACTTCCTGCCAAAGTTCTCAGGCTGTAATTACCGAAAGAAAATCTGAATTTCTTCCTTCTCACCAACCAATTGATTGGTCGATGGAGAAAAAAAATCAGCATGTAATCTCTAAATTAGCTAAATGTGCAACAGTGCACTGAGTGCACACCCCAGGGCAAACGTCCGTGCCTGGTCACTGGCTCTTGGCACCCTTTGGCGAAGGAATAAGGCAAACATTTTATGATGCTCCAAGCAACTGTCATTGTATAAAGACAAAGGAATACATTTAACCAGCGTAAACTGACACACCATCCCAGACTGTCCAACACTGACACTGAAGCATTCTAAATAGGTAAAATAATTTGATAAAAATAGATTTGTATTTTTAAGATCTAAGATAAAATAGTTATTTTTTTTTATTGAAATAGTTACAATAATGAATTCATTACAATGTAAAATAAAATAAAATAATGTAAAATTATGAGTATGACTGATAACAAAAAATGACTTGATATATAAACACTCTGGGCTCATTACAATGGGAGCAGGACTGACCTCTCTCCAGTATGAAGCGTCTCTGCTGTCACTGGTTCTACTGGTGCAGCCTGCTCTGGCCGCTGTGCCCCCCCCCCCCTCCCTCACTGTAATTCAATCAGCCTGCCAGTCAACGGTGGTGATATATGAGCCGTAATGGAGGGCCGTTAGCAGATGACTCAATCTAAGCAGGGGGGCCAATATGGCCACCATGGTTCACAACTTCATGTGATTCATTTAAAAGGGGAGAGAAGTGAGACCTTCCCACCCTGGCATTTTACCTGGTTGTTGATGGAAATTATTGTTATGGATTTCTTTTTGGTTCAAAGTTGAATTTAGCAAATTTCTTTTTTAATTCTATTTTTTTATTAACATATGAAGGTGTCTGGATGCTGACCTAGCAGCCTCCAGTGATGCCCCCAGAAATTTTTAATATGGGCTGCCAGGTGGGTCTACTGAATACACACCAAAACCAAGAGTCATAACCAATCATCAGGGACTGGATTGTCCTGTTGAAGTATATTAAAAACTATGTCAGTGTGGAGAGTTGTTGAAACTCATGCTGATATATGTTGGTTTCTTATCTTACAGTTAACCTTCCTAATTATCTTTACTGGTAACAAGTTTTCTCAAGTTTAGAGGAGACTCGGTAACCCTAACCTTAACCCACAGAACCCATTTTCATCAGACATCTTGGGGTAAAAGTTCAAGGGACCCCTTTGAAAATGGCCTTGCCAGTTCAGCCCCAGACAAAATTCAGCCTAAATATAGAGTGTTATGTAGTCCCCTTTTACCAACAAGCTGTGCCAACAGTACCAATGGATGCCTCATGTTGTCTAGTTTTAAAAGGTACCATTACCATCTTGCTGGAGCATACCATAGACAATAAAGTCAGCCCCCAATTATTTATGCCAGGGGGTGCCTTAAGTCTTCATATTTCTGTATGTATACATGTAAATTTGTTAGGAGATATACATTCAAAGTGATTTTGAAATACTGAAACAGAAAATTTCCCTCACTTTTGGATCTTGAATGTTGGTTATTTGGGGATGTGTTGAAAAACCATTGCCAGTAAATTTAATCCACCCAGCAATCATGTTTTCTCAAAATTACATTTGGAAAACCAAATTAATAGTATGTAAACATAATTTATAGGAAACAGGGTTGCCCGTTGACTTTCAATGATTTGTGCAAAGTCAGGAACATTGCAGTAGCTGATTCAGTTAAGGACTTTCATTAGTTGATGGAGTTAAGACCTTTTTTTAAGAAGCCTTTGGCATTTTAATCCATTTCAGCAAATACATATTCATGGCTTTATGTTTAGTTCAGGTGTTAGTAATACTTTAGTATATACCAGCGTTCACCAGTGGGTAGCAGTAAACAATATCTTCAAGGTACAGGAGGCGTAGGATGCACGCAGCCACTCGCAGAATACATGATATGCAGATTAAGGCATGTAATGAGGAACCAAAGTCCAATAATACAAGTTCTGCATGGATAGTTTTAGCTGTATGCTGTTAGCAACATCCCTGATGTTTGCACACCAAACCAATTGACGTGTGAATCAGGCACACAGTGTCAAGCGCAAATGAAACAACAGAACTTCTAGACCTGCTTGCTGGTTCCAGGTCAGCAACAGAGAGAGAGAGAGAGAGAGCTGTGTATCAGACAAGGACACCACTCTGCCATTGTAGGGTCTGTGGATGAAAGCACGTCCAACATGCTGACATACATTTGAGGTCAACACCCAGATGTGCCCATCAATGGGACAAGGAAGAAAAACAACCTGTACTTAGTATTTTCAGTTTGATATCACAAAGAAAGGAAAGTCTATTTAGTCACATTAACTAAAAATAGTAGTAGTAGTAAAAATAGTATTATCCAAGCTGCATTAGTTTGTTGGGTGTGCAGGTTTCTAATCATTATTAGCTACTGTATCAAATATTGGAAAATTAAAAGTTTACTTTTACTTACACTAGACTTTTTCTTACTTTATTGCAGGTTTTGCTATTACACGTTATCAAACTCATCACTTATTTCATTCATCCTGCCACATTTATACAACTTTCTCTTTGTCCTTCTTTGTCCTTCTGTACTCTTTTAGATATAACTCTTTTAGATATAATTTATTTATTTAGGTTTTATTATTCCAATCCATCTGTTTCTTCGACCCATTTACTCCAGAGTCTTATGCATTCATCCTCCCTCTTTCTCAACTTATAAGTGATTCTTTCAATTTCTTTAATATCTTCAACTGTTAATTTCCAGTCCTTAACAGATGGTGACTTAACATTCATCCAATTCCGTGTAATTTGTTTTAATGCAGCTATACGTATTATTGTATACAAATATTTATCTCCTCCGCTCTCTTTTTCTGCTGGAATGATTTCTAATATAATGTTGGGTGGCTGTAACAATTTTCTTTAAATTAAAAATACTTCTGATTTTCTCCTGAAAAGACATCCAAGAACAACAAATATGTCAGTTTTTAATTAACACATATTATAACCAAACATTTCTGTGAGGGCGATGTTAAATAAAATAAATGTTCGACCAAAATAATAATAATAATAATAATGATAATGATGATAACAATAATAATAACAATCATACATTTTATTTATAGAGTGCTTTTCATAGTACTCAAAGACACTTGACATTAGATAGAAATTATCATAAAATAGAATACACTTAAAATACACGCAACATTATTCACACATGAAGAAGCGGCTTTGAAAAGTTGAGTTTTAATGAAAATATGAAAATAATGAAAATGTAAATAGAGTGGGACATTTTACAGATGAAAAACAAATGGAGACACACAGTGCTTCTCCAAGTCAAATATGCTTTGTTGGTAGGACAGGGTACTTCTTAGTTGGTTGCTGCAGAGACTAGGCAAGACTCCTTCCTTCCATTTGGTGAACACACATTGGAGCAGGCAAGCGTGGGCCCAGGCGTGCGACATTAAAGAGGCCCTACCTTCAATTCCATCTAATCGTGCGCAAAGAACTGTGGGTACTTCATGCCCGCTGAGGATACATATATGCATCCTTGAAAATTCTCTGAAGGAAGGACTCAGTCTTTTCAATTCAAAGGATCCCTGACATTGGAACAGTCCGTCGACGAGATTTAATTTAGTAGCCTCCTTGAAATTCAGCTATTTATGGATCCTTCCTTGACTTTGAGAAGCACCATCTGTTTCTTCTGTTAAGTCATGGAAGTTCATTCTTGACATTGCAATAGTATGTTTTTACAAATTAATACTCAACTCAGAGGTCCTTTAACTAGAATTTTTTAGAGCTCTCAACCACATCACACACTCTTTAGCTAAATTACCCCTAACATATTGCCATTTCTGTCCTGCAGGTTCTTGTGACCTATGGGCTGATATATGACAAGCTAAAGTAGACTGATATTATTGGCCATGTCACTAGTTTGACTCCAGTCTGGACCCTTTGTTATGACTGATATAGTCTCTTATTTAATTGGATAAGATGATGAAAAAGCCTCAATATTTGTGCACGTATTCAGAATATTAATCTGCAACATGTGATCACAAATATTATATCAAAGGAAATTATCGTGAAAAAGACAAACTTACATTTGATGTTATCTTTCTTTCTTATATCTTTAATCTCTTCTCTTCCCATATTGTATTGAAGCCGCTTATAGCACCAGGTCTTTGTTGATGTTTTGAAAACTGTTGGTTCTCTAACTCATAAGGGGAAAACATTTAAATCACTGCAGTATTTTCAGACTTTGCTGTGTTTTTCTTCTTCTGTTGTATGTTGACTACCACCACACTGCCCCCTACAGGCTGTTAACAGAGTTTATCAAAGTAGGGAACCTGCAGGCGCTGAGAACCTTTAGAGTGCTGAGAGCCCTGAAAACTATCTCAGTCATCCCAGGTAAGGCCTCACCACCACCTGGGGGCGACAAGGCACAGAAAAAAAATCCCTCATCATCGTAACGTCGTCGTGAACGTCCTCTCTTGTTCGTCCCATGTCTGCTGTGTCTTGCAGCACCAGCCCCCCTGCCTACGTCCCACTCTCTATCCAATGAGGAGTCACGGGTGTAATCACCTGATCTGAACTGAAGACACAGTAAAGAAGGAGAAGTCAGACATGTAAGAGCTGAACACATGATCCACATGGATAAACAGTGACCAAAGTTTTGAAAAATCTCCACCTTAGAGAGCGTTTCTAAAAAAAATCTCTCTTTTAGTGACCTAAAACTCCATTTGGTATAGGCAAGAGGCTTTAACATGGAGGTCAATATCTGTTTTTAAACGTATCTGTATACATGTAGACCCAAAAGTCTTTTCAGAATCTGAAGTTGAGTTTGTCTCCAGTTTATATCCATGTGAGCAGCTTTGACCATCTTACTTCCCCTTCTTAATAGCAGATGTCTCTGGCTTGAACCTCCACCTGGCCTGTCTCTACTGTATCTCTCTCTGTCTCTCTCCATTTTTATATCCCTCTGTGTCGGCTCGTTGTTGCTCAATGTGGTCATACCCTTCTGTGTGTGTCTGTTCTTGTGCTTCTGTCTCCCGGCTTGTTGCAGATATGTGACTGAGTTTGTGGACCTGGGTAATGTGTCAGCCTTAAGGACGTTCAGGGTGCTGCGAGCGCTCAAAACCATCTCTGTCATCCCAGGTGAGGAAGGGAAATGCAGGGGAGTGAATATCAAACGCACCCCCTCCCGGCTGGGGCCTGCTGGAAGAACTAAAATCAGTGGCTGTGTTTGAAACCTCATCCTGCATACTACCTACTGAATAAATCTGCTTTTTCACATTGGTAAAGTACACATAGGTAGTATGCAGAAAGAAGCACCGAATTCTTCCTCATAATTAGTTGTGAGTGAACATCAGAGGCTTAGCAAACAGCAACTTTACACAAAACAACTCTCGACAGTGAGCCAAGCAATGACACAGGAGTAAAAATTGATTCTAATACTTGTTAAAAGGCTCACTGCTTCATTTAAATTGAAGCTAAATTCACATCTTGAAATGAATTTATGTTAATGATGAAAAAGATTTGTCAGCTGGCATCACTTTTGAATGTTATCAGCCCATTAAACGGCTGTTATCAGTTCTTTTCATGACCAACATTGTAGTGACTTGATTTCTACAAAACAAAAAACCTAAGCCACTGATGGGCTGCTACCAGGACTTCTAATTGACGCGTCGTCTGTGGCAGCTCCATTGAATGAATCAGAGTCCATGCGGTTGCTCAAACGTTGATCATTTATTTATGACAATCGGTCCATTTAACAATATAGCCTTTGTCGACCTACACACACGTATACCATTATAACTTGTATGCAAAACAAACAAAAGGCTCAAAGTTAGGCCACTAAAATGGCGGTCAAAAAACTGTGTGCTTCTCCCGGTAAGCAGCACACCTGTAGAGTAGTTAACTCTTCCTCTACTTGTACCTTCATAGACACCATTGTCTACACGCCACCTACTGTGGAAACCAGTGACCCACACATCATTGGACAGCGATACAAAAATGGCTCTAACAAACATAATGCGTCAGATGAGGGGATTCTGTACCTACGAGTAGATCAGAAGATGCGACGTTGTCAAATGGTCACAGTTTTGTAAGGTTTCACCTTAAGATTTGTTAGGTTAAGGCGCCAAAGCTACATGTTTAGGTTTCTCAGAAAATCATGGTTTGGGCTGAAATAAGTAGGGCTGGGGTTAAAAAACAAATTATGGCGAAAACATAGTGGGTGGCACGGTGGTGTGGTGGTTAGCACTGTCGCCTCCCAACAAGAGGGTTGCCGGTTCGATCCCGGGTGTGGGAGCCCTTCTGTGCGGAGTTTGCATGTTCTCCCCGTGTCAGCGTGGGTTCTCTCCGGGCACTCCGGCTTCCTCCCACAGTCCAAAGACATGCAGATTGGGGATTAGGTTAATTGATAACTCTAGGCTCCAGCCCCCCCGCGACCCTCAAGAGGATGAAGCGGTTAGAAGATGAATGAATGAATGAAAACATAGTTTCTTCCAAAACTAGAATTAAGATAAAAATATTCACAAACGAAAAAACACTAATGGTCGGTGATAAATACTATCACATAAACATGGACTTTCATGTTCTTTGTGAAAGCAATAGTTAGCTTTTGTTTCCATAGCATTATTTGACCTGCATAGTTTTAATGTAGTTTTATGTAACTTACATAGGTAACTGAGAAGTTACGTGCTTACGTTACGTTACGTGCTTACCTGCTTATGTCACGTTACCTGCTTATGTTACTTAACGTACTTAAGTCATGTTATGTGCTTACATCAAAATATGTTCTTACGTCACGTTACATGTTAATTTCAGCCCACCAATTTTTTTTCTAAACCATTCCGAGTAGTTTTGTTGCCGTAACCTAACCACAGCCAATATTTATGTGTTACAATGTGTTTCACCCAGGTGACAGCTGCGCGTCACACACAGAGGCTAAAGGAATGCCTTGTGTGTCAGTATGAAATGCCAAGGGGTTGTCAGTATTTGACAATCTGGGAATGATAATGGAAACTTATGTATGTCTTTTAAAATAACTCAGTGTTGACTTTTGGTTTGACATGGGCTAGGAACATGGGACACAAACATTTACTCAAATACAAATTTGAGGTACTTGTACTTTACTTGAGTCATTTCCTTTAATGCCACTTTATACCTGTATATTGATCTTTTTAATTGTATGTAGATGTATTTGTTCAGCCTTTTGCCCTTAATTTAAATACTAATTTAAAATGTGGAACTATTTCTTGAAATCTGTTGCTGCCTAGCCTCTGTATGTTCCCACTGTGCATGTTAGCATGCAGTGCCAATGGCGCCATTAGCATGCCATAAACATGATAGAAACATCTTCATGCCATGGTCGTGGCCTTGTTGTAACAGTGTCTAACACATGTTATAACTATAGCAGTAGTAGCAAACATTTGGAAAGCATGCCACAGCTGCAGCCATAACTAAATATAATCACGTTAGTTATTCATTAGCTTACAGACACTTCAACGTTGATTCTCTTGGTTAATTTTGGATGCAAATTGAAAGTGTGTCTGTTTCTAATGAATTAACTTAAAAGGGAAAGTGCTTTCAAGTGATAAAAAAGTGCAAAGAGAAACTGGTGTTAATTGATTTGGTCCAATTGGCTGAGGACAGTCAACTTGTCTGCACCCTTTGTGTTCTCAGTGTGTTTTGTTCCTGCTGTTTTTACCATATGTTTGTGTGTGTGTGTGTGTGTGTGTGTGTGTGTGTGTGTGTGTGTGTGTGTGTGTGTGTGTTGTGTTTTTATCTAAATGTTAATGGGGAGTTTGCTTTGCTTGATTTCGTTGGTGATGATGACTTTTCTTCCACAGTGGAAACATTTTTGAAAAACTTAAAAGCAGCTGTAAGATGAAAACCTTTCTAAGAAATGTTATACATCGACAGGACAAAACATTTTACGCTGTATTTTGAGAGAGTTTCATCTAACAGCAGAGCTTTTTTCCTGTTTTCTGTAAAACTACTTTTCTTTTTCATTTAATGTATTATTTATCATGTGATTTATTTCTATGGTGCATAAAGATGGCCGACCTTTAGTTTGACCTACCTCACATTGCTGTGGTTAGCTTTGAAACAATAAACTGAACAAGTATTAGCAGGTTCTTTAGATTTTCGTTCACAAATTAAAAATGAGTGTCTTGATAATTTATTGCTTTAACTCTATTTGGGTTTGGGCTAAAATATTTAGGACTTAGCATTTTGGAAAGAGACTGGAGGATTGGATTAAGTTAAGATTGAATTTAAGGCAGCTGCCATCTCTATGGTTCCTGATCCATTGATTAAAGGAATAGTTCACCCCAAAACAATGTAAATTTTGTATAGTGCTCAACTCTCAAGGCTGTCCATGGTACCAGAAAAAGTTTTCTATAGAGTGGTGTTAAGGAGAGTGCAGTGCCCAACAAATGGAAGCATAAAAGTGCAAACAGACTTGACAGAGTCTGAAAAGAAAAAGTAGTTGTAAAACATCTGAAAAACATTATGAAAATTCCTGTACAGCATTAACTAAGTGACTTGTATCTATTTGTAGGTTTAAACACAACTATTTTGCTAAACTTTTATGAAACACAATTTTCCAAATGAACAAACAAAAGTTTTAGCATTAACTCAGCAAAAGTAATTGTGTTTTGATTTTGGTTTTGGACATTTTGTAACCTTTTTTGCTCTGTTTGCACAGATATGCTTTCATTTTTTTGGCGCACTGCTCTCCTTAAAGGAATACTTAACCCACAAAATGACCATTTGTATATCAGTTACTCACCACGTTTCTTTGAATTTGTGAAGAAAACTTTATTTTTCTCACATTTTTCCACAGTGAATTAAGAATCCAAGCAGGGCGAACATTCCTGATTGATTGAACTCAGTGATGATGGGGTCCAGGTTTAACAACAGCAAAACTATATAAAAACATCTGTTTACGAACTCACACACAACTCATGCAATATAATCCAAGTCTCATTTATCCAGTCGTATGGCCAGTAAACACGACTTTTCACTAAAACATTGTGATATAAACCACTTCTGCCAACATGTAGCATGTCCTGAGCATGCCTGAAGAGACACGTAAGTATGAGTTTCGCTTGAGCAGAGTTCGAACACACAGGCATGCCCAGGCATGCTACTTGGCCATTCATATGACTGTTTGTACTGATGTTTATATCATAATGTCTCAGTGGAAATGCATGTGTTTGGGAAGTACTGTGCACATGGATGATTGGATATGGATTAAACTGCAAGAGTTGTGTGAGAGTTTGTCAATGAATGTTTTTATGTAGTTTTACTGTTGTAAAACGTGGTCCCTGTTTACTTAAGCTCACAAAAAATGTTTGCTTTTTTTTGGATTCTCCATTCATCTTGGAGGCATGCGAGAAAAAACAAAGTTTTCTTCACAAATTCAAGGTAACACACAATGAGTAATTGACATGCAAATGGTTATTTTGTGTATCTTCTTTAACACCACTCAGTTTAAGACACTTCATATGGCACCACAGAGAGCCTGGGGAGGTGAGTACTATATAAAGTTCATATTGTTTTTGGGTGACCTTTTCCTTCGAAGTAGTTCAAAATATGTGCCCCTTTATTCATACTAGCTGCTTGTTTTCTAGTTTTGAAATGGATTTTTACTGAACATAATGAATAATTTGTTTGGATTATCTATTTAATCAGAGACTGAAATTGAGCAAGCTCTTTATGTAATGTTTTTAACAAGGGTTCACAGCCACAATAACTTTTATCTGAATATTAATCCTGTCTGCGTCCATGGCGCTCTGGCAGGCCTGAAGACCATTGTTGGCGCTCTGATCCAGTCAGTGAAGAAACTCGCTGACGTGATGATCCTCACCGTCTTCTGTTTGAGCGTCTTCGCCCTCATCGGCCTGCAGCTCTTCATGGGAAACCTGCGGCAGAAGTGCGTCCGCAGCACGGCACACTGTGTCAACAGCAGCCTGCCGGCCAACACCACCTTCTATTGCAACAACAAGACCTGGGCCTCCATGAAGGACTTCATCAACGACGAGGGTGAGAATCAAAGTCTGAACTGTTACTGTGGATGTGATCAGTTGGTGTTGGCACACTTTGCAAAAGCAGTAAGGAGCTGGTTAGGTTTATTCATTGCTGAATAATTCATATTTGACAGAATGGGATGTGAGATTTTGGAAAGTGTACTTACTTCTGGCAGTGGGTCAGGGTTCAGGGAGGTTTTTCTCAGGTGTGTTTGGGATCAGATTCAGCGGTGTTCTGGTGTGGAGCAGCTTCCATTGTCCTGTCTGATTTCCCATTATCACAGCAGCTCAGGTTTAGTCTCAGACTTTGTTGAGGAGTGAAATGCCCCAAACTGTGACAAGTCCTCCTAGCAGTTATTCTCAGCATGACAGAAAATGGAAGCAAACATATTGTAAGTCACACACTCAGGAAACAGCCGATCTGATCTGATTCAATCTGGTCCAATGTGTTAGTTATTTGTTTCAGGAAGTGTCAGAGCCATTGAGCTTCCATTGGAAACATTGAGGTGACATCTTGTTGTTTCAGGGAATGTGGGGGTTTAACATCATGTTGGAATTACTCATAGATTATTCATGATGGGATTCTAAAGACTGATTCTGATTCTTTTTTAACTCAGCATTGTTAAACTTGACTATTTTTGACAATTTACAGAAAATACGATTGGACCTTCAAAGGGATAGTTAGAATTTTATGAAGTGGGGTTGTATGAGGTACTTATCTATGATCAGTGTATTAACTATGTTAGGTGGCAGTCTGCATGCCGCCAGTTTATAGAGGTAGGAAGGAGTGACGACACGGACTTTAAGCATAGTACTGCTGTGGATGTGGTCAGCAACAAAACATATTTTAGCCACCTAAAAAAATCTATATCAGTTTACATGTACTCTATATTTAGAATATTTTCACCACTCTACCTTACCATCAGACAGCAACTTTAGAACGGGGACTAAAGCCATTATTTTGCTCTCTTCAAAGCCGGACTCCATTGGGAAAACCAGTAATTTAGCTTCCTTGAACACTGGAACTGCTGATCTACTGCTGCCTTGATCAGTTACTTTGTTTTTGTTATTGTGGGACTTTGGTGAATCCAAACTTACCCTTTAAAGCATTAAAGTCACACGATTACACAATCAAACAAACTGATCAGAGCAGCAGTAGAACAGCAGCTCCTGTGTTCAGCAAGCCAAAATGACTGATTTTCTTAATTGATTCTGGCTTTGATGAGAGCATAGGTGGACATTATGTGAATAGCGTATACATAAACTGATACTGTTTTTTCATGCATCTGTATCGGGGACAGCTGTGGTTGGAAACATTGTGTTGTCAGTTGTCCATCCGTCTGTCTGTTCCATTCTCATGAACGCAATATCTCAAGATCTCCCCGAGGGAATTTGACCAAATTTGGCACAAACGTCCACTCGGACTCGACATGAACTGATTAGATTTTGGTGGTCGAGGTCTTTGTGACCTCACAAAACATGTTTTTGGCCATAACTCAAAAATTTATACTCTAATCATGACAAAATTTTAGGATAAAATGATGAATTGATATCATTTTGTATCCAAAAGGTCAAAGGTCAAATGTCAGCTTCACTTTGACATCACAATATTTGGCCATCACTCAATGGCATAACTCAGGAACAGAAGGGGAGACATTTGGTCAGAGTTTTTGACACTAATCTTGAAACTGTGCTGATTGTGCTGAAGATGTGTGAAGCATCTACCTTTCAAAATTTGTAGCTTCTTTGCAGCCACATCCATAATTGCAGCACTGTCAGTTGTCATAGCTACATGTTATTTTGGATAGACATGAATATAAACTGTAACTGCAACTTGACTGGTTCATGGAGACATGAAATTGTGAGGCAGTAGTTCTAGTTTAGGTGGCTAAAATATGGTTTGCTGCTGCCCCATGTTTTTCAAATTCTGATGATGGCAGCTGTAGTGGTCAGTTAAAAAAATATTTTTAAAAAGGAATTAATAAATGGACAACACTTACATTTTTAACATCAAGACGAGACAGCAGAGCAAGACAAGCTTCTAGTATCTTCTGTAGAGAGGTGTGTGTGTGTGTGTGTGTGTGTGTGTGTGTGTGTCTTTACTGACGTCAGTTATAACCACAGTGCCAACACGGCATTGTCCAGTCCATTTAGGAAACACCAGTCACCACTGCAGCATGACACACACACACACACACACACACACACACACACACACACACACACACACACACACACACACACACACACACACACACAGTGTCAGGTGTGATGTGTGTGCAGGCAGTTCAGCTGGGCAGTTTACCAGGAACATAATACATACAGGATGTGACACATGTACACACATGCACACACACACACTGACTTACACACACACACACACTAAGAGGTCATGCGAGGTTAGCCAGTATACACTATTTGACAGATCAGGTGTGTTGACCAGGGAACATAATATATGTTATGTGAACATACTAATACACACATACAGTAGCACATACAGTACACACATACACACACACACACACACACACACACACCTGCATATAGGTTGAGGTCAGGGTTAAGGAAACACTTAACGCTGCTGTCAGATGAAACCTGAGCTTGATACCACCTTGTCTTTTTCTCCATGGGACCAAATCACTAAACTGTCTTTGTGTTGCTGCTCATGTTCATATTTAATCTTCATACAGCAGGAAACTCTAAAATTACTGCAAATCATCCAGTGAGGAAATAGTTTCCGCCGGTAATCGATTAAGTATTTCTTATGTTTTGTTTCCATCTTCTCATTTCTACTTTTTTCACACCATGTCTTCTTATTTTGTGTTATTTTATTTTCATTTTGTGTCAGTCCATCTTTTCCTTTAGCCAGTGCTGGAGGAAGAATTCATATCCTTTAATTATTTAAAAGTAGCACAGTTTAAAAAAATAGAGGTCTTTTCCTCAACAAAACAAATGAACCAGGTGATTCAAACCAGCAAAAACACTGTATAAAGCAGTTTTACATTAAAAATCAGTGTTTCTCCGATGCTGTTTAGCATGGCAGGGCAAGTAGCTGAGCTGCCGATAATGTTTGCTCAGCTTGTTTCCCTGATAACTTAAGATTGAGACATCCGATGACTTAAAATTCTTATCTGGTTAAAACATACAGTTAAAAACTACTTAGAACTAAACATTGTATTGTACAAATGTGCCTTAAAGCTGGATAAAAAGTCTATTTATGACAGACAATTACAGCCCTGACACATGTGCGAAGCAGATATGAATACACTGACAGGCTACTGCCACCAAATGACTTTGTGTCCTTGCTTAAAATGACATATTTCTTTGGGTTTGAACATTGTTCAGTGACATTAACTTCAACTTCAACTTCTGGCTGATAACTGCCAACTGAAGAAGCAGCCAAGCCACCGTGACTTTCATACTCAAACAGAAATGTATACAAAAGTGTGTGCCAGATACATAGAACAAATCAACACACACTAATACTCACTGTATGACATTAACATAAAACAATGAATGCACGTTACTTATTGCTGATTATTATTAAAAAAACAACAACAAAAAACAGCTCATAGAAAGACTGCGTGCTCTTACTTTCACATGCGGAAATGACGTCATCAGCTGGGTGATCACGTGCTGTCCGAAGATGGCCGAGTGTGATTCAAGTGCGTTTTCGTTCAGACTGGTGGAAATGTTTTTTCGATTCACAAATAAAAACTGAGTTCACAAATGTCTGTTCAAAAGTTGTAAATGTTAGGAAGATATTCACAAATGCTTTT
>NC_065516.1:2600498-2610653 GCF_006386435.1 Epinephelus moara
TTAATATGTGCATTCGATGCATCCAATGCATCAAAACATTGTTTTCTAGTTGGAGCCGTGTCTCGTACTCAAAAGGTATGGTTTGACTAAAATGAACAATGACAGCAATATAGTCCACGATGAGCAGCGCTAAAATCAACCTGCGTAGTTGTCCCTCCATTGTGACATTAGAAAGTGTCACATTTATCTTGCAAGTGTACTCTTCTTCAACGTTTGCTTTACTTCCTGGACTTTACCTGCATGGAAATTCTGACCAATCAAGGGCAGCTTTATCGCACAAGACATTTTATCTGGACTGTTTGTAAATGCTGCCGTGAGAACACGAACCAACTCTAGGCAATTATGCAATTTGTAACAAAACTAGTCCTTGATTTGGACCAAAGCAAGTGAACTCGAGGTCTGAAAGCACCCCAAGATGTTAGCTTGGAGGTTCCTGTTGTTATCCATCGCAAAGGGGATTTGGAAAGTGGTAACACGCAGATAGAGGAAGGAAAAGAAAATGCCGGCTTAAATAGCCATCCAATAGCAGGTTCATAGCCACAGTCATAGTGGCATGAAAAACAAACATGATATCAGCTCAAATTTATAAGCAAGCTTGTATTATATCCTGTTAAAAAATCCACCCCAGGACAAACAGACCCCCTCATTATCTAAAAACCAGATGTGTTATTATTTAATGTAATGATGCTTCACTGTAGCACAAGAAGGAGACCTGCCCCAACCACACACAGTGTTTCTACTGGACCTTAACTTCTCTTAAAGTGTGAAACCATCCAAAAAAAGGCAGCTCTGAGCTTACAGTAACGGGGTTTGTCGGGACACGCTGCTCCTTGCTAATGCACCTTCTATTTATTCATTTGCAGTTTGCTTTCCCATCCATCACATCAAACAAATGTCCCCTGCAGGCTCCCGTATCGACCTCTAAAAGCTGCTGTGAAACCTGAGCTGCGCTGTTAAAGCCTGTCCTGTTGGGCTGGTCTGAAAACAGCCCCTCAGTGGGAGATCAATGGTGCATGTTCTCCATGCTCAAACATTTCCCATCATGCCCATCATGTTTGTTCAGTCTGCTCAGAGCCAGCCGTCAGCAACCATTGGTCTTAAGCTCCTAAAATGTGAAGAACTATGTATATCTGGAGTTAGCTGCTCCCAGAGTGCAGGATGATTTATCAAAAATATTCTACAGGAAAAAATATAACATGGATTTTGATTTTTAAATATTCAAAACAAGCTAAATGATCTCTGTCTGAACACAGAAATATTGACATTATAGATTTTCTTTAGGGTACTTTAAGAAAAGCTATTCCCTGAAACAATGACCTCCCCCTCTGTACTTGACATGGTAAAGCCTGAGTCCCCTCTACAATAAAGCCCATTGTAGGCTCTCACTTCCTGTTTGGACCAGCAGGTAATAGGGATTGGAGCTCATTAACAAACATTTTGGTTGACTGAAGTCATATAACAAATACATGACCAGGAATTACTTTTGTTAGCAGGTAGGCATGCAACACCACCAGGATAATGAATTATAGAACTGGAGAAACCAGAATGATTCTGACCAGTGTACAACCTGAGGGCTACACCACAAAGAATGTTCAACAGAGCCAGGCTTTCTTTATGTGAGGCTTGACAAAGCCTCAAACCTCTTTCAGAGATGATGGTTATCAACTTGTTCTGGTAACCTATTGCTTTCTTCTTCAGGCTCTGAGCACACTCACATAAAACGAGTCAAATGATGCGTTGTAAAAAGCAACACTGTTGTTTTATATGAGGCAAGAAAGAAATGCTGTTAGAAATTTACTGATCATATAAATTCACAAGTTAATATCTTTAGTTTACCGCTCTGTTTATTTCTAACATGAGCTGCACATTCTGCAGCTCTGAAACTTTAAACTTGATGCAGCAGATTTAAACGTTTTACTCAAGAACATTTAGGGGTACTGACATTGTCCCATAATGAAGGAGATGTAGAAGTCACTTTAGTTTTTGGCCAAACCAAAGTGAAATCATTTTTACTGACTGACTATTATGTGTGCTGAATACCAAGACTGATCAATTTCCTAATGTTTTCATAGCTGTAGGGGTTCCTATGCATTATGGAAAAGTATGGTAATTGAGTTTAGTAATTTACATGTCTGGATAAGTATGACAAAAAGAAAAGAGACTGTGTATGGCAGCAAATGAGAATTTTAACAGTGTACTTAGTATTAACATTTACACACGACTGAATTCGTAGCATTGAAATATTTAACTTTAAAAACCATGTGTCTGAATTCACCTCTTTGAAACTAAAATATGACATTTCTTGATTTGGAATTTTAAAGGATAAATCTGAATATCTTTTTAAATGTTCACAAATTCAGATAAAACATTTTTTTCAGAGTTTTGTAATTTCATAATTGATTCGGTTTGCTCAAATTTGACTGGTGAAGATACGCAGCAATGACTGTAAAAAACAATCAAACAAAACAAAAAAACCCAACTCATGTTTGGGGGCTAAAAACTGCTGGAAACACAGCAATGACTCACTAAAACACAACTGGGTTTCTTGTGTGTTGGTCTTGAACAGTGGTCTGCAGCTTGGCAGGTGTCTTACCTAGGTGTCACAGCATCCAACATCTCCCTCACCACCAGATGATGAAGTCAGCTCATATGTTATGTCACTTGTGAAACGTTGATATATGTAGGAAACGTGCAAAGATAACGTATGCTTGGTTTGCAGAAACGTACATTGCCAACACTCTCTTCTGGCGACGGGGTTGAACATTTTGTTGGTGCCTTTGCCCACCTTCTGCCTCTAAGGTGGCACAAAAAGACCTTTACAGTGATAAATAGATAACAACAATTATAACATTTCAGGATCAGGATAAAGAAATTGACTCCAACCTCTGGCAAGCTTGGTGTTTTGTTGTATTTTCAAGGTATAACTTTAAGATCTGCTGTGTTCTTTTTTTCTTTACATTTCGCGCTACGTACTGCGACGGATATATGAGCTGGAAGGTCACAGTTCAAAGTGCAATGTTAGGACAAAGTAGCATGTACCAATTATATATATACTCCATGCAGTAGTACTGTTTAGAAACACTGATATGAAACGTACATATCTAACATAATCTAACATGTATTTGTTGCCTTTGTCCGCCTTCTGCCTCTCAGATGAGGCATTTTGACAAAACAACAAAGAGCCATTGATTAATATGTTTCCTTCATTGGAGAGCAGATTAACAGTGTTTCAGTATATTTCACTTGTCATACCTGCAGATTTTCATCATGTAAATGCATCTGTTGCAGATGAAAACCCTCGAGGGGAGGGTGGAGGTGTATTTAGGCTTGTCAGAATCATTTGCTGCTCTTGAGCTTGAAAAGAAATGAAATTAAGCCCACTCTCTCGATATCCTGTAGAGACAATTTTCCAGGTTTCTGCAGCTCTGTAAAATCCTCTCAGATGGGGGTCGCTCTGAAAAAAACCTTTATTAAATGTCAGTCCGCGGGCTAATATGCATTTATTTAAACCTGAAGTTTCAGGTAATGACTCTACGTAGACTGTTCCTATCTGCTTTGTCTGGGGAGAAAATGCCTCAGTGACTAATGTCAGTGCTGCGTAAAGGCTTCATGGTTACTTTGAGCTGGTGAACAAAAGCACTTCAGACTTCAGAAGTTTTTTGTTGGCGAGTGGGGATGCAGTCTCCCAGATGCACTCGATAACAAATGAATGGCTTCACTCCTAAAAAGCTTAAGTGCCTTTGGTGCAGCGGCGGTTAGACGCGGTCAGAGCCAGACACAAGCACCAAAGAACCTGTTTTGTTTGTCAAAGGAGGGAAAACTTTGCACGTGTACTGCCACAATAAAGGAAGACTTTGAAATGTCGAAATGCTTTGTTTCTCTCTGACAAGCTGAGGTTTTGCTGAAAAGTGTTTAAACTTTGTTTCGCTGGGTCGCAGCTGCTTCTTTTGTTTCCCCGAGTACACTTAGTGAAGTGAGATAAGAACATGACACCCATTTTAATATTTTTCTATTGGAATGCTGTGTAATCGGTCATAATGGCTGGAGTTAAATGTGGTCCGAATTGCATGTTGAATAAAAGATAAGTACCCTGGATGGTTGTTCCCGTCAGGCAAATGGATGAAAATGTCAAGCCGGCATTTAAGGTCACTGTTTCTGTTGAAAAGTTGCATCTGATTCAACGATCCCCATCTGTCAGGTTCCCCATCTCTATTATGTAAGGTTGACTCACACAGGAACAGCTTTTCACAATAAAAGACACAAATTCTGGGGCTGATGTTACATCTCACAAAAAGGAGGTGATGTTTTTCACAGTTTTTCAGTCAGTTCTTTAAGACGAGTAAAATCACATCAATTACTACACACTGTCTCACACCCAAGAGTTACTTAGAAGAGGTTTTTTACAAGTTTATTTTCATAGACTTGTCCGTCATTCCGATCAGTTATACATTTTAGTGAACGTGGAACTAAGAAACCCCCCCCATCCCTCCATCATTACAATTTTTATATGTACACCACCATAAAAGTGTTTTGTGCCTAAACATAACCACGCTATCAACAGCATTGTTGAAATGTAAAGTTTCATCATGTCCACTAATAATAAGGTAAAAATGTTACATATCTGTGGTTTGCAGAAACGTACAATTCAAACATTTATTCTGGCGACTGGGTTGAGGAGCTACAATAAAACTGCTCAGACATGTTTACATCGGTGGTTTTATCATTACAAAGAATGTGTGCTCTGTAGCTCCAGACACAGTTTGTCTCTGGACTGCAAAATATCTAATATTTCCTTTAAATGGTGGCAGACATGCTGGTTTCTCTTTGTTTAAGCCAGGCAGGTCCCCTATACAAATAATGACATTATGTCTGCTTGTCGTCAGCGCCATCTTTCGCTGTTCAGACTCCATCCCGATGACTATGTCCCTGGAGTGGAAATCCCTCACATCCAAGATATTTTATAGATCTAAAGAGCAGCTCCAAAACTGTTCTGGCAAGTTTCTGGTCTTTTTCAGCTTGTAAATCCTGTCTGCACTATTGACTAGCTCCCGCTACTGCAAATCTCTCCCCAAGTTTAGCTGCCCCATGAGCTGACCCTGACCCTTGCAGCTTGACCTGACGTGATGACATTGTTATGTCAGATTAGAGAAATGAATTAAATTTGTACATTTTAAACATCTTTTTCTAAAGTTATGGTAAAATGGCCAACTTTTTACAGACATATATATTGATCTGATGTGCCTGTGGATAGTCAAGCTTTAAAATTATAAATTACATGAATAACAACAGTTACAGCATTTCTTGTTAGAATAAGACAATTACATCCCTCTCTGACCAGCTTTGTGATTTGTTTTATCTCCAAGATAATGTTAAGTGATAACATTAAGATCTGCTGTGTTCCAGTTTGGATATATTTTCTTTTTACTTAACGTTTTGGGCTACAGATTGTGATGGCTGTATAAGCAAGAGGGTCAAAGGTCAAGGCGCAATGTCATAAGGAAATAGTGTGTCCCAATCGTATGCATGCTCCACACAACAGTATGTACTTTGTAAGATCGTAAAAAGAAAAAGTATGTGATTGGAAACACAGGGTTAAACTTAAGTACATTTCTAACATGTCTTATAACTGGGTTTTTTAACTTTTAAGCCAAACCCAGGGAAAACAGCAATTTGTTTAAAGACTTTTTATGTTGAGTCAGATTTAAAGGGTTTATCAGTTAACAGTTATCTTCTCTAGTTGGTAACCTGGTCTTGGTTCACCGTCCTGAGTCTGATCTAAAACTCATTGTTTGATCTTGACTTTTGACTGTCATCTGTCAGTTTTAACATGGATCTGTCTCAAACTCATCCTTGATCATACGTTGACATTTTTCTTGAAAGTGTCCCCACTTCATATGGGTTGTCTTAAACTTACCCATCTCCAGAGCTGTTCCAGAATCAGTCCTTCTCTTTGAAACTGGGCTGCTTAAAAACATTTATTCCCATCCTCTGGAACAAGTTCTGCATGCCCTCAAACCAAAACAAAACTTAAGAAACATTTGTTTTCTTCCTGCCAACCTGCATTAAAAGCTTTTAATACATATGTGTTTGGGGCAGAGAGTTACCTGAGGTAAGTATATTAATGTACTTGGAAATGGCCCGTGGTCAGACTAAAGTGTAGAATAAATGCCCAGTAAACGTTGGTTCCTGTAATGGTTTTGTTTTTATGGCCTCCTACTGTACTTAGATGGAATCTGAAAGGTCAAAACACTTGAGCGGAGTCTGATGAGTTTATTGATCCTACGGTTATACAGACAGACAGATGAACAGACAGCTGAATACAGAGAGCACAGGAAGGGTTACCTGAACTTACCTGAAACACCATCCTGATTTTTTTTTCTTTTGACAATACATTAAAACATATCAGTTGAGCAGAGGGAATATATATCTATGAAGACAAAATGTTTCATGTCTTGTACTGCAGTCAAATGCCACAGTTGTTAAAATTTACCTTCCTTGAAACAAAAGATAAAGACTTGATATGTGTAAGTGCTTATTTGTACTGTTAACTGGTCTGTCAGACACCCTGTGCTGTAGAGCCGCCATCCACCCAGAAGTCTGGGTCCATGGTTGGCTGCACTAAATAATTATTTTGAACTACAAAAAACATCCAAAAGTAATGTTGAGTAGATTAAAAGAGACATCACAAAATTAGTATTTTGCATCTATAAAATGAAAAAACAAAAAAAAATTTCCACACAGTCAATCACTTGTTCTGGCTTTATTTAGGACAAATAACGGGGGTAAAAGTGATCAACAGAGATTTTGATCTGACCCATCAGTGTATGAGGCTCTCTGGTTTGTCAAGCATAGACGAGGTACCCTGATGTCCCCCACTGGTGCATGAACAACCATTTTGATGCCTCACATTTGGCACTTACCATCTTGAATTTTTGGAGCCAGAAATGACCATATTTGGAGCTGTGGAGGAGTGGGGGGTGGATCTGACTCAGAGACTGTTGCAATACCTTGTGGACAGCCTGTCACTCAAAGCAGCCACGCCCTTAGTTATGCATAACTTTAAGCCTTAATAAAATGTAAATGACTGGGCTATATAAATATTCACTGCCTTTACAGTTGTCGTGAATGTTGAAATTAGCTGTACAGACCAAAACCTTTTATTTTGTATCAGGCTGTAAACATGTTTATTTCTGCTGTAAAGTTGGGCATTTTGGCATGGGGGTGTGTGGGGACTGAATGGCTTTTGGAGCCAGCCTCAAGTGGACATTAAATAAACTGCAGTTTTCAAAACCTCAGCATTGGCTTCATTTTTCCACTCTGGAGGCTGGTGCTTGGTGCAACCGCTTTGTAGCAATTGTTCTATAAATAGATGCTGAGTTAGCTTTTGCAAAAATATGTGGGGAAAAAAATATTATCCTTGCTTGTGTGTGATGTTTTTCAGTTTTTGTTAAAAGGGTTCAATGTTCATGACTTTTCCTCAGGAAGACTGTTAAAGGAATATTTTACACAAAATTACCAATTGCATGTCAGTTACTTACCACGTGTTAAGGGCCTGACACATCATGCCAACAGTCAGACATTGGTCAAAGTTCGGCCATTGGTTTTTCTGCCAATTCAGCATGTTGAATGGGCGTCAGCACAATGGAGCCCATTGGCAAATAAAGTCACTCTGATTGGCAGTTCAGCTCAGTGCATGAGAAGATAAACGGAAGTGAAGAATGTGAACAAAGAGCTGAATTTGAGAGGGAGTGTGGTGTATCTGGGCCTTTGCTTTGAATTTGTGAAGAAAACTTTATTTTTCTCACGTGCCTCCACGGTGAACGAAGAATTAAAAGAAGGCAAATATTCTTCATAAATTAAAGTAGACGGGGACCACGTTTGGATTTGTTTGTGTTTGGATTATACTGCACAAGTTGTGTGAGACTTTGACAGCAGATGTTTTTTGCTATTAAACCTGGTCACAGCTTACTTCACACCATGGAGAAAGTTCACATATTTTTGGATTCTCCATGTTCACTATGAAGGCATACATACATATATCGTCAGGTCCTGCACACCCACACAGGTGTTTTTATTCAAACTGGACCTCTGCTAAGTTATGCTGGATATTACATTAACTCATAAGAATGATAAAAGCAAAAACCCTAACCAACAAGTGCTTTAAAACTAACAGGAGAGTTGAGGTGAAGAGATGTCACTCAAGTCCAGCTTCCACACTCCCACACAGTCCTGGGCGTTAGGCAGAATGAGTGAAAACACCTGTGTGGGTGGACCATAAGCGTGTGCTTCAACTTCAAATTAAAGTTCAAATCTAACGTCAAATTTCATTTCTTATATTTCTAGAAAACTTCTACAAGGTGGAGGGAGCCAAGGATGCCTTAATCTGTGGGAACAGCAGCGACGCAGGGTGAGTGAACTTTTTCTCTTCGTTACAGGAAACATGTTTTCAAACAGACTGAGAAGCTGGGAGAGAATGGAGGTGGAGGTGTGGGTGTATGAGCTGGACACACCTCCCTGCTGAGGGTGGAGTTTGTTGAAGGGTGAAAGGGTTTTTGAGGGACAGAGGCTGAAATGTGTTTAGATGGGGTTTGTGCTGCATCCCTGGGTGGCAAGATGAAACTGGATATATTTCAGAAAATGTTTAAAATGTGGAGGTGTTTCAGGTTTTGGTGGCTTGAAGTTAAAAAAAAATATTTGGTGTCTGTGTAATTGCACTGATGGCCTTAAGACTTGTGACCTGAGTATTTAGAAAAGCCTTTGACTGGCTGATTTAAACCCTCTAATAGAAAACTGTGAACACTAAAATGTTGTCCTGACCCAAACACCAGTTCCTGTTGTGTCCGATTGGTGTCAGTTTGCAGAAGGCAACTTTCTACTGCCAGAAATGAAACCTTTCTACCCCTCAGCCCGTGGAGAAGACTGTCGCCCAGCCCAGAGCTTACTGCAATATCTCTGAACTCTCTGTAGCCACAGGTTTGGATTAGCTCGGAGCTAACACATGCAAGTGTGAAAAGCTTAAGTTAAGTCATGCAGGAACATCACTGTCAGTCATCCAGCATGGTGGCTTGTGCTTTGTAACCCTCAGTAGCCTTTACTCAAGTACTGTACTTAAATACAAGTTTAAGGTACTTGTACATTAGTATTTCTATTTTATGCATCTTTATACTTCTCCTTCACTACATCTCAGAGGTAAATCCTGTACACTACATTTGTCTGACAGCTTTAGTTACTTTTCAGACAATCTTGAAACACATTGGCTAGTGTCTGTCGACGATAAAGGGGCAAGGGCCAATATTACAGGAGATCTGGTGTTGCCAGTAGAATTTCTGGGCCAAGACTTCCTCTTCCATGCACCGGTCATTTTTGCCACACTCTATAAACAGATATTTACAAATGAATGCAGAAAAATGAAAACTATATGATATAAAGCTAAATCATCATCAAATAATAGCTGATAGATTCCAAGATTGCATTTTAGCCAATGAGCTCTGCCTCTCCAAACGGACTGTTTACCTGCTACACAAACATGATTGGTCAGTACTACTGGGACTTCAAACTGAAACCAGAATGGTTCCCGTTACCAAAATCTTCAAATATGTATATAGACATCTGTTTACAGTATATAGATTACTTTTCAGATGACAGTATTTCATCCCCTTCCTATCCAGTGAAAACCATGTATCTCCAGATGTTTGTGATAAGGAAGGATGAATTGTTCCTTCATTTGTTGAGAAAATTTAAAGCCCAGTCGCAATTAAAAAATGTCGGCACTGCACATTTCTGCAAATCACAGATACATTACATTTTCTTGCAACATTTCTAAAGGAATGTAGTATACGCGCCGACTGTCATCTGGAGGTGGAGGTGATGGTGGATGGTGTGACAGCTAGAGATAGTGCCATGAAAATGGAATGGTTTCTTACTGAGCCAAAACGCACGCTAAAGTGCCTTCTTTGGAGCCAAAAAACACACTAAACTGCCCTCTTGGCTGGTTAAAACACACTAAACTGCCCTCTTGGCTGGTTAAAACACGATAAACTGCCCTCTTGGCTGGTTAAAACACACTAAACTGCCCTCTTGGCTGGTAAAAACATGATAAACTGCCCTCTTGGCTGGTTAAAACACACTAAACTGCCCTCTTGGCTGGTTAAAACA
>NC_065516.1:2610701-2616610 GCF_006386435.1 Epinephelus moara
TGCTGATCCTAACTACAAACTAACTTGAGTAGTCTGTCTAGTTAGTCTGTTTTAAGGCTATATAATGTGCCATTTGTATAACATATAAACATGTCTAAAGTGCAATCAAAAACACGCGGGACTTAGTGCCCTCTTCAGTGGCGAGAACGCGCTGTATGTGCCCTTTTTTTTCTTTTCGCCCCTGCCCTTCAAAAACTCTGTGCACGCCACTGGTCAGCAGTCAGTCTATGAGCAATACAGATTCTCAGGTGATGTAATATGTTATAAATGCAAACTTGTTGAGCCGTAACGTTACATTAGTAATGGCTCTACAGAAGCAGGTGTGATGAATGCTAAGCTACAGACCGCTGTTCCAGACCAACAAACAACAAAGCCTGTTGTCTTTAAGCAAGATACCAGTGGCATTTCCAGTAATGATTGTGGCACCAAAACCAAATTATTTAAGCTAAAACACAATATTATCCCCACCATAACAATAACCAAGTGCTTTTTGTGCCTAAACCTAAACACACATTACCACAGCGTTGTTAAAAATGTACAGAAACGTAAAGTGCCAAAATATCAGCTACATAATAATGCACAAATGCTACATATCTGTGGTTGGCAGAAATGTACAATGCCAACATTTATTACGGTGGTCGGATTGGAAAATTCCTCTTAAGCTAAATAAAGTCTCCAAAAACTCTCTTGGATTGTCTGGAAAATGCATCGTCAAAAAGCTAAAAACAGGGCATACATGGTTCCCACAGGACAGCCATGCTACAAACATATGATGATCTTATCGAATATGATGCTTTGCTGTAGATTCAACTACCCAGAGTTAAAATGGGCACAGCATTAAACACCTACAGCAGTAAAATGACACATACACATGAATGCAGCAGGAATATTAATCCAAAAACAGCAGAGAGAAGGAAAACACTAACAGCATGGAACAGTTTACTGCCATATATATACTTTTACTTCCCTAAGATTTCAAATGCAGAGCTTAAACTTGTAGTGGGGTATAACCACATTGTTTTTTTAGTACTTTTATTGCAGTAAAGGATCTGAACACATGCTGTATCTGAGTGAGTTTGATAAAACTTGAGAGCCAAGCAAGTTGAGTATTTTCTCTTTTCAAACTATTGGCTGTTTGGAGCTGTTTGAAAATGTAAACAGAACAAAGATGGAAACAGATTGGGCTTCATTTGGTTTCATCTGTGAGACAAAAACCAAATAAACAGCAGGTTGAGTCTTTAGGCCTGTAAATAACTTTTTCTCAGAGGTGGAAGTGCTCTGTGTGGCGTTCTTCTCCTCTTTTCTCGTGTAATTACTGCAGTTTTGGCTGGCTGAGCGTCCCGCGCAGCAACACGGAGCTGTGTGTGTCTCATCATCTGTTTTGCATCTTGCTGGCAGTTCTGTGTTCTGCAGTGTTGTGTGACATGTCAGAAAGGACTAGTATCTGTGCTGACTGCCCACGCTGAGAGCAGGACGCTGACAGACACTGAATGACACAGCTATGACAATACGGTGTCTGTGTTTGTGTGTGTGTGTGTGTGTGTGTGTAAAAGAGAGACTGTCATCTAAGTCAAAGCAGCCATGCGCTTTGGGAAAACAAGTTAGCCCAACTTAGCCTGAAGCTCGTTGACCATGCCATGTGAAACCTATATACAGATTCACGTCACCAGCAGGCTAACAGACTGATACGTCAGGAAGCTAACTGACATGTAGCTCAGTGCAGGAAACACGCTACAGGGAGAGTCAGAAGAAGAAGAAGGAGAGGAGGTTCAGAAGAGGTGAAGCAGAAAGGAGGACGGGCGAAAGAGGAGAAAGGAAGAGAAGATAAATGAGAGAGTGAACGGACGGAGGGGTATTCGAGGAGACAGGAGGGAGAGAGGGAAGACAGAAGGATAGAAAGATTGAGCGAGGGCATGGGAGCAGATAACAGAAAGAAATAATGGGATGGAGAGAGACAGGAACGGGGGAGAAAAGAGAGATAAAATGAAAGAAGGTGAGAGATGAGACAGATTGGGCAGCCAAAAACAGACAGAGAAAGAGATAGAACAGAGAGGAGAAGAGAAAATAAAGGAAAATAAAGAGATAGACAAAGTGACAAAAATGCTTGGTTTCAAATGGGTACAAAGAAAGTAAAAGAAACCAAACTGGGATCAGGAAGGAGGGTAAAGAATAAAGGGGCATAGAAAGAGAGAGATAATGGATAGAGGGGTAAAAAGCATGTAATTTTAAGGATAGGGTACAGTAAGTAAGGAAAGAAAAAGAGGGGATATGACAGCAAAGAGGGGGCAAGAGGAAAGTACAAAATCAAGAAAAAAGAGGAAGTCAGGAAAGATGGAGGTGCAGAGGAGACTGCCTGAAAACTACAGAGAGAAACGACAGAATGAGGGTTAGACAAGAGACGGAAGAAGAAGAGCTGTGGAGTTGGAGGCGACGGAGGCGGCAGAGCAGAAGAGGTCAGTTTAAACCTCTGTGTTCAGTATCTGCAGGGCGGAGCTTCAATCACTCCATCAAATCATTGTCATATTTCTTTAAAAACATGAATGTGATCAGGACTCTTAATGACAGAACATAGCTCGAGTAATTTCCTGTGAAGGAATTTGTTGTCCATCCATCTATCTATCCATCTATTTTCAGTCAGGGGACCCCGAGGTGTTCTCTGGCCAGACAAGATATGTATTCCCTCCGCGGTGTTCTGGGTCTGCCCCGGGGCCTCCTACCAGTTGGACATACCTGACCAACACGACGATATCGCCACCAAACCCCAATGCCAGAATAAATGTTGGCATGGTACGTTTCTGCAAACCACTGATACGTGACATTTGTATGTTAACCATTTCAACACTGCTGCGTTTAATGTGTGGTTATGTTAAGGTGTAAAACCACTTGGTTATGGTTAGGATAACCAAGTGGTGGTGTTTGTTTCGCTAAAACAAACACATTTGGTGCCTACAAAGTCACTGGAAACAAACCGCCTCACCAAAAACAGTATTGAATAGTGGTCCTCAGCTTGGCAGATGTCTTGCCACCATCCACTATCCCCTCCACCTTCTAATGACAAAGTCAGCTCATGTACTACATCAGTTTAGAGACATTGATATGATACATATGAAATGTACACAAGTAACGTATCCATGGATGGCAGAAACGCACAACACCAACATTTTCTTCTGGCTGTGATGTCCCCGGAGCGATGCTGCTGGCATGGCTAAAAAGAATAATAGTCTCAGATGAAGAAAAAGCAGCCAGTTGTCCCTTCAAGGTCAACATTCTTCTAGCAAATATGTGTAGCATATTTCTATAGCATATATAGCTTAAAATAACAACTGGTGTTGTTGTCTGTGCAGTGTCTGTCACTTTTGAGATGTTGAATTGATAGGTATGTAACGTGGTGATTTACAGAAATATAATAATGCCAACATTTTCCGCTGGCGGCTGGGCTGATCAAACTGGATGTTCGTCATGTTGCTTTTGAGATTGTGAAAGATTCCCTCTCATTCTGCAGAGTCAAAGTGAGTCAACAGTGTTGAGAGCGACGGAGTTAGCCAAGAGAGAGAGAGAGAGAGAGAGAGAGAGAGAGAGACTGCTCGAGGATGAAAGAAAGTGAGAGAGAGAAAGATGGGTGAGCGAGCAGTGATGACAGTGATGTTGATCACAGTGTTGTTTGCTTCCTTCGCTGAAGCTGCTCTGCTCACGCATGATGCTGATTCGCCGGGCCTGAGGGCAAAGGTCACTGAGCTAACCCACTCTGACATACACACTGGCATACTGCGACTCATACAACCAGCTGCATGGACAGAATCACAGGCATTTTATCAGCCATGTGTTAGTTTGGAAAACATTGGCTCTAAGATTAGAATTGACTCTTCTGTACCTTTAGAGGAGAAAAGTGATCTTTAAGTGACATCACAGGTTCTTCTTCACAGTCAGTGCTGTAGTTTATTATTCAGTGTGACACTGTGCTCATGGTAGGCATGTTGTGTTTGGCAGGGGGGATAATTTGTCCTAACCAAGGACAAGTTTTCATACTGTCTACGTCATTGTCAGTCGACAGAAGCTGTGCCAGAGACCGTTTGGAACAGCAGAGGTGAAGGAAGTTGTGACTCCCTCCCAGGCACAATCAGACACAAGTGGTTTTCTTCAATGGGTTTTACTGAAGTCTTCTCTCCTCATCAAACCGTGAAGACTAATAATACACAGTATTAAACATAAAGACAACACGTTAGCTGAATAGCAAACATGAAAGCAAACAATAGAAAACAAAAATAAATACAAACGTAATAAAGTACCTCGTTGGCTGCATGCTAGGAAAGGAAATCATCTTGGAATCTTCTTATCTTCGTGCATGCTAGGAAAGGAAATCATCTTGGAATCTTCTTATCTTCGTATACACCAGTAAACATTACTCTTGTTCTAAAAGCAGGTACTGTACAGCTCATCCTCAGGTGCATATGAGCATCTCTCTATACAACCTGCACTCAACAGCGTCAGCTAGCTTCTAATTCACTCACATTAACCAGATGGAAACAGCTCAACGGGGCTTCAAAATAAAAGACTCTTCCTGTTTACTAAAATAGCACAAATAAAATACAGAATATTGCCCAAAATAAATTCTGACTCATAAAGTAATTCTTAGATGGAAACTTCATGGAAATATGTAACACATATAGTGGCAACAGTTGCAGAAGTCTTCAGATCCTAGTAACAACCGCTCGTGGCGCCTGACCAAGGGCAGCCCCCTCACTCTGACATCTCTCCGCTTTGTGCATGTATGAAGCATGACAATGGAAGACTCAGGTACCTAAAGTTTGGACACCACAGACCAGCAGAATGAAGTACTGCAGTCATTTTTCTGTGTCTGCTGGAAGTCGATTTCCCAAATCAAATCCTGAGAGATGAAGAGGCTGAAAGCAACTCGATGACAGACAAACCTTTATGTCATCAGTTAACAGCAGCACAGTGCTCACTCCAGGTAGTCCTGCATTTCACTGCATCATGACCTCGGCTTGCCTCGGGAGACGGCGTGTTGGACTCGTTGAAGCAGTGTGGCAGCATCTGTCTGCATCTGGCCGTCTGAGGCTGGGAACGCCGCCTGCATGAGGGGCAGGGTTACAAAGCTAACAAATGCCTGAGATTAAAAAACAACAACGAAAACTAATGAATGTGGAGGTGAGGGAAGTGATGTTGAGGATGATGAGTGCATCTGGAGAGGTTCATTTGATATATCAGCTTCTGTTAAGTGCTTGAACCCAGAGGACTGTTTTGCCATTACGATGTTGTTGTCTGTACTTTCAAGGTTGCCTGGGTCAAGACCATATATATATATTAAGCCTCCTAAAGACTGAGAGATTTTAGCAATCTTGTAAGTTAAGTGCAGCTACACTGTGTGTCATGGATCTGATAAACTTGGGTACGACATCAAGTTTGATGTAAACAGACTGTACGATGACAGCACCTACTAAATCACAGGCTACGACGTGCTATGCAATAGTTTCCTCTACTGAGGATGCTGCACAGGTTATTACTTCTCCAACTGTGAAGCACAACATAGAGGGCCACATTATTAAATAACCCAAAGTTTTGTGGGCACTATATACTGCAGTGTGTCTGTGTATGTGTTTGCTAGCTGCTGGGTTGCTCACACAGCTGCAACTCTGCAACTGTTTCCTTCCATGCTTCGTCCCTCGTTACACGATCATGGTGAGAGCTGGAGGACACATCATACAGGCAAGGCTTCTGCTGCCACAACTCCACAAGCTTTTACTCCCACGTATTTCTTTTAGTGTGTTTTGCCTCCATGGCAGGCTGCCATCCATCGGTTTGTTTGGGTTTAACGCCAGTGCATCATTTCATGCTGCATTTCTATTGGTTGGTTTGTAGACGTAGGTCATAACAGCAATCACACAGTGAGA
>NC_065516.1:2616833-2624171 GCF_006386435.1 Epinephelus moara
TCAGTGGTGCATTTAGGAGCAATCAGTCTCTGGCTGAAGGTGCTCCTCAGTTCGACCAGAGCGTTGTGGAGAGGGTGAGAGCCATGCTGAAGTATCGCCTGCACCTTTGACAGCATCCTCCTGTCTGACACTGATATTGCCATGTATCTTTCATGTTGGTCATCTTTCGTCTGGGACAGTCCAAAATCACACAGTGTATACCAGGCTTTAGGCAATCTGCAAGACACACCTGAACAAATTGTCGCCTCAACTGCTTTCCAGTGTTTTACCAACTGTAATTAAGCCTGATAATTGACAGCAGATTGTCAAACTGTTTCCAACTCAGCCTAAAATAAGCCCTTAGCCAACCATCATCCAGGCGAAGCTCCTAGACCAGCTGGTGGAGCTTCCTGTGATTTCTCCTCTTTTTGAGGGTCTCATGTACCAACACAGACCTCCATTTCCCTGTGACCATTCCCTAAGTGTCCTCTGTCTGCCCATATTTTATGCAGATTTTGAGGTACAAATCTGTGATTTTACTTCATAGCAAAATAGAAGACAGGTGATTCGGTGGTTGCTTAGCAACAATTAAAAAAAAAAAAAAAGACACAGCAACCTGCAAAACACACTCTACTTTGTCGGGGCCTTAATCAGCATTGTGTGAACTATTTTGGGAAGAGCTTGAATGTAATGGATGTTCATTATGTATATGTAAGAGTGCCACACTTCAGCTTTAAGTTTGTTGCTGCCAAATTAGTTTGCCTGAATGTAAAGTTTAGGTTCATGTTCTGGGCATTTAAAGTTGCCTTTGTGGACTTTTGCCTCCTTCAAAAAATAATAAATATAAAGAAATGCAAACACAAGCAGATAAATGTATGATATAAGACATGTTTATATTGTAAATATACATTGCAGTGAGGATAGTCCATCTGGGCTTCTGATGTTGTTCCAGGTACAAATTTAGCGTACTGTGTCCTCCCGTTCTTGCAAATTTGGACTCATAACTTACACTTCAAACTCAGTATTGAATTTTGATTCTGTGTTTCACCTCAAACCAAGTCTTCTGTAGTTTCCCATTTCCATCTTTTTTCTTTTTACTTCCTCTGGCTCGCAGACAGAATGATGTTCTGCAGATAATCTGTTTCACTTCAGATCTGAAATGAAACATATAACTGAATGATAGAAAAACTCCAGTGCTCTAATTCAAACGAGGCAAACCTGCTGAGTGGAAACTCACCGATTGAATGGATTCCAGCCATTCTTTAGTAAGTGGAGCCAATCACGACCAGGTTCTCCTGTAATGCCTTTAATTAGTCTGAAACTGATTGCTGAAAATGCAGTCACTTTAAAGGGGACCTTTTATGCTTTTTCTTATTTTCTGTCACATATATAGTATTAAAATGTCAGATGTTCATATTGAACGTGGCCAAAGCTTCAAATAATGAGGAAAAAGTAGATAAAAGTGATCCCTGTGAACAAAACCCTTAGGCTTCAGACTGTTCTGTGCTGGCGGGCTGTGTCCAATGAGACAAGCTAACGTCAGCCTTACATGGTCATTTGCTCCAGGCACGCTACTGCAAGCTTTTACATTGCATACACTACTACATGTAGCTAACATCAGGGAAATATGTAATCTTGGTTGGCAATGTTGTGAATTTCTTACCAATCATATTCCTGTTCAAACATGTCTGACTGTAAAGAGTTTGGTTTAGAAACTTTTATTGGTGATTGATTGATTTTTTTTTTTTTTTTTGTTACAGTCGAGAGTACCTCCATACCCCCATAAAGTCATTCTCTGGCTGCAATGATGGTGCTGAGATGCCGTGATACAAAAGACCCAGACACGCTGATCTATCAGAGCAGAATGGGTTTTTTAAGGAGGAGGGCTAAGGCCCCAGTCAGACAGAGCATGTATTGGGCCTGGGGTGGGTTTTTGTGATGGTTTGCAATAAAAGTGGAATATTTTGCTTGTTGCTTTTGTGTTGTGGAGCACCTCTTGCTCTACGCACCTTGTCTTTTTGCAGGAGAGCACTGAACACTGTGAGTTGAAAAACCTCAGCTCAGAGCAGAAAAAAGCGCCCGACCTCATAGGAGTTTTTTTCACATCATCTAATCAGATGATTTGGGCAGTGGGCTTTCTGTGGTGGCGATGACAACAAGTATTAGTGTACATGGTTTGAGTAAAGCTAAAGTTAGCTCACTGTCAGTATTGCCCTAGGCAAGCTGCAAGACATATCTGAATAAATTCTTGCCCCAACTACATTTAACATCAGTTTTTTCTACTTTTAGGACAAGCTGACATCCACCTGTGATTAATCTCTTTATGTGGTTGTCTGCTCCAGACACACAAGTGTTTACATTACAAATGCTGCTACATGTAGCTACATGCTAACATCAAGGAAACGTGATCTTGGTTGCCAGTAATGTAGATTTTGGATCAGATTCCTGCTTGAACATGTCCAGTTGTATTTGATAACTTTTATTGGTGATTTTTAATGTGAGAAAATGCTGCTTTTCTCTGTTACAGTCATTCCCAGGCTGCAAGTACACTGCTATATGTAGCTACATGCTAATGTCAGGGAAACTTGTAATCCCTGTTGCTGACTTTGTTAATGTCTCCCAGGTTTTGGATCATATTCCTGATATAAAATGTCTGGTTATGCTTAGAAGCCTTTATTGGTGATTTGTAACAGGAGAAAGTGCTGCTATACTCCATTATAGTCATTTCCTGCCTGCAAATAGCCTACAGTGCTACATACAGTTACCCGCTTCCTAGTTTTGTTTGGAAGCTGTTATTGTTGATTTTTCACAGTAGAAGGTGCTGCTATTCCCCATTACAGTCATTCCTGGGCTGCAAGTACAATGCTACATATAGCTACATGCTAATGTTAGGAAAACTTGTAATCCTGGTTGCTGACTGTAATTCCTCAGATTTTGGATCATATTCCTGCTGGAGCATGTCCAGTTGTGCTCAGAAGCTTTTATTGGTGATTTTTAAAGGAAAGTGCTGCTACACTCCATACAGTCATTCCCCAGCAGCAATGATGGTGCAGAGACGGTAACATACAGAAGACCCCGAAAAGCTGACTGATCAGAGCAGACTGTGTTTTTTCAGAAAGGGGACTTAAAGAGACAGGTGCTAAAATGGAGTGTTTCAGAGGGAGGATGAATACAGGTGTTCAAGCACAGACAGTATGAGAAAAATAGTGTTTTTTGAACATTAATGCATGTAAACATGTTTTAGTAGAGACCTAACATACAATTATGTACCTGAAAATGTGCATAAAAGGTCCTCTTTAAGTTCACACCAAATGATTATAAAAACATAAGTAAATTTGTTGCTATATGAAGAGAGGAAAAAGATGTGACCTATTAAATGAGTGCATGCAGTCTGTCATGTGACCCCTCATCACTGCGGCCCCGTCAGTATTCTGCTGACATGCCTGCAACATGCCAACCGCACGGTGGGCACGCAGCAACGATATGGAATGACAGCCGGCCTGATGGGCTGCCTCGTTAAGGAAAGCTAATTAGCAGCCGTCGTTAGGGGCTCTCGTTACGGGAGCTTGTTGGCATGCAGCATGTGACCCGTGAGGTCAGCGGGAGGAAGTTGTTTTGCGCTGAGAGGAAGTGATCCGAGGCTGTTAGGAGCCGGAGGGACCCAGAGGGCAGGAGCCTGATTCTCCTGTTCCTCCTGCTGAAAGGACGGCTCATTTACCAGGACAGCATCCAAGCAGTCCCACTTGGTCTATTTATCCCGAATCCTCTCCCTTTTAATGTGCTTTAAAGTGTCCAATCTGACTCCCAGTTTGTAGCTGTCATTTAATCATCATTTTTACATTTTTGCATTAATGAGAGTGTTCCAGTCACAGATTTATTTAAGCCAATATTTTCCTAAAAAAAATTAAATCAACAGAATACAAAAAGCACCAAACATGTTTTTGAAGATATGTCCAAAACCCTCAAAGACTCTTCTGTCCGTTAGAAATATTCCCTCCTGTATACAGTGAAGTGGAATTTTAACTAATTTCACAAGAAGCTGCTCTCATCCTCGAGCCAGAAAGAAACAAGAAGCACCTTTTTATAAAGTAGGTTAAAAATCTACTTCACTGCACACTGGATGGAAGCAGTCTTCAGGGGATGGGAAGTGCATTCAAACACCTGCGTAGGTTTGTTTTTAACTTTGTTTTTGACAAAATTAGCATCTGATCTGATTTACTGGAATTTTATCATCAGTGTAAAAGTCTCACACAAGAGGGCACAAGCTGGAGCGACAGGGGCAACAGTCAAAACAATCTGATGTTATTGAGTTCTCTGTGCGTTCTTCATCATTTCTTTTGGTCTGGTAGCAGAAGGCTAAGCAAAGTAGCCCAGACGTCCTTCTCTCTCTCCATTCATGTCCTTCAGCTCCTCCTGGGGGTCCCAAGTCATCCCCAGGCCAGATGGGATTTATAATACCAGTGTGTTTTGGGTTGACGTGCCCGGAAAGCCTCCGCAGGGAGGAGCCAGGAGTCCAGTCAGCATCCTGATCAGTTCAGGTGGAGCTGGAGCTGCAATCTGCTCTAAGCTCCTCGCCCTGTTTCTAAGGCTGATCCCAGGCAGTTTGGAGGGAACAAATTTTGGCTTCTTGTATGTGTGATCTCATTCTTTTGGTCTCTACCCAGTGCTCATAACTGTAGGTGAGCATTACCACAAGGTAAACTGAGAGCTTCGCCTTTCCCTCTTCACCAGTTACAGATGCTCTATAGATAAACTCAACTTTGTTTTTGGAGCACATTACACAGAGACAAAACAGGCAGATATAAAAATTAATACAGTGTTATGGCTCATATGTGGTGAAAATGGGCTTTTCAATCATGTGTCCTCATGAACCTCGGCCAGTGTATTGGTTATGGTGGTATCACATATTAAGATAAATTACCTATAAAAAAAACACTTATAGTTCCCCTGAGACATTTTGAGATTTAATTATAGCTGCTGCGCAGCAGTGAGTCAAGCCAGCCTTTTAAAGAGGAAGATGGAAGAGTAAGAGGAAGACAACAAATGAGAAATACAGGAGGGTCAGTTAACAGAACTGCCCGGACCATGGAACTTCTTAAAGTAAAAACAGCTTAGAAATTGTGTGTCTCTAATCCACACAGCACCATAACTAAGTAGGCATTGGCATCTTTATTCTGCCTCCCCCTGGACTCAAACACACAACCTGAGGCATCGAGGGCAGGTCATGATCTTGTTGAGCTTGATGAGCTAGAAACCACAGTATGACTTAGATACTGATTTTAAGTTGTTTGTCAATTTTCATTGATTATGGTATTCATCTTGCAGGTTACATATTGTTCTGTAAAATTTCAGCCTGACACTGGCGCTATTTGACCATAAAAAAAGGGCTGTGGCATCCGCTTTTGCCAAGAGGTAGAAAACCTACAACTACCAAAATGCACTGTGCCGCACTGGACCAATAAATGCTCTCACTTGTGTGTGACGTAAAGCAGCCTGGCCATTTTGACACAGGAACAGTATGGCAACCTGTTGGTAACAAATTATCTTAAATTAGAGTGTAACAGTTCCCTACAGTATGTTTTCTGAAAACACTTTAGGCAAGAAATGGCCAACACTGTAACAGAATCTCAGTTCATATTTGATCAGCGGTGTTTACTTACCATTTGATATGGGTTTGATCTAAGTTTGGTCTGACTCAGAGAGAGCAGAGCCCCTTTTACACTGCCTGTTCTTCCGGCACAGGTGTGATGTTACGCGTGTGACCCACTGCAGGAGATTTAAAAAGTAGCAGTTAGTAGCTTACTCAAAGATGAATAACTGTGGCCGACGCTAAGGCTGAAAGGTCCAGCAGCTCCTTACACTCCAACAGAGAATGATTGTTATTGCATTGTCATTGTTGATAAAGCGCTGCAGACACATATGTTATATGTCACACAAGATGCCAACGCAATTGTACTACATGTCACGTCCACCATGCCACTTTGCTTCTGCAATGTTGACATGCTGTCTGAAATCACACACTGTAGCAGAATGATGTGTCCGTTGTTTGGTTCTGTGTAAAAATGCAAAGGCAGCATAAAGACGGGACCTCGTAGTGGCCCTATAGCACGACCTCTGTGTTAGAGTGGCTAGAGAGAGGGAGCAAGAGGCGGCTGTCTCTCTTGATCCGCTTCCATACTCTTTGTGTTCGTGGGGGTGGGCATATGAAAGTGTGGAAGTATTATCTGTAGTTTGAGCAACAGCCCAAGAGTCAGGGAAAATTGCATCATCCAATGGATTTGAGCTGAGAGATGAGCAGGGAGATCTGGACGATGGTAAGGAGAAAGGAAGTCTAACACAGTTCATTTACACTTAATGATGACTGAAATTTTTTCCGCAATGATGGTTTGCAGAAACGTGATGAACTAATGGTCACTAAAAATATCCACAGCTGTGTGTAATGACAGCTGCTCTGCTGCTAGTGAACCTTACCAGTGACACATTGGCACAGACAGTGAAATTACACTGTCTTTGCCATGTTTCTCATTGACAGGTCTGATAGTATTGTTTATGCAAATGTATTGATATGCAAATGAATGTTTACAGGCATTTCTACTTCCTTATGGCTATCTGTGGGAGAGGAAATGAGGCACACGTGCACCCAGTTCCAAACTGATTGAGATATAAGAAACAGAACCGGGCGTACATGGGTCTTTATAAATGTGACAAAAATAATGTACCTTTCTGTCTTTGTGCATACACGTTGTCTTAGTCATGAATCCACAGAGTTTTATGCATCTGACCCCTTCTGTTTTCAATGAGGAATTCCATCAATGCCAAGAAGCTGTTTTCCCATTATAGCTGCAAAACAACTTGAAACCTTTATTTGCCCCATAATGTGACAAGAAAACACAGGAACAGATTCAAAAGGTGGAGGTGCGGCTTTAATCATCATTGACCCAGCTTCCTCTCAGAAAGACTTTGCTGTCATCGCAGCAGTTAGCGAGAAATATGGCTCGAGCCGACTCTGAGGAAATAGCTGCCGAGGGGGTTGATTTTCCTGGAATACACTGCGTCACATGGCTGATATTCATCATTCCATTAGCCTAGCATTCACTGCTGGTGGTAGCCATGTCGATGCACTACCGATTGTGTGTGTGTGTGTGTGTGTGTGTGTGTGTNGCTGTCATCGCAGCAGTTAGCGAGAAATATGGCTCGAGCCGACTCTGAGGAAATAGCTGCCGAGGGGGTTGATTTTCCTGGAATACACTGCGTCACATGGCTGATATTCATCATTCCATTAGCCTAGCATTCACTGCTGGTGGTAGCCATGTCGATGCACTACCGATTGTGTGTGTGTGTGTGTGTGTGTGTGTGTGT
>NC_065516.1:2625362-2631650 GCF_006386435.1 Epinephelus moara
TGTGTGTGTGTGTGTGTGTGTGTGTGTGTGTCCCATTAAATTAGTTTAGCATTCATTTCTGCTGGTTCCAGTACATTTCCAACTCTGCTTAGCTTAGTTTCCTCTGCTGGCAGTATCCACCATGTTAATGCACCTCCAACTGTGCGTGTGTTTTTTAAACTTTAAATGTGTGTTTGTGCACGTGCCATACAGATCTCTACCAACCCACCCCCCCACACCCCCCCCACCCCCATTATAAATGGTTAAAACATTATGTTAAAAGCTGCCCTGATCAATAACTCAAGCGCAATATTGAAAACATTTTTCAAAGTGGGGGTTGATTTTGTCTGAGTGTGTGTGTGTGTGTCTGTGTGTGTGTGTGTGTGTGAGAGAGGGAGTGTTTGTGCATCTCCATCAGTTTGAGAGTGTGTGTGTGTGTGTGTGTGTGTATTTGCGCTGTGGGTGTGTTTAGTTTGAGTTATGAGCTCTCCGGGAGGCTGTGAATGTGACATCTGTCCAATGTTCAGCCAAAGACACAAAAGAGATTTCCACCACCTAAACCCCAGTCCACAGGGAGATAACTGTGTGTGTGTGTGTGTGTGTGTGTGTGTGTGTGTGTGTGTGTGTGTGTGTGTGTGTGTGTGTGTGTGTTGATAACAGACAGGTCTAAAGCACTTGTGATCCTTTTGCTTTTTCCTTAGGGCTGAAACACCAAAGGGAAAGACAACTTCTGTAATACCCCACTTTATTTCTGCACAGTAGAATACTACTGCTACTTACAATAGCAATACTTTGCAACTGCAGTCTCAGAATCCATCAGCTATTGGTCTGACGACGATAAGCTCCTGGGGGCAACAGCAAATGTTTGAACAGATCTGGAGCCGATGTCAGTGCCAAAACTTCCTCCTCCATTCACTGGTCATTTAAGATAATCTCTTTTAACAGATAGATATTCATATGAATGGAGATATATTAAATAAGGCTAATGTAAAGCCAATGTGTCATCAGACGATAACCGATGGGTTCTGACATTGCATCTCAGCCAGTGCATTCCACCTCTTGACACTGACTGTTTACCTGCTGATCAAACGGGATTAGTCAATACTACTCAGACTCATCAGTGAAAATTTTAGTGATTATTTCATTTTTAATATCTGTTCAGTCTCTCTTTCGGACTTGGGACCGAGTAATTTTAGTGATGTTTGAGCGCTACTTGGATGGAGACGGATGGTGTTTTTTGCTTGTGCATCACTAAATCTTGCCTGCAAATGATGTTATGTACTTAACGCAAAGTTAAATACTTAGCATAAAGTTAGGTTGGGTTTAGGCAAGTAAGCTACATAGGTAAGGTTTAGGAAAAGGAAAAAATGTTGAGCACCTTCATGTTATGTACTTACATAAAGTTACATAGGTTAAGTTTAGAAAAGTAAAGTTTCTTTGAGTTAAAAACACTTCACTTGGTCTCCGGGGGAGAAGTTCTGTGTTTGTTTGACCCAATTGACTTTCACTGTTCATTCTACTTTCTTCTTTACTCCTGTCAGCACATCGTCACGAGATCGCAGCCTTCTTCATTACTTGGGTTATTTACAATTTACAGCTCATGATAGCGTGGGTTAGATATGAATTGTGGTGCACAACTTTTCCAAGATGTAGGCATGAACAGAGCATGAGAACAGCTGGACTTATGATCCACAATCTGATCCTGTCAGTGGCTAAAAAGCAAACACTGTAGCCGATGCACATTGACAGTGTGCTATTGGCCCAAAGGGTAACATTACAGCCTGTTTTGCTGCTGCCAGCTTTAGTACTCTCCCTCACTACTGGGCCAGTTTAAAATGTGTTGTCTCCATTAGTCATACAAAAACATGGGAAAAAAGGGTCCAGACTGAAAAATGTTTCCCTGTAACGTCTCTGTTAATTTTTGCTTTTCTGTGAAATGTTACATGTCTGTGCTTATTGAGAACACATAGAGAGTATTCATAATTATTTAGTGATAGAGAGGCAGAGGAGGAGGGATAAAGTGGATCAAATTAAACTCACGGACAACACTCAGTTATAAGAACAGCCCACACTGGAAGGATAAAATGAACTTTATTGATCCCTGAGGGTTGAATTAGGTCACAGCAGCGGCAGAAACACAGAGGTGTAGGCTGGAGAACAAGGCGAGGTGGTATTAAGGGACATAAATTAAAATACAATACCAAAGAAAATATGCTCTGCAATGATGGAAGTCGACACAAAGCTGCTTGAATATCTAAAGACACCTTTTCTTCTGTGAAATGACCCAAACACAAAAGGATAAGTGACACCTGAACTGTACACAAATAAACTCGGCTGCATGTGAACTAACGGGCCCGAGGAGGAAAAACAACATCAGAGTCGACACTCTGACCTTCTCTTCCTGCCTACGTCCAACTCCCTCAGACAGGATAATGTCGACCAGCTTGATCATGACCCCCTCCCCGTATGTCATCTGCGCTGACGGACCGAACCCGCCCACCAAACACACACACTGAATCATGGGTAACCAGAGGACAAATTAGAAAAGAGAGAAAGAGGGAGCCACTCTGTTTACTCAGGAAGAGGAAATCTGATTTACCGTCTGATTTTTGAACCATTAGTTGATTTAATTCAAAGAAACCTAAAACTATAAGTGGGATCAAATCTGTGATTCATTTTTGTTGATTTTTTGTGTGTTTTCCCGACTTTATTATATATTTCTGTTTCCCCCGCAATGTAATGAAGGTGGACAGAATTTTTTTTGTAATTTAGGAATTTTGTTTCAGTCTTGAGATTAAGTGAAATAAAGTTTTTACAGTATAGCACAATTCTGCGCAATCTTGCAGTTTTGTCCAATCACTGTAACTTTTCTGCAAATTTGACTAATCATCATAGTTTCCCATGAGTTCCACCAATCATAGCAGTTCCCGGCATAGCATCACAAAACTCACTTGCTTGTTTCTGGTAGTAAAGATGTAGATGTGCAACATGAACACCTTATTTATTTACTAACAAAAATTACTGCTGAAGGTCGTGCAAGGCAACTCCCTGATATTCTGCCTGAAAGCAAACTGATTTGAACTGTGTTCAAAGATGCCCTGGAACACAAACTTTTCGACCACAAAACACATCTGGAGAATGGCTCAGAGATGTACACAACACAGATCACCATGGCAGAGGCTGCTGCACCCAGATCTGTTACACGTGTTGAAAGAATCAAGATGAGTTAGATTAAATATGCAGGTTAGTGTAAGGTGTTTTGATTTACAAATAGTTGACTGTTTGTTCCTTATTTATACCTCCATGCCAGCGATAGCAGTGGTGGGTGGCATTATGTTTTCAACTCAAGGATACACTTTTTCGATTTTGGTGGTCAGAGGTCAAGGTCACTGTGACCGTGTCTGTCTAATTTTTGTGAACGTAATATCTCAAGAACGCTTCAAGGGCTATTTTTTTTTTTAAAAATTGGAATAAATTGGTGGTCAAAGGTCAAAGTTCAAGGTCACTGGGACCTCAGAAAACATGTTCTTGGCCTAACTTTTTATTAAATAGGATAAAATGATGAAGTGATGGCATTTCATACCCAAAAGGTCAAAGGTCAACTTCTCTGTGACATCATAATGTTCTGTAAAAACACTTTTATCAGCATCATGTCTGAGGTACAGAAGGGGAGACATTTGTTAAGATACTGAATTGGTGAAACTAATCTTGAAACTGTGTTGATTGTATAGATCTTCTGTGCTGCTGGAAGGCAGATGCCTTTGAAGCATCCTTGTTTTCACAGACATGGATGAGTGCAACTTGACTTGTGTGCATGGTGATACTTCTAGTTTCCATATAGAGTTTTAAAGTTTGAACGGGGTGTTGCGGGATGTTTAGTATGACAGTGACATTTACGAAATGTAGTAGACAAGATTACTACGCTAACGATCAGAAACATGCAACATTTTTTCCAACCCTAGATATGAAAAAAAAGCCAAAGACTGTGTTGTACCAAGTTGCTGTGAGCTGTAAGTTCACTACTTCTAAGCAGGGGGCAGAAGATAACATTTCTCTGTGTCTGACCAGGCAAAGCCTCTCTTCCTCCAGGCAGCTGCCTCTGTATCCACAGCTGCCTGTACCTCAGTCAAGTCAGTTGGCTCATGATTTGAAGCTGACTTTCAGGGAGCAGCCACACTTAGTGGTAATGTCAGTCTTGTATAAATCACCAACTTAGAACAGTGTGGTTTTATTCTCACTGGAACAGGTTGCCTTTGATCTGTAATGAATTATACACAAAAATAATCACAACAAATTTTGTGATTTTCACTGTTTCTGCAATTTCATTTTTAAAAAACTGCCTGAAAAAATAGTTAATTCTTAATTTGTGAAATCTGTTGTGAAATCAGGCATTTAGGCCACAACAATCCTAAAAAAAACAAGCCCAAGAAATCCTGGAGGGACCTGATTCAATATTCATCTTTTTAGACAACATTTTCTCTGAAAAGATAATTATTATTGGGCTGCTGTGGCTCAGACGTAGAGCAGGTCATCCACCAATTGAAGATTAGTGGTTCGAACCCCAGTTTCTCCAGTCTGCATGTCGGTATCCTTGAGCAAGATACTGAACCCCAAATTGCTCCCGATGATGCTTCCATCAGTGTGTGAGTGTGTTAAAAACTGAGTAGCAGGTGGCACCATGTTTGCTGGCCTCGGCCACCAGTGTATGAATGTGTGTGTGAATGGGTGAATGTGACTTGTAGTGTAAAAAGCACTTTGAGTGGTTGACTAGAAAGGTGCTATACAAATGCAGGTCCATTTACCATTACCATTTACTGGGTCCGGAATTGTATCTAGGGTTCTGGCAACCAAGACCAGTGAAGACTTCTGTTTCAAATCCTTACAGCAAGAACGTAATTGGCCAACAGATGTGTGTAGGTTCAGTTAGATTGCAGTCAGTTGATAAAGTTGGAGAGAACTTTTATATAAAAGCGAGCAAGGATATGAAAATTAGTCATCTTAGCTGAACTTTTCTTTTGCCAAAGCAAGTAAAGCAGCAACTGCTATTTTTAAACAGAGAAAATGGTTAGATTGGTTACTTACATTCACCAAATGAGAAAACTGCCCACATCACCAATGTCCTTCCTGGGCTTCCTTACCAACCAGAGGCACTGTGTCTGTTAGAGTGTAAGTAAACAGTCCGGCTGCAGGAGAGGTGATATTGAGGTAAATTATGGAGTCAGCATGAAAGATTAAACACGACAGAGTCCACCCTGGAGACAGCAGAGGAAGTGGTCTCAGAGAAATGAATATTTATTGACAAGTGGCTTTATTGACAGAGAATGAGTTGACACTGTTGACACGTGGGAGCAGATGGTCACTGTGCTGTGTGTGTGTGTGTGTGTGTGTGTGTGTGTGTGCAAGATCAGATCGATAATGTCTCACGCCTGACCTAGCTGTTTGACTGCTGAGGAGACTCAGACAGATGGAGAGAATGGAGGAAAGACAAATAGAAAAAAATTACAGCGCACTGTAGAGGTGTGTCCATCTAAAGCTGAAAGGAAGCTGTGTCACTCTGGACAGACGTCAACTCACAATGTGTTTATATATTAGAGACAGGAAGTAGAAAGACAGAAATAATACATTTGAATGATCTCAGAGTCACAGAAGTCAATATAAATCATAGCACCCCACCCATGGACTGTAAGGCTGCATACTTCTTTACCAGAGAGAACAGCAATGCTCAGCCACTGGTTCATAAATATCCCCACACCTGCCTGATACCTCCTAGAGACCCTAGAGTGTCTCCAGAAAAGGAGAGGGTCCACTTTTCCAGAAGTTTGTTCCCAGACGCAGTGACATGCATTCAGGCATGGCAAGTTTATTTGTACAACACCATTCATACACAGAGAAATTCAAAGTGCTTTGCAGAGTGGATTAAACACAAGATGTTAAGAAAACATTAAAATCACACTTAACCCTTTAAAAACAGACATCTTGCAGATGGCTGCAGGAGATTGTTATTTATATGATCCTGTTTAAATTGTTTTAAACAAGAACCATAATAGCTGGAGCATTCATTCTTTTTGCAGAAGAGAGCTAAGGCCTCTATCTTCCCTCTCATCAAGTCATGACCTTGGGCTCTAGTTTACCGGCGCAGCGCAGGGTGGCGAACCCCGCGCAGAGCTAGTTTCAAGCAGCGCAACCCGAGGCGCGCTCAGTTTGGTAGTTTGGCAGACCGAGGTGCGCTGAGATGGGTGTGGCGGCGCAGCAGGGGGAGGTGTCGACAGATCCAGCTTGGCGCAGTGACAGTTTCGTGCCAAAAGGCTT
>NC_065516.1:2632035-2640090 GCF_006386435.1 Epinephelus moara
CCTTCGCGCGGCGCATTTAAGGGCGAGGAGAGGGGCTCATTTGATTGGTGTGATGTGTGTAAAACCCACTCCACGCCTTCTCTCCTCCCTCTTTCCGACTTGCGCAGGTAGGAGGGACGGAGGTGGGACAGACGAGTAGCTGCGCCAGGCGCACGGTGTGCCAAACTTGCAAAATCCGCCTGGCCACACCCAGTTGGTGAAGCGCAGGTGCGCTGCGCCCCCGGCTCGCCCGGTCTGCGAAACTAGAGCCCATAATGTTACCTTACCTTACCAGTGGTGCAAACATGGTATATCTCTGGAATTACATCGGAATTTCACTGAGAATTTCCCCATATAGTGCAGCAGAAGGCTGAGGCTTTTGTATTCCATGTCATCATGCTGTACGCTTGTAATGATGTCATTGTGCTTCGCTACCTGTAGTGCAAAACCATGCAAAAACGTGCAGTGGTGCCAGAGAAATGAATGATTAATTTGTCATCATCATTAATGCCGTTACCCTCTGTTCATAAAAATGAGCATATTTTAAAAACTAAATATTTAACATAATTCAAAGAATTTATGGAGAGTTAGGGAATATTATAACATTATATAATGTTTTGTAATGTTACGTTTTGTTTTGTAATTAAATAATTATATTATAACCTTTTAGCTTAGGCAGTACAGATTTAAGGAATATGAAGCATTCAAAAATACTCCAAGAAATGACATCTCAATAATCAAAAATACCAGTGCAGGTACTGGCAGACCACAAAATAAAAACAAAAAATGAGAACAAGCAAAAAATAGTCAAAGTTTGGAAAGTAACTGCATTTAAAAGACATTACAAACAAGAAGCAAAAGCAAGTAAATAAACAGTTACAGATTAAAATAAATTATGTATCTAAAAGCTGCTGTGAACAGTGATGTAATGACCCCTTATTTATAAAGTCAGTCCAGCTCCACCTCCTGAACTTGCTGTGTTTCTTCTCCACCGGAGAGGTGAGGCTCTAAAAGCAGTCAGTGAAGCTGGGGGTCAACACACCCAGCAACACACTGACCCCAATGTTTATCCCTACGGGTGGTGGACCAACAGGACGGCAGCTCTATGTGGTTCTTTTGGTTCTCCCCTCCCGAGTCTGGCGCCCGGAGTTGGCCCCTGGTTTCCTGTCCTGGGCAAGGTGCTGCAACTCCATCTTGGCTGATTTATATAGGATCTGCGATTCACTCTCAAGGCTCGGACAAGCTTTCCGCATTGAATGTCCATGGAAAGCTGTAGTCACACCGACGTCGTTCCATTCATAGTACAGTTGAGGGTCCCCCTTAGCTTCCAGCAGTAAATGGAAGGGCAGGGAGGTGAGCTTACGGTCCTACTGCCTCTGGAGCCTGCAGAAGATGCTGCAGGCTCCAGACTCTGTCAAATATCCAACTTAAAACTAACTTTACAGTGGTGCAGCAGCCACAGCTGGCTTGACCACAGTGTTTTGAACTGGACTGAAGAGTGGAACAAGACAATATATTTTGTAATTGGAGCAGTCGGTGTGCTTGCTATATGTAAAGTTTGCAGGGTCACATAAAATGGGCTGCACACAAATGTCCGCACAGTGGTCTGGGTGGACGTGGGTGGATGATGACATTTACATGACGTGAACAAAAGCGGAACCTCGTGGACAGATGGATATGGAAAGAATGAATTGGCCTTCAGTCTATAAATTGGCCTTTTGTCTGGCCCCTCCTCTGGACAAGTTGCCTTGGGAGACCCTATGACAGTCATATGCAACCTACGGCCCATGGAGCAAATCTGGCCCTTGATATGTTTCCAGGTGTCCCTCTGACCATCTAATGCACAATGACAATAAATATGTTGACACTAGGATTTTTGTTTGTACTTTGAATGTAAACAAGTTGCCAAAGTGAATTAAAAGCATAAAAAAGAGCTTGTTTCTCAAAAAAGTGCCATGGGAGGATCCCTTAGACCCCAAAACAAAGGTCTGGGCTAAGCCCCAAATGCCCTCAAATCCTAGCCTGTTGGCAAAGATGACTAAGGACAGCAAAAGTCAAAAAGTTGAAAACAGGCAATTTATTAATTATATTTACTGATAAATATAATTGATGCTTGTTTATTAACTGCCCCTGACCTCCTGTCATTCTGCAAAAGTGGCACCTGGACAAAGCAAGCTGAGTATCCCCATCCTACAAGGAGCTGTTACCCCCGACACCACAGGGCCACACCAACCTCTCCACCAATAAGGTGAGGGGAGTCAAAACAAAAAACAACTGTTACTCAAAGACAGAAATGTTGCTGACAGATAGTAAAACATGAACTATCTCCAACTTCCATCAGCCAATCCTGCATTATCCCCAACAAAACATGCTGGAAATTTTACAACACCCAGTTTTGCTTTTTACAACTTGTATGTAGCAAAACTGAGTTAACAGTATGTTTAATTGTGCCAGCTAGATCTTACAGTGTTTGACAAATGCACTTTAATTACATAATTCTTTAATTTGAATTGAACATTACATCAAAGATAATTGTTTTTACTGGTGCAAACATTTTTGCATGTTGAGTGCTATTTCCATTTGCTTTTAATATTCAGTAATGTTAATGCATGGAAAATAACAAAAAGGAAAGAGTCTCAGTTCGTAAAATGAGACAGAAATAAGACCAACAGGAGAGACAGAAAGAATATAGACAGAAAAGATAAAACAAACAAATCTGAGATTCAAACCTGGAAAGACAAAGAGAAGAAGAGCAGAGAGAAAGTGAGAGTTGAGTGAGTTCATTGTTATCTCTTAAGTTTCTCTGAAGTGAGAATATTGATCGGCAGTGGGACTGACGGACAGATCCAGAGCTGATTTCAAACCCACATCTTCAGTCTACGGTGGTCTCCTTGTCCCGCTGAGACGCAGTCCCCGACGCCCCCTCAGGCTCTATTTCTGTAGCGTCACATTATCCTCCCGTTATAAATCATTTGGACACAGCTGGTGAAATGAACATGACTTAGCACTCTGTGCAATTCTCAAGGAATGCCAACAAGTGTCTGAATCAAAGCCAGCACGGCTTCTTCCCATACCCATACACATATCTAAGTAATGAGCCACTCGAGAACTCGTTTCCCAGGGATTTTACAACAGCCGAGAGCAGTTGTCAGGCTGCTCTTCTCTTTTAAAATCGTGTAGAGCAGCGATGCTCTCCACTGGAACCACTGCTGAGGGAGTAAATAGCGTTCAAACCACAGGATGTTAACTCTCCATTGAAAACAATGACTATTAAAGTCAGATAACACTGAAGTAGTACAAAGTTTTAGGAAACACCATTTAGATCATGAAGGGTTATGATCTTTTCACCATATAGTTGTTATCACAAGACTGATTCCATCTGCTGATGAACAGATGATTGAAGATGAAGGTTGGTGGTTGGATACCACATGTCAAAGTGTTCTTGGGCAGGACACCAGGCTCCAAAGTGCTCCCTGTGGTCAGTGAATAAGGGGCGAAACTGTAAAGCACTTTGGATGAAAAGCACTATAAACATGGAGCTAAAAAAAATCAGTGTACCACCATTAGACTCCCATCTTCGAAAGTAGATGAAGCATAAAACATGATTAAGTGCCCTCTAACATGCCCCTCCTTTGGAAAAAATGTCATCAAGTCCTCAAGTGTGACCTTCCAGTTGCTTGTTGTCTAGGAAACCCTTCTATTACAGAAAAGGTGATAAAGTGCCCTCTGGAATGCCCTGCGGGGGAGAAAACATCATAAAATGCCCTATAGGGTGCCCTTCCAGCAAAAACAACATGATAAAGTTTCATCTAGGGTGTCCTTACAGTGAGAAAACATGATTGAATGCCATCTAGGGTGCCCTCTCAATGGAGAAAATATGATTACTTGCCATCTAGGGTGACTTTCCAGTGGAGAAAATATGATTTCTTGCCAATGAGGGTGCCCTTCCAGTTAGTTAAACATGATCAAGTGACCTCTAGCATCCCCCTCCAGTTGAGAAAATGTGATGAAGTGCCATCTTGGGTTTCAATTCCAGTGAAACATGATAACTTGTCATTTAGGGTGACCTTGGGTGACCCCAGGGGGTCCTCCCAGTGGTGAAAACATCATCAGGTGCCCTCTAAAATGCCCTTCCAGTGGAGATAACATGATCAGGTGCCCCCTAGGTTGCCCTTTCAGTGGAAACAGCATGATAAAGTTCCCTCTAGCTTGCCCTTCCAGTAGAGAAAACATCATAAAGTGCCCTATAGGGTTCTCTTCCATTGGCATGAATGTTTTGCAGCGCCATATAGGCTGCCCAACATACCACAAAACTTTGTGCCTGCTGGTGCCTCACAGCATGCAGCTGGTGCCTCTTTTATTTTTTCTGCCCCTGCCCCTCAGACAGCCTGAGTCCACCACTGCAATATCCATACTGTGACATCAAAACTTTTTTTTTTTTTTTTTTTTTTTTTTTTTTTTTTTTGCAAAGTTTTTGTAGTATAAAGTTTTAGCCCTCTATTTTTAAGAACTTTAAATGGACAAGAAACACCTCAAACCTAACAAAATTTGCATCAAAATATACTCAATAACACTGTATCAATCTTAAAAATCAATGAATCTTTTCTGATGAAACTTTCAGGATATTAAAACTGTACACACTGCTAAAGCAACATATGAAATTCTTTGCATTTAAACGATGAGACAGCGAATTCTCCACTGGAAACAACACAACTGAGGGTCTTAAAAACAGATTGGTGTCTGGGAAGCCTCTTATCCTCTGATGTATGAGTTAGAAAAGGTTTTGTTGAGGATAAAGAGATCTAAGGCAGTCCAGAAAAGGTTAAGTAGCCTTTATTCCCTTTAGCTTTTCATTATAAAAAGTTAAATTGTGCCTGACACATTCTCCCTCCAGCCTAAAGAATCTCTCCTCCACAACATTTAGACTTTGTGGCATGAAAAGCTCTCCACTGAAATAAATAGAACGCTGGCATTTCCCATAATGACATGTAGACCATGAGCCTGCAGAACACCAAGCACTGAAAGCAGTATAATACTAAAAACTAACTTTCCTGAACACAATGACCACTGTCAGAAACTAAACGGAAACAAAGAGATGTTAAATTAGAACAAATGCCATTGCAGTTCTTCATGTAGTTTAACTTGAAAATGTGACAAACCAGTGAAATGTTCCATGACAGCATTTTTACCACATGATGATAAATGCCCCTTCTGACAGTACACCTTTTACTGCCTCCGTGATGGCGAAATCCGTAGCTGGGGGCATTATGTTTTTGGGTTATCCGTCCATCTGTCCATCCGTCCCATTCTTGTGAACATGATATCTGAAGAATGCCTTGGGGGAATTTCTTCAAATTTGGCACAAATGTCCCCTTGTACTCAACAATATACTGATTAGATTTGTGAACACAATATCTCAAAAGAAGAAAGAGAACTTCTTAATATTTGGCACAAACGCTACTTGGACTCAACAGTGAACTGATTTGATTTTGGTGGTCATAGATCAAGGTCAGTCTGCCTGCATCCATCTCATTCTCATAAGCATGGTACCTCAAGAACACCTTTAAAAGAAAACTTCTTCTAATTTGTCACACACATCCACTTGGACTGACGAATGAACTGACTGAAGGCCAAAGGTCAAGGTCACTGTGACCTCACAAAACATGTTTTTGACCATAAACCAAGAATTCTTTGGCTCATTATAATACATTTTCCACACAAATGTCTAATAGTATATAATGATGAAGTGAATTTTATATCCAAAAGGTCAAAGGTCTGCTTCACTGTGACGTCAAAATGTTCTGCATAAAACACTTCCCTGACCATTTCGTAACATCATATCTCAATCTTGAATGTCCATTCTGAAACTGTGCTGAGTGTATAGATCTTCTCTGCTGTTGGGGATAAAATGTGCATGAAGCATCCATGTTTTCAGAGACATGGATGTAAACTGATGTAAAAGTTGTTTCTCCCCATAGTACATATATCCAGCATGCAATTTTATGTTTTAGGTCACTTTGAGTGAGTTATCATAGACAAACTAGGCCGACTAATGAACAGCACAGGACTGGTCTTTATGGCTTTACTGAGGAAACACTACTCTGAAGGGCTGAGACGTAATATGTTCCCCTGCTGCTTATTAAAGCTCCTGAAAGCTTAAATTTTTTAATACCTTTTTATGACATTACATGTTCGTGTAGGAATAAGCAACAAAACAAAAAGATACATGGTAATTTTGCCTTGACTATTTGTGCAGTTGGTAAGTTGTTAGTTTGTGGTGAAATAACAGACTGCACAGACGTTGTTTGTAGCTGTGTCGGGCTTTTGTGACAACTCATCATCTGACTGTTAAAAAACTTACCAGGAACACTGTACTTTGTGTTATATTTCTCCAGTTTCTCCTCTTTTTCCTCTTGTCTTTGTACTTTCACAAGATCCCTGTGATAAGCATAAAGTTTTTGCACAACTTGTTTTCAACTTGTAACTTAAATTTTCAGTTGCATGTTTGCCTCACTTTGTGCTGCCAAAGGCAAATTTGCATCTGTTCATGTCCTTTTTGTTGTTTGCATGGGCTGTATGGGCAGTCTCTAATATTAGTTCAAATCTCGTCAGACTGATTGCAAAACTCTCTAGTTATGCTGTAAGTAACAGTTTATGGCATGCTAAGCTAACATATGTTGCAGAGGTGGGACAATGTCATTGTTTTGCAAGTCACAAGTGTTTGCACTTAAGTCCCAAGGCAAGTCCCAAGTCCTAAACTTTAAGTTTCCAGTCCTAAACAAGTGATAATGTGCTCTTCACAAAATAACACCATTTTAACAACGGAGTAATAATCATAGACTGTATAAATAGTAGACATAGCTACCACGACGTCACCCATTGGTTAGTGGACTCCTGTTTTGAAGCCTGGAGCTTGGCATTTCGGTTGTTGCCATCTTGGATTATTGGAGCCAGAAGTGACCATATTTGGGTGAGCTGTGGAGGAGTAAGGGGTGGGTCTGACTGAGAGGGTTAGGCCACTATCAGCAGACAGCCTGTCAGCCCAAATAAAATGTGAATGGGTAAATTATGTAAAAATACACCCATACAGTTGTCATGACCCAGGGAAATAAGCTGTAAAGACCAGGCTGTAAACATGTTTATTTTTGCTGTAAAGTTGGGCATTTTAACATGGGTTTCAGTGGGGATTTTGGAGCTAGCCTCAAATGGCCATTCGATGAACTACAGTTTTTGGCTTCATTTTTCAGCCTAGGAGGTTGCTGCTTGGTCATATTAAATTGACAAATATCATGAATGCTTTAAAGACATTGTACTTATTTGTTGCGTCTCCATCTGTAATTTTTGACTCACGTTTTGCATACTGCAATTTTTTTTTTGTTGACAATCGCATAGTTTTTGTACAGAAACAAAATACCTTGATACCATCTGTTTCAAACTGGTGCTGCAACTTGGGATTAGTTTACACAAAGTGAATCCAGGGAATTAAGTGTCTGGGAATGAATGGCGTTAATGTAGTCGCTTTTGGAAATGAATTGATTGTGGCACACTTTAAAAAAAAAAAAAAAGAAAGTACTTTCTAATCTTTGGTCTTGGGGGAAGGCATCAGGTATTTTCAATTAAAAAGGCTCAAATCCAAGTGAAGTCAGGAGTCATGGGTGTTAAAGACCAAGTCGAGTTGTAGGTCTTTTTTGGGTCTCCCGCCATGTTATGATTGGAACACTGTATGTGGAAATTCAATGAGGCTGTAAATCTAGTGTGAAACTGAGAAAAAAACAGGGTTCAGATCAGAAGACTGTAAACAATAAAAGAAATAATAATCTTTACTTAAACTTACTTAAAGGAGCAATAAGCGAAATTCATCATTTCTAGACTAAAGGAATTAAAAAATTGCTATGTGAAGAACTAGAGGTGTAATTTCATCTGGAGTATAGCATGACCTCACACACCCTCTCTCTGTGTTGATCTGCAGCCCATTGTTTACAAGCCGGTCCGGCTGCGCCTTCATGTACGTTCATGTGAATACCCCCCCCCCCCCCCCCCCCCCCCCCCCCCCCCCCTCCGGGCCCCTGCCCCTCC
>NC_065516.1:2640145-2666225 GCF_006386435.1 Epinephelus moara
GATGGTACCTGTAATAAATGCAATATATTTGCTGAAATGGAGGCGAGGCTCAGTGACTAGAAGAGCTGGTAGAAGCCCTCCATAGCTGCAAGCTACTCCAGTAGCCGTAGTAGCTCTAGTGCTAACTCTGGGAGCTAACGCTAACATTCCTCTCTTCTCCGTGAGCCCGCCAGGCTCCACGCTATTCGCCGGAGCCAAGAAGCAGGCTCCCGGAACGTTAGCATGGCAGCCGACTAGTGCTAACGCTAACGTCCCCACGCTTCTCGGCTCCGACTCACTGAGCCTGGCGGAGAAGCGTGGGGACGTTAGCACTAATGGGCTGCCATGCTAACGTTCCAACTCTTCTCCGTGAGCCCGGCTCCCGGCTCAGTTGGAGCTGGAGCGTTAGCGTGGTAGCCGAGTAGTGCTAACGCTAAAAGGAAAGCAGGAAAATAGCTAAACACAGCAGAGACCTAGAGTGAGTGAAAGACATCGCTAACTGCTAAACTAAGTTGGCTGTTTAGGTTTTATTTCCTCGCCCCTGTGGCGAGTGAATCTGCCTGCAGTGAAAGCGGGGGCTGAGAGCAGAGGCGGGGAGGAGTGGCTCATGACACACTTTGTTTTGCTCTACAGGCAGTGCACAACAGCAAACCTAGCGGTGAAACGATTTCGCTTATTGCCCCTTTAAAAGTGCTTTTCAAATGAGTTACAAAGTGCTTTACATTTCAACACATTGGCATATAAAAACTGAGGAAATAAAAAACAGTTTAAATGAACTTAAAACTCAAGTAAAATCAAGAAAGGCTCTCTGATGGAAGTTTATTTTAAGAGGGGACTTAAAAGAGATCACTGACTCTACCAGCCTGATCTCTTTGGGCAGACTGTTCAAGAGCCTCGGGGCCCTGACAGCAAACACTCTGTCCCCTTGAGTTTTCAGCCAGGCATCTGGAGCAGACAAAAGACCTCTGCCTCAGGACCTCAAAGTGCGTCCTGGAGTGTATGGTACTAAGAGGTCAGGGATAGTTTCTAACATGTCGACATGTCTTGGTTACTTTGAACAAGTCTACAGCCATATGAACAGTCATCAGTACCAGAGAGTGTGTGTGTGTCCTTATAAGTGCTTGGTAATCAGGATGGTTTAGATGTTCTAATGATAACACATTGGAGACGACTCTGTTATTAATGTGACCAAATGTGGTGATCAAAGTGCCACACACACACACAGACACACAGTTACGGCTCGGCTGTGATCAAAGCGTTGGTTCGTAGCCAGCATGCTCTGTGCTGTGATGCTAACAGCCAGGCGACCCGCCTCGATAGTTTAGCTGCTATTTCAGGAGCTGCTGTGTCACTGATGAGACATTAAAACAGAATCAAAGCCAGAGGGATTTTCTCCTCCCGTCTCATGGAAACACTGAGAGAGCCTTACTGACCTTAAGTTAATGTAGTCAACTTCAGAACGTCACACAAAAGTCCCTCAACCCCCCCGTCCAGAGCTCAGATTGCTCTGGTCGAGCATGAATAGTGACCTCTGACCTCTGACAGTCATTCTGTCAGGTGCTTGAAATGTTGATGAGCTCAATGTTAAAGGCAGTGGTGGAAAGTAATAAAGTACATTAAAGTACTGTAGTTAAGTACAATTTTGAGATACTTGTTTTTGAGTTTTTCCATTTCATGATACTTTCTACTGCTACTTCGCTACATTTTGGAGGCAAAAATTGTAATGGTAATAATATATATATTATTCTGAACAGGTTCACTTTTACTTAAGTAAGAGTTTGAGAACTTTTACTTGGAGACAGAGTATTTCTACACTGGTATTACTACTTTTTACTTGAGTAAAATCAGAATACTTCCTTCCACCACTGGTTAAAGGTTTCTCTCCTGGTGTAAACACTTTATGTGCTCTGGTGCAGATCTGATATGTACTCATCTTAAAGCAGAGTCACATCATGTGACTGTTTCAACATTGACCAGCATAATTTATCCAGATTAGGATTAGTCAGATTTTGACAATTATTCTCACACCAGGTGTTTCAAACGTACTTCATCATCTTAGGGCTGAATGCCAGTGTTAGCATAATAACACTCACTAGACTTTTAGTAAATTCAAACCTGCTTGTTCAACCAAAATCTAAAATTATTTTAGTTCATATTAGATGGTAGGATAGATTAGGCTAAATTGAACTAGATTATACAAGATTACACTAGACCACACTAGATTAGATTTAACTGGACAAGATAAAGCTTGTTTCAGTAAGATTATATTAGACATGATTAGACTATTTTACATCTACACCTATCAGCCAAAGCATTAAAATAATGAATAACTTTGATTATTTCATTCCAATACATTGTTCTGCTGGGAAACCTTTGGTTCTGGTATTCATATGGATACCACCTGATATGTTCCACCCACTCAAACACCATTGCAGACAAAGTCCCCCCCCCCCTCATGGCAACAGTAATCCCCAATGGCAGTGGCCCCCCAGCAGGATGATGCACCAGCAGAACAATGCAGTAGAACAAAATAATCAAAGTTATTCACTTCACCTGTCAGAGCTGGCATGGAGCCCGCAATGTAACTAACTGCACTCCCCGAAGAAATACACTGCTATCACATTTTTTTAAAGCCTAATGTACAGATCACGTGGTCAAAGTGAACCACCACATCACTGGTGACTGAGACAGAGGACAATGAATATAAAGGGAGACTTTGCCGATGGTGAACCAGCTTTGTGTCATCACAGTGAGTGCAGATAAACAGTGTTTGGCTCCCTCTCCCCTTTGCCGCCACCAGTGCCTGGACCTCCACTGCCATACCTCAGTTATGGTATCTCCACCACTGGACAGGCAGGGATCTCCGGGGGTTGAAGTCAAACAACTTTCATTTGCATACAGTGTGATGACACGTAGTTGACAGAATATCAGTTTCCCTGCTTCCCTTCACTTGTTCCTGTACAGCAGGGTCGGCCTTTTTCAAGTGTTATAATCATTAAAAAGCAAAAGCAGCATGTGTATACATTCAGTAGGCCATATCTTCAGTAGCTAGCTAGCTAACCCTACACTTTACAGGGTTTGATTTTGGTTTTGGAACAGGAAAGAAATGTATATCTCTTTCCAACTTCTCCAGGTAATGAGCATCACTAATACACAACGTTACTCAGGCACAACATTTAGCCCCAAATCCACAAAACCAGCCTGGTAATGAAGGAAATCTGAAACGATTGCATTAGAGTCAGTGGAGCACAGCTGTGTTGGTGTTGGTCTGAGCTGGCCAGATGCTACACTATGATTCGTCAGTTTGCGTCTGGGGTTGGGACTAAGCGAAGGGTCAATTAAAGTAGATAAAAGTGGATTTGACAAATTGTCTTTGATTAGTTTGAACTAAATGAGATCTGATTAGATTAGCCCAGACTACATTTTTTTTTTAAAGATATTTTTTGGGAAGTTTTGCCTTTCATTGATAGGAAAGTCAAGTGTGAAAGGGGGAGAGAGAGAGTAAGTAGTAAGTAAGTAAGTAAATTTATTTATATAGCACTTCTCACAGAGAGGACTCACAAAGTCCTTCACAAGATAAAATACAAAAAATACAATAACAGAAACAATGCAAAATACACAAAAACAAATAAAAAGTAAAGTGCAGCGAAATACAGAGATGATACAATGGACAATTAATGGAACGCAAGCCTAAACAGATGTGTTTTTAACTGCTTTTTAAAAATGTCCACGGAAGAGGCCGCTCTCAGCTCATGAGGTAGTGCATTCCACCATTTCGGTGCAACAGCCTTAAAGGCTCTATCACCTTTCGTCTTTAATCTTGTGTGAGGGACAGTAAGTAGGTGGCCTTCAGCGGACCGCAGTGACCTGACAGGACAGTGAAAGGACACCAGATCCGTCAAGTATGCAGGTGCTTGACCATGGAGGGCTCTGTAAGTGATGGTTAGAATCTTGTGCTGGATCCTGAAATTAACAGGGAGCCAGTGCAGGGATGCCAGGACTGGAGTGATGTGAGTGAACTTATGAGATCTGGACAGAAGCCTGGCGGCAGCGTTCTGGACTAGTTGGAGGCGGTCTAATGAAGTTTTATTGAGACAGGTGAAAAGAGAATTACAGTAATCCAGACGTGAGGAAATAAAAGCATGGATGATCATTTCTAGCTCGGAATAAGTTAACATGGATCTGAGTTTGGAAATGTTTTTGAGGTGGAAAAAGCAGGAGCGAGTGACAGTTTTGATGTGGTCATCGAAGAGCATGGCCTGATCAAATGTGACCCCAAGGTTTCTCAACTTGGGGCGCACATTTGCACTGAGGGACCCTAAGCAGCTGGCCACTTTAGATGCTGAGGCATCAGGTGCAATAATTAAAATCTCAGTTTTAGCTGCGTTCAACTGAAGGGAGTTAGAAGACATCCAGTCCTTAATTACATTCATACAATCGTACAGTGAGTCAATTCCATCGGTCCTATCAGGGTTAAAAGAAAAATATAACTGGAGGTCATCTGCATACATATGGTATGAGATACCTTCAAAATTGCTGATGACATCTCTGAGAGGGAGCATGTATAGCGTAAAGAGGATAGGCCCAAGCACTGAACCTTGGGGCACCCCGCAAGAAAGGGGGGCAAACTCTGATTTATGAGGGCCAACAGCCACAGAAAAGGATCGATCAGACAGATAGGATTTAAACCAATGAAGAGCGGTCCCTGAGATTCCTACCCTGTCCCTCAGCCTGTCTAAAAGGATGTGGTGATCAACAGTGTCAAAGGCTGCACTGAGATCAAGCAGAACCAGGATAGTGGATTTACCGGCATCGGAGGCCATCATGATGTCATTGGAGACCCTGAGAAGAGCAGTTTCTGTGGAATGTAACTGACGATAACCGGACTGAAATTTATCTAAGATATTGTAACTGTTCAACGCTGTCACTAACTGGTTTGCAACTGCTTTTTCTAGAATCTTAGATACAAAGGGCAGCTTGGAAATGGGCCGGTAGTTACTAAGAACATCGGGGTCCAGATTGGGCTTTTTGAGAAGCGGCTGAACAACCGCTTGCTTGAAATGGGACGGGACACGACCAGAAACCAGTGAGCTATTGATTATGGAGAGCAGAGATGGACCAATAGTGCTGAAAACATTTTTCAGCAAAGTTGTGGGCAGGATATCCAGCGGACTAGAAGAGATCTTCATAGTGCACACAAGATCTGCTAAGTCTTGTAAGGAGACAGGTGAGAAATTGTCAATAATTGACTGTTGTTTGGGAGGATCAGGAAGGGAGGAGGAGGAGGGTGTTATACTGGCCTTGACACTGGCAACCTTATTCACAAAATACATTAAAAAATTGCTACAGTCCTCATCAGAGGACACAGGTAGAGCAGGCGGTTGCGCACCAGTAATGCTACTTATAGTGTCAAAAATGACCCTGGGATTTCTCTTGTTGGAGATGATGAGATTTTTAAAATAAGAGGCTCTGGCCACCCTAACAACAGAATTGAATTCAGCTAACAGTTCTTTAAAATAAAGACGATGTACATGAAGCTTGGTTGATTTCCACAAGCGCTCAGCTCTCCGACATTTACGACGAAGGCAGCGGATGTCGTCGTTCAGCCAGGGAGTGGGATTAGCTGCGGGGATAGTTCGAGGCTTTAAAGGAGCAATCTTATCAAGAATAGCAGAGCAGTGTGAGTTAAAAGTTAAAACTTGGGAGTCAACGTCAACATTAATACTAACAGGCTGCGCCACACTGTTAAAAGCGAATGAGAATTTCTCAGCAGAGAGGTTATTTAACATACGGGTGAGTTTTGTACGCTTGCTGGTTGAACAATCAGAAATAATAGACAAATTAAACAGGATGCAGTTGTGATCAGTGACGGGCAGCTCCTCAGAGACGATACAATCAATGTCCAAACCAAGTGTAAAAACAAGGTCCAGCGTGTTTCCCTTAATGTGTGTCGGGCCATTGACATGTTGCACAAAATGAAAAGATTCAGTGAGATTTATAAAATTATTAGCAAAGGAGTTTGTGGTGTCATTTACAGGCACATTAAAATCCCCAAGCATTAAAATTCTTTGAAATTTAGTGATGGAAGCCAAAAAGTCACTGAATTCAGTCAGAAAGGCGCCATTAATACCAGGAGGGCGATAAATTAAAATACAATAAAACGGGTTAGAGCGGCCAACTTTAGAAATAAGCAGTTCAAATGAGGTAAAAGTTCCACAGTCCACTCTCCTCGAGGAGAAACTGTCTTTGTACAACAAAGCAAGGCCACCACCGCGGCCAGTGGTCCCTGGGGCACATATGAATGCGCAATCAGGCGGGCATAGCTCCTTCATGGACACATAATCTTCATCCCTTTGCCAGGTCTTGGTGAAAAACATGAAATCTAAATCTCTAGCGATGAAAAAATCATTCAGTGTGAATGATTTGTTATTGAGAGGGAATGACATGCAGCAAAGGGCCACAGGCTGGAGTCGGGCCCGGGCCGCAGCGGCAACAGCCTTGTACACGGGGCAACCTCCGTTGACCATTCTATTCTCATTAGTAGGCTGAGCAGCATTGGGGTTTCAGATCACTCACTGGCCTGGTTCTCTCACTATCTCTCCCATCGGGTGCAACGCGTAAGGTTTGACATCTCACTCTCTCACCCCCTCCCAGTCACCAAGGGTGTCCCTCAAGGTTCTATACTTGGTCCTTCACTGTTTTCCATCTATATCAATAATATTCCCTTAGTTGCTGGCAACTCACTCATTCACCTTTATGCTGATGACACAATTCTCTATGCCTCTGGTCCATCTCCCTCCTTTGTCCAAGCCACGCTCCAGGATAGCTTTCTCCAGGTACAACACGCCTTCTCACTATTGAAACTGTCACTCAACACATCCAAGACAAAAGCTATGTGGTTTCACCGGAAGGGTGCTCCCTCTCCATCTCCACTAAACATCTCTACCTGTGAGGGAGCTATCCTAGAGCATGTTTCTGCCTACAAATACCTTGGCATTTGGTTAGACTCTACGTTATGTTTTTCACACCACATCTCTCAGTTACAGGCTAAGGTCCGGGCCAAACTCGGTTTCCTTTATAGACATCTTCATGCCTTCACCTCTTCTGCTAAACTGACTCTCATCAAACTGACCATTCTCCCCACACTCGATTTCGGTGACACTATCTATCGTGCCGCATGTAAGGGCACTCTCGCTAAACTGGACACACTCTATCACTCTTCCATCCGCTTTGCCACTAATGCCTCTTACAATACTCACCACTGTACTCTTTACTCTCTGGTAAGTTGGCCATCACTTCACACCCGCCGCCAGATTCACTGGCTCACTCTCATTTACAAGACCCTCCTTCAACGGACACCCCCCTACCTGTCTCGCTTGCTGCACCGACTCCCTGTCACATACAACACTCGGTCCTCTCTCCATATTCTGCTAACAACCCTACAACACTCGGTCCTCTCTCCATATTCTGCTAACAACCCCCAAAACCAGATCCACATTTGGCCTTGCATCATTCCAGTCAGCTGCCGTTTCTGACTGGAACGCATTACAAAAACACCTCAAACTGGATAAATTAATTTCAATCCCGGCCTTCAAAGAGGCCATCTCACATCTTTTTACAGATTCCTGCAACTGCTTCCCTACCGTCTAACCTTTCCCTCAGTCTGCCTGTATTCTGTGTTGAGCGCCCATACCTGCCACCGTTGGCCCAGGCTCCTTTTTTTTTTTTTTTTTTGTAATATGATGTTGCAAATAATCCTGTTATTAACTTTGTTTTTATGTTTTTTTGTGTTGTGATGTTGTAAATAATCTTTGCTATTAACCCCCACTGCTTTGCCTGTATGCCTGTATGACTGAATAGATGTTTGTTAACCCTTTCTATCCCTGTCACTCTCTTGCTATTTGTCCGCATAGCCATGCTTGTGTGCTGTCTCTGTTGATGTCCTGCTACATGTCTGTATAGTTGTGCTCTGTGCTGTGCTACCGTCTTTTCAACCAATCCTTTTTCTTTCACAGCCCTCTTTCCCCTCCCTGGGAGGGGAGCAGCTTGTGCCTCTTGTGAGGCCATCATTGTAAATAAGAACTCGTTCTTAATGATTCTACCTGGTTAAATAAAGGTTAAATAAAAAAAAAAAAAAAAAAAAAAACCTGCTCTATTCACTAAGCCACCAACGCCCTGTAGCCCAAACTACATTAAACCCATTCTCATTCCCGGGTCGTCAAATACAGACGCTTTGCTACGCCCTTTAGCATCTCTTAGTGACACACAACTGAAACAAATTGTAACACATGATTAATGTTGTGAAAGGGTCGTGGTTAGGTGGGGTTGGGAACCAAAATCCAGTGCCAATATAGCATCAGTTACTATTTTGGTGCCAGATTGTGTGAGTAGCAGGAGAGTGAACAAGCCTGCGTGTGACAGTGATGGTGACGGTGAGGCTGCAGCGACTGGATTTTATTAAATTGGACAGTCTAAGCATGAAGGGGTGAGAAGGGATGACATCCGACATGCTGAAACAAGGACATATATATATGGGACACCTGCTCCACCCACTAAGCCACCAGGGGACCTCAAAATTTATTTTGCTGTTATTTGTGCTCTTTTATTTATTGTTGAAATTTTGTTGTTTGGTTAGGTTTCATTTTTTATGTGAATCTGTTAAAAGTGTTTAGTATTTATCCATAGTTACATATGTGAGTATATTTTAAACTGTTATGAGTGAAGCCTAATACATTGTTTAATTTCTTGTTTAAATTTGCCTTTGATATAAAATAAGTAATTTTCTGTGACTGGCTGTGCTGTATTTTGTAAAAGCATTGGTTTAGGCATTGGCACAGTTTTAATGTATGAGCACCTGTATCGGAAAAAAACCCAAACGATGCCCAACCCTGCAGTTAGGTTCAGAAAAAACACATGTTTTGGGGTAAAATAAGTATGTTTGTCATGTAACATGGCATAAATATGACTATATGTTAATTTTATTATGTTACTTCAAAACAATATTGACTTTTGGTTTCACATGGGACACAAACAGTGATCTTGTGGGTGATAGTCTTGTTTTGTTTGACCCATCCACTTCCCCTCCCTTCCACCCCATGCAGACTCTCTCACCTTTTATATTACATAGTTGGTCTCAAGATCAAGTATTGCCGTGGATGGGTTTATATTGGAGTTAACTGAAAGCTCAGTGCTCCTCATAAAGACGCTAAAGGCTACCTCTGGCACTGATATAACATGCCAAGGGGCGTGACAAAGCATCAACATTTAACGACCTGGACTACCAAACTGACAAGATTAGAATAATTTAGATACCGTTAGAAATAATTAGTGTAGATTAGAATATGACAGATAAAAGTAGTAGTGAAGAGATTAGATTACAATGGATTTCCTTTTCTCTTGTCTGTTCTGAATGAAAGCATTTCCTAAAGATATTTAATTTTTAAATGTAGTGAATATTATTGTAAAACAGAGGCTGATTTAAACCTACAGTTTGTTCTGCCAAGTCTCGATAAGGTGTGGTGAGAAACATGTAGGTACACACACACACACACACACACACACACACACACAGAGTCCTCCCGTCTCCCAGCAGAGATGGCACAAAACAATCTCCCCCGGCAACCAGCACTGGGATACGGTTGCTATAGCAATTCTAAGTACTCTCTTCCTCCCAGACTCGAGTTTACCTGAGTGTTATAATTAGAGGTGTGTGTGTGTGTGTGTGTGTGTGTGTGTGTGTGTGTGTGTGTGTGTGTGTTTAAGAGGTCATAGGGAACAGCACTGAATGGCAGGGGGAACATGAAGCGAACACACACACACACACACACACACACAGAAATCCCCAGGATATCTCCCAAAATAGCCTCAGCATGTTTGTCTTTGAGTGAGTCTGTATGTCTGTCTGGCTCTGTCTGTCTGTCTGTCTCTGTCACCCTCTCAAGTGTTGTATCCTGCTATGGTAAATGTACTTATTCTTGTACTTTAAACTGCAATCATCTCAATCAACTTCTCACTGTGAATGATTGGGACCTGAATGAATACAACTTTTTCTTTTTTGTAAAGGCGGTCCAGTTTGTTTATTTCACTATACAGTTTTCACTGTTTGTGTTTCTGTCTGCAGTCTTCTCATTGGAAAAAGGTGATGTCACACACTACTAATCACCTTCATTTAAAAGTAATAAGATACAATACACTATCTTCTCTCTGTGCATAGTAATGTTACTTTTTACACTACTTTTGTGTTACTTTGACCAAAACGACCCCAGAAGAACCAGTGTTCATTTTATATGGATGAGGGTCATGTTGTTTCACAGAAGTTAATCAAAGTACAGCAGCTCCAGTTTGTTACAGTTTATTTCAAATCCAGTGCTGCGCCGGTCTGACCCATTAATGCATTCACATACAGTGGATACAACTTTGGATTAAAATCTGCTGTTTATATTAATAAAAGCATAATGATTACAGCAATTAAATAATCTCGACCTTTTTAAATAAAGAAATAGCCTTCGTCACAGGGATGGTCAGGCAGAGGATCAAAGTTTGATCATTATTAGATATGGATAAATATTTGTGGGCCTATGATATGAAAAACAATAAACAAATACTGTACAACAAATAATACAAATACTTAGCACTACAAATGGAATGGCATGTGAGTCAGTTACTACGAGGAGGGCAACCTAATATACCACAGCTGGAAGACCCTCCTGCCGGTTCCCAATGTGCCAGGCAGCTACAGCAGCACCAGAGCGACAGTTATGCATAAGAACAGGAAAGTTTGCCGGCATTGCTCTGTGGTTGTAGATGGTGTGAATGAAAACACATCTAACATATAGGCTACTTACATAACCCAGATGTGCTGAACACCGGAATGAGGAAAAAACAACCCTTATCCCTGCTGCTTTCAGGCAGCCTTAGGACACAAAAGCAAAAGAGGATACAGTGGAAGTATATGAATAGAAACACACTGGACATGATAACACACACAATCACTGGCACCCCTCTATAAGATAGCATATAATGAATGACACAACAACCTTTTTTTGTTGGCTCACTGGCAGAAGTGGATCAGTGTGGATGAATGAAAAATGAAAACAAAGATTTAATTTCAGGTGGTAATGCATTACGTGACATTGTAAATGATATCCTGTTGGTAACGCCTTATATTACTTCTTTACTGCTTAAAAGTAATATATTACTGTAACACATGACTTTTGTAACAAGTTACTACCAACACTGGTTATATGTATTTATGTTTCAAGTATTCAGTGCACACTTTTAGTTTTTGATTAGATAGACATAATTTGGTGAAGTGAAGTTTGAAACTTTCAACATTTATCTTGTCATTAATCTGAATAAACAAAAGTCACATTGACATTTTGAGGGGCTATAAATAGGAAACCTTTCTCATGAGAAATTCCTGACCAAAGCAGCAGTGTGCTTTGAGACTTCATACCTTGAACATGTTAGATGACTGATCAGGAATTGTATGGAGACTACTTTTCAAGTAGACTTTTGTATAGCTGATCATTAAAGCATCTGTTTTGTCAGTGAAGTTCTGTGTAGAATCTGCTAAATAGTCCTTATGGGTTTACACAGAGTTTCTGTAACAGTGGTTAAACCTCTCTGGCTGCAGTATTTTAAATTTCTTTCCTACTGAGGCTGTATTCTGAAAATAAAACACAATTTAGTGTGTGTGTGTGTGTGTGTGTGTGTGTGTGTGTGGGTGGGTGTGTGTTTGTTTGTGTTACTATATTGTACCAGCAGACTGTCAGGTGTTTCTTTGTCTGTGTGTGTGTGATGTAGGTGTGTAAGTGCCGGGCTGAGGGGCCCCCTTTACTTAGAGTGGGGGGTCTGAAGTGGCGTCCCTCCATTAACATAGACAGAGGTGTGTGTGAGAGATAACTGCTGGCTCTCACACAGTCTGACACCTCACATGCACACACACACACACACACACCTGCTATACGCTACACTCAGTCTCCTGTCTGCGTTTTCCGAACCTCTCACACACACTCTCTTTATGTCCTCAAGCCCCTTAAACACACAAACACATACACACAGTCAGTCAACCCATCATACACACTTCACATCCACTCACATGCCACCATGTTGACTCACTTGCCGCAAGATGGGTGGATGGGTGGAAGTGGAGGAGTGACACACACACGTACACATCACATTCACTGTGTGTGTGTGTGTGTGTGTGTGTGTGTGTGTGTGTGTGTGTGTGTGTGTGTGTGTGTGTGTGTGAGACGCAGTGGCCTTGGTCAGGGTTGGTGTCAGTCTAACTGGCATCAAGATGACTGGCCCTACGTGATGACTGGTTAGTCATATTTTGTGTGTGTGTGCGATGACTTCATCTCTGGTGTTATCAGTGGAGCTGTCCACAGTGTGTGTTGTGTTGATTTTCCTCCACCTTTAACCGTAATGTTTGTAGTATCAGCTGCTCAGTAATAGCTAACAGTAACAGCTCTGTAACATTTGCATCATTGACTTTTTTTTATTCAGTTAACATTGATTGTTGTTACTGTAATGTTTGTATCAGCAGCTCAGTTTGATTTTGCTATCACATTACTTAACTGTACGGTAAAGCGTAAATGAGCTGCCAGTTAGAACTTTTAACTATGTTAACAGTGATTGTTGGTATCATAGTGTTTGGACAAGCAGCTACTCAGCTTTTTATTATAACATTACACATTTGTGTTACACATTTTTTTGACCACAATGACTGGATAAGAAGCCCCCTGGTATTTTTCTGTTTGACTGCATTAATAAGCTACCCTTTTCTGATACCATAATGTTTAGATGAGCAGATTGACACTTTGATAACAGATTCACTGTTGCTGTAAACTGAACTGTCAGACATCAGTTACTGTTAAAGAGGTATAACAGCTACACAGCATTTTGTCATTGGTGGATGGGTCAGCAAGACTTAATTTGCTGTTTGTAATATTTGTAATGTAATTAAATTGATTGTTATCATTGTTACCGTAATGTTTGTATAAGCAGTGGAGTGAGCTGGGATGTTTTATTGCATTAAAATCGATTGCTGTTGTTGTTACTGTAATGTTTGGATAAGCAGAGCAGTGAGTTGGGATAATTTTATTGTTTTAAAATTGATTGTTGTTACCGTAGTGTTTGGATAAGCATTGCAGTAAGATCAACTGCTTTATTTCACCAAATTGATAGTTGTGTTGTCACCATAATGTTCGAATGAGCAGTGCAGTGAGTTGAAATTTATTGTTGCATTGAAAATGATTGTTGTCACCATAATGTTTGTTTAAGCAGTGCAGCAGCTTGGATGTCTTATTGCATTAATTGTTTGCATAAGCAGCTTTTTGATTTTAGATGATTTTTTTTTTTTTTTTTTTTTTGGCTGTGATTTTACCACAGTAGTTAATGTAGCCTACATGACCAGCTACCTTATGGTAATAATACTTTGCATGTTCACATTAAATCTGCATCACCTATGTGCCATTTTGCAGCCTGGCTGCTTTTGCAATGACACAGGCTTGGAACATTTTTTTCCCAGTGGTGGCTGGCTTCACAATGCAAATTCTGTTAGTTTGTTAGTCGCAGATTTAAATGGCATGAAATTGACTGCTCCAGTTAAATGCTTCAAAGGTCAACTACTGAGCTTTGTGGTGGCAGATTCATATTCAGTGCTGCTTTTGTATTGTGTTGTATTAATAAGGCTTTTGTTATTGGCTATAAGATAAGATGGAACTTCTGAAGGACACATTTGTGCCAAAGCTGCTCTTCATACAAAGTAAAATTAATAAATATAACAAAACATAGTAGCAGCAATATATGCATACAAAGTGGCATTAAGTGAAAGTAGAAATTATATATTTAGGGTCGCATAAAGGGAAGCTCAAAGCACAGATGATGGTGCAATGCATGCATGAGAGTGCAGGGGATTGGCTGCTATGTTACACATAATTAAAGTAATAACAGCAAGCAATGGAAATACATTATTTCCTGTTCATTAAAATAATTGTAAAATTAGGTGCTGTGACCACAATGCTTGGTAAATGCATTTTCTAAAATTAACTATTGCAAACAACCACAGCCACTCTCAGCTAATTATTATGTTTTCGCTGCAGTAAGATGACCAGCCCAAGGGACTTGTGTACATTTATATCACCATAGTGTAGTGTTTGTTTCAGAAACTAAAAGGTTTTGATTTGTTGATGACTTGTACATTAATGTTATTGCCTTATGTATTGTCTCATCTACTTATTTACTGTATAAAACTGCAGCTTTTTGATTTTGTTGCATTCCTATAATTTATTCATAAGAAAGTCTCAAGTTAATTTTTAAAATAAGACAAACTTTACTTTATTTATTTCCTTGGGGCTGAGCTGTGGGCTCGAGTCACATGACTTGGATTCAAGCCCAACTTGAGTCAGACCGGGCGAGGCGGAGGTGATGTTTTGGTCCAGGAGGTCCAAGCTCGCAGTGTCCGAATATACGGAACTGCCAAATGGTGCCAATCCCCTTTGATCTGACATCAGATGTGACGGGACAGTCGATATAGAGATACATTTANCGCACCTCGGTCTGCCAAACTACCAAACTGAGCGTGCCTCAGGTTGCGCTGCTCGAAACTAGGGCCCAATTCCAATCCGGCCCCTAAAGACTCAAGCCCTGAACCCTCACTGACTTAACTGACGTCAGCTGTAAGTGATTGAGTGTGAGAGTCTGAAAGGGCTCCGGATGCTATAAATAGGAATGGGACAGTACTTATCCCCCTCTCTACAAAATGTTGTTGACACTGGCGGCTCTGGGCGTGATCATTTATCGGTTATTGTCAGCACGCACAAGGCGTGTGAGGGATAGACTCCCTGATCAGTCAATCCTTATCCAAGCACTTAAGTTGTAAAATGGGCAAGAGGTACGTTTGAAATAATGAATTTACTGTTTTTACCATATGCATGTTTTTTCTCAACTAGCATCAAAAGTGTTTTAAGTGATATAGTGATATCTATCTTATATGTATGTTTATATATATATATATATATATATATATATTGTTACCGTTTGCAGATCTGCCGACCGTGTTTATTTGTTTACGGGTTTTTTTTAAACACTTGTTCGGTGAACCGGTGTTCCGAGGGAACCGGTGAACCGGTGTTCCGAGAGCAACCCCTGTATTTGATGTCACAACGCTATGAACTGTGGGTAATTTCCTTACCGTAAGTCCGCATCGATGCTGACCTACAGTAAAGGGGCATAAAAGCCTCACTCACTGACTCACTGACTTGACGATTTGACAATAGGACAGCCCTCACACACTCACGCACTTCATATGAACGCGCCTTTAAGTCAGTGAGTCTGTAAGGGATCGGATTGGAATTGGGCCTAGCTCTGCGCGGGGTTCGCCACCCTGCGCCGTGCCGCGCCGGGAAACTAGAGGCCTAGGACTTGTAACAATGACTTGGTCCCACCTCTGCCTGAGGGAAATCGCAGTGTAGACGTTTAAATACAGAGTAGGAAAACAGAATAAATATAAAAATATAAATAGTCTAAGATGACAATAAGATGCAAATCCAACATATAATGCATTATTAATATTATTAATAATGTACACATGTTAAGTATTTGCAGTATCTACTCATTCCATGTTGTTTTTTTAATTAAGTATTTTAACCCTTTGAACTCTGCAGTAGAAATAGTCCACCAGTGCCTATATTGGTATTTTTGCTTATTGTGATGTCATTTCTTGGAGTATTTTCTTATGCTTCATATCCCTAAAATCTGTACAACCTACGATAAAAGAAAATGTAAATCAATAAACCAAAATTATTGATAAAAGTAGTTAATTTGTGTCATGAATTTAAAGAAATACAATAATCAGACTTTTTTTAAATTAGATTTGAAAAATAAACAAAAGATTTTAAATGCAGAACCGTGATAAGTTATTCTAACTATGTACTTTATTTAGTTTTTGAGCAAAGTCCAAAGGCAGTAAGGCAGTTTCATCTGCATTAGAAATATTCCCCTGTGTATTTTATGTCCATAAAATCTGTACAGCCTGTACACTCTAGCTGTTGGTTTTTATTTTACTAATGACACTAATGACAGGACAATACTGTGGTGTCACCATACATTTTCACCATCTTTTAGACAGCTTGAAACACGACAAAATGCGGTCATTGCACACATACAATGTCATGATGCAATCTTAGCTTTTTGTTGCAAAAAGAATTAATTAATTAATTAATTTTATTTTAGATCGATTTTAAACAGTATCATGAAAACAACAACCTCAGCCGGCCATGCACCGGAGGTCTGTTTTCAGAGGGTTTAAAGATATTTTTAGTGCAAAATTAAAAAGTGAATGTAATTGATTTCGTCTCACTCATGTCATCCCATCTTATCCTTTCACTCAGCTGTATTATGTAAACCTTATATAACTAAATAGTTTATTTACATGTGTCCTTAATGAATTACCAGCTCCCACCAAATGTTGTGTAGTAAGGTGATAATAAATACAGGCAGGTTGGCCGCTGATGAGTCAGTGTGAGCTGCTGCTTAAAAGCATCCCAGCTGCTGCAGCGGCAGAGACCCAGCGGGGGCGGTGCCAGCCAGGACGGGTCACTGCTGTGGGCTTGTGACTGCAGGGTTGTCGGTTTGAATCCCCAGATAGCGTCTGCACAGCGAGCAACCTTTTCTGTGACTCAGCATGAAGCTCCTCTGTGACTCAGAGTTTTGTTCAACCAGAGGTTTGTTCACGCTGAGGTGTTCATGGTTCTGTTAATGTCATCCTCCGTGCATCATAACTCCTCCACTCACTGCAAACCTATAGAGTTTATGCTTTGACACTTAACAAAACTACATTGCTACAAGTTTTGTTTCTGTGGTTGTAGCTAGGGGAAAGTAAGTCTCGTCTACCTTTTGTTCTGGACTTGAATTATCTGAGGACTTTGTGCCATTGTGACTCTGTGTAAAGCCTAAATAAAAGAAGAATTAAATGATCTGCATTTGCAGAGTTTGATGCCTGCAACACCTGATGTTGAGACAGGGGCAGCATAAGACTTGGAAAGTTGTGGTATGCTCAAAAAACACCTGGAACATTCAGCAGGTAAACGGGTTAGTTAGTAGCAGGTGATAGTATCATGATTGGGTATGAAAAAGGAATCCTTTAAAGGCTCAGTTTTTCACAAGCAAAGATTGTCATTTTGTAAAAATACTGCGCGGGCAAACAGTCCAACAGTTTAAGAACATTTCTCAATGCAGAATTGCAAAGAATTTTAGGATTTTGCCATCCACAATCCATAATATCAGAGAGATGACTCCATGTCTGAGAGGGGCATACAGATTTTGTGGCAACATGTGCTGCCATCCAAACGACGCTCAGGGACGTCCCTGTTTATTCCAACAAGACAATGAGACACATTCTTCATGTGCTCCAACAGCGTGGCTTCGTAGTAAAAGAGTGCAGGCACTAGACTGTCCTACCTGCAGTTCAGACCTGTCCCCCACTGAACATGTGTTGAGCATTATGAAGTATGACACACAACAATGGAGACCTTGGACTGTTTAGCAACTAAAGTCGTATATCAAGCAAGAATGAGAAAGAATTTAATTTTCAAGACTTCAACAGTTAGAGTCCTCAGTTCCCATACACTTACTGAGTGTTGTTAAGAGAAAAAGGGATGTTACATAGTGGTAAACATGCTCCTGTCCCAGCTTTTTTGGAAAGTGTTGCAGGCATCAAATTCAGAATGAGTGTAAATTTATAAAAACCATAAAGTTTGTCAGGTTGAACATTAAATATCTTGGCTTGGTACTGTATTCAGTTGAATAAAGGTCAAGTAGGATTTGGAAATTATTGCATCCTGTTAAAATGTATGTTTTATACAGTGTCCTCACTTTTGGGGGGATTGAGGTTGTATTCATTCATTCATTCATTTTCGATAACCGCTTATCCAATTGGGGGTTGCAGGGGTTGTGGGGGGGCTGGAGCCTATCCCAGCTGACATTGGGCGAGAGGCAGGGTTCATCCTGGACAGGTCACCAGACTATCACAGGGCTGACACATAGAGACAGACAACCATTCACACTCACATTCAAACCTACGGTCAATTTAGAGTCACCAATTAACCTGCATGTCTTTGGATTGTGGGAAGAAGCCTGAGTACCTGGAGAAAACTCACACTGACATGGGTAGAACATGCAAACTCCGCAAAGAAGGGCTCCCCTACCCTGGATTTAAACTCCCCACCCTGGGAGCGACCCAGGAGCCCTCTTGCTGTGAGGCGACAGTGCTAACCACTGCACCACTATGCCACCATTGAGGTTGTATTTTTCACATAATTGCACCGGACAAAATCTGTGTCTGAATCACAAATTTGCTTCAAGAAATGCCAACAAAAAAGTGTGGAATTGTATGTGTACAGTAATACACAGTAACCATCAGGGTGTCAGAGAGGACCATTCCACAATCATGTGCAGGTCAAAGGATTATTTTCAGGTTGCTGTACCATCTGACCTTTGACCTCCTCACTGCTGGCTTCATTGGTCGTGTGTCTGTCACTGTGAATTGTTGTGGGCAGAAGCAGCAGCTGTAAACTGCAGCAGCCCCTCCCTCTGCTGACCAGCGCTCCACCATTGGGACTGCTGTGTATCAGCAGATCAGATGTGACTGCGTGGGCGGCAATGAATGTGATAGGATATGAATGTGGAATATCAATTATGATGAATGCCGTCCCCGTGTTATCTGTTCTGTCTCCGTGGTGACACGTGTGGGCGGGTCCCGGTCGCACGGCGATAACAAGCCTTCAGTCGTAAACAGTGATGTAGAAACAGAGCTGGTGTTAGCTGGTGTTGTGTCAGGAAGAGATGGATGGATGGAAAGACAGATGCTGTTTTTAAATGTATGATTGAAATGTCTCAGCTTTCAGAATGTTCCTACACCCACTTTCTGTACAAACCTGTGGTGTGAGATTGTCCAGATTCAAGAGAAACACTAGTTATAGTTATATAACCACACACCTCCTGATTATTACCAGCGGTGGAAGAAGTACTCAGATCCTTTACTTCAGTAACAGTAGAAATACCACAGTTTAAAAATACCTTTTAGAAATAAAAGTCCTGAATTGAAAATATTAGTTAAGCAAAAGTATCAAAAGTAAAAGTACTCATTATGAGGAATGGTTCCTGGTTCCGGTTCATGTTTACCGAGTTTCATGCAGATCGGTCAAACTTCCTAGAAAGAGATCGATCCATCGATCGCGGAAAACCTATATAACCGGAAGTTATGGGTTCTTGAGGCATATTTTTCCTCATCAGAAGAAGCATCTCTGTGCAAAGTTTCATGTCTGTACTACATACGGGGCATGAGATATGCCCATTCAAAGTTTGACATTTCAATCGGTTGCTATAGCGCCCCCCTTTGGCCAATTGATGTAATATTGCTTCATTGGCATCCTCCCATGACCCTCTACCACTGTGCCAAATTTCACATGGATTGACCAAGTCAGTGAGGAGAAAAACAAGGAACAGACACACAGACAGAGTTTTCGTCATTATATAGTAAGTTATTCATTCAAGTTATTCATTTTTTTTCTATAATATAACCTGTAAGAGTATATTAATGTTGTAGTTCATCAATGTGGAGCCACATACTTTGTGTGCTTTGTATATCATTGGGTAAAATGGTTGTATGGTCCTGTGTTATATCATATAAGTTTATCCTATATTTTTATACTTCCATGTCGGCAATAGCCGTATCCGGAGGTATCTCATTTTTGAGTTACCGTTAATCTGTCCCATTTTCATGAACACAATATCTCAACACCTAGATGGAGTTTCTTCAAATTTGGCACAAACGTCCACTTGGACCTTAACCACAGGGCATCATGATGATTTCGGAACGGACTTCGGAACAATGAGTTTAATATGGTCGGAACAATGGGATGTCGAACCAATGGGATGTCGAACCAATGGGCTGTCGAACCAATGGGCAGTTCCCCACTTCGTAGGGTGGCCATACGTCCGGATTTTAAATGCCCTGTCCGGCGTCCGGTGCAGCCACAAGCCGGACGCTTATTTGTCCTCCTTTTTGGAGTTGCACTTGAATGTAACGCAGCATATCGTCCAATGCTGTAAGACTTTCGGTCTAACGAAAGATTGGCAAAAAAAATGATTGGCTGAAAGCGATGTCAATCGATTATCTGATCTATCATTGGTTGAAAATGTAAACAAGCATCCATGTGCTGGCTGTGTCATATCATCACGTTAACGGAATGTTAACATGCCAAAAAGACAGACCTCATTCAATGCCGAATGGTCAAAAGAGCACACATTTGTCAGCAAACGTACGAAAGACGACTTGCATGCGTATTGTGGGAACTGCCCATTGGTTCGACAGCCCATTGGTTCGACATCCCATTGTTCCGACCATATTAAACCCATTGTTCCTAAGTCCGTTCCGAAATCATCATGGTGCCCTGTGGTTAAGGTCTGGTTAGGTTTAGGCACAAAAACCACTTGGTTAGGGTCAGGAAAAGATCATGGTGTGGGTTAAAATGAAAAAGAAAGTGGCAAACACATAAGCCGTGAGCCTGCTCTGCCTCAAGCCGGTCGCGGCGCACCATACGCCCGCCACGAGCCGTTCAGCACCACGGACAGTCGGACTAATGGGATGTCGAACCAGTGGGCGGTCGAACCAATGACATGGACCCCGTATTGTATGCTTTGTCGTTGTGATGTGGACGTTAGTACACAAGGAAAGGGGGGCATTGAAAGGTATGCTAGCACAGAAACAATAGCAACAGACGAGCCAAGTTGCAAGTTGTTTTTTCGAGACGCTACATCGCCTCAAGATGACAAGATATCCGCTGCAGAGGTTTGTAAAGTCTATCATGCAGTCAAGCATCACCAGTCATACATGATAGATCAAATTGTCTTGTGATGAATAGAGTATCTCAGAATCACTATATCATGATAATGGACAAAATTGTACTATAGTGGGGAGTACACTAGAGTCCTATGTTGCGATTTTTCTTGCTTCACTAAATGCTGCAAAGTATCCTCCTTTTTGGTGTTGTGGAAATGGCCACCCTGGCACTTAGGCTGTCGCCATCTTGGTGTTTTGGAGCCAGAAATGACTGTATCTGTATCTTCATCATCATGGATCATACATGAATTGAAGGGATTCATGTATTAGGGTGATTCATTGCTAATTCACTATCATAAACATGAATGCTACTGTTGCCATCACCATGAAAAGAAGGCGGCACAGTATCTTAAACTCACTTTAACCCAAAGATCAGAAAGCAAACCCCAAACTTTCTTAGTCCGACTGAGTCTGTGTGCCAAATTGCCATTATTAATTTCGCTGTCAGCATGTAGATATGTAAAAAAGAAAGCAAAGAAGACTTCAAATTTAATGCTCAAATACTTGTGTGTTTATAGGCAGTTTTGCTATTCAACCTTTCAGTGGCTTTTTTGTCTGGACAGTCCCTGCAGGGTTTTACTGGCTGTTTTTAGGATTGTTCTGGCATGAAGTGCTTTATTTCACAGCAGCTTTTCTAAAGAATTGCAATGCCTGTTGTGATGTCAATGGGCTTTTTTGTTTTTCTTTTTTTTTCTTGTAATTAATTTGCTGGGGCAAGTAAGAATTGCAAAAAAAAAGTTTTGATGCTGTCTCAGATTCAGAGTTTCTTATTATTAGAATTCAGCGTTTCTCACAGATTTAAAATCTTTTTATAATGATTTTTGATGATGTTCGATGCAACACTGAAGGACCGTCTCTGTGACTCTCTCTGCCCAGTTAGCACAGGCTAACACAGTACAACGTGATCTCAACCGTATTCATTATATTTTGCTGCTTGGGCAGAGGCTTCGTAGCAGTGGGGACACCGACATTCCACCATGACCAAAGCTGACAGGCTGGCATCTTCCTTATAGAAGATCCAACCTCTTCTACAAAAAAATTGCAGACATTTTAATTGATGAGGAGAGAACAATACTGATCACTTTTCAGTCACGCTAAATAAGGCCTGGTGTGTGTGCTTTTGCTTGTTTCTGTTGCAGAAAGTGCCCAGATGGGTTTGAGTGTCTGAAGGCAGGGAGGAACCCCAACTACGGCTACACCAGCTTCGACACTTTTGGGTGGGCCTTCCTGTCTTTGTTTCGCCTGATGACACAAGACTACTGGGAAAATCTCTACCACCAGGTAATGCATATACACAAGGATGTTTTTGGTCTCAGAGGTGATGGGGATGCTGCGTAGTGGCTGTTGTTCCTGAAGTATCAGGCTCAGATACAGGTCGCTGCCACTCAAGACCAAGTGGCCTATGTCAAGCTTTACTTCCATCAGACTATTTAATGCCTCAGCTTTGGTGCTTGACCCTGTTTTTATTTATGGACATTTAAGGCACACTTTAATCTCACTGGTGGACATCTTAAACTGGTTGAAGGTTGAAATTCTATATTTATTCAAAAGAAACTTGTTATTTAGAGCCTTATCTTTGATTAATGTTAAATTTTAGTGTCAATTTATGAGAATATGAAGTGTAAATGTAATTATGAGTTGAAACCTGCGGCAGAAAAAATCTATAGAACAGTTGCTGCCACTCCCAAAGCTCACTGATGTGAACTCATGGTAATAACTGAAGGTAATCCAACATTTTATCAGCTCCTCTTCTCTCATCTGGATTTTGGCAGCTGGACAGTAACAGGAAGCTGTTCAGAGAGTTTCTAAAAAGCGAGGTGGGACTGTGGAAATTCCCCCGTTGCAAATATGTTTGTGTGAGAACATTGTGTTCTGTTAATTGTTTTTTGCAGACGCTGCGGTCAGCTGGTAAGACCTACATGGTGTTTTTTGTGGTGGTGATCTTCCTGGGCTCCTTCTACCTGGTCAACCTTATCCTGGCCGTGGTTGCAATGGCATACGAGGAGCAGAACCAGGCGACCATCGCCGAGGCATGCCAGAAAGAACGGGAGTTTCAGACGGCCATGGAGAGGCTTAAGAAGGAGCAACAGGTAAACTGATGCACTGACTTCACCAGTTAAACCCAGTTCATCATCAGTTTGACCTCCTGCTCTGCTCCTGATCTGGATTTACTATAACCCCATGGATTTACTGTACAGTTACTATAGAATTATTATGGAATTACAATCGCTGTAGATGGACTGCAGATTTCACATGAACAAGTACCAGTTCCAAGTACTATAAACAACAATTTGCTTGAAACCTCAGACTAACCAAGCAGGGCAGGCAGCCAAGGATAGAAGTCAAATAAATAAACTTATAACCTACAATCAAGACATGCCAAGCAGATACAAATAATGCTGCTTTTGAAAAAGTGCCAGATAGCGAGCATCTATGGCAAACCTGTGTCATCCCAAATAATGCCTTAGCCTGAGCTGCAGCCTGAGCTGCAGCCTGAGCTGTAGCCTGAGCTGTAGCCTGAGCTGTAGCCTACGCCTTATCCTGAGCTGTAGCCTGGGCTGTAGCCTACGCCTTATCCTGAGCTGTAGCCTGAGCTGTAGCCTGGACTGTTGCCTACGCCTTATCCTGAGCTGTAGCCTGGGCTGTAGCCTACGCCTTATCCTGAGCTGTAGCCTGAGCTGTAGCCTGAGCTGTAGCCTACGCCTTATCCTGAGCTGTAGCTTAAGCTGTAGCCTGAGCTGTAGCTTACACATTAGCCTGAGATGTAGCCTGAGCTGCAGCCTGAGCTGTAGCTTACACATTAGCCTGAGCTGTAGCCTGAGCTGTAGCCTACGCCTTATCCTAAGCTTTACCCTACTCCTCAGCCTGAGCTGTAGCCTTTCTTTCTAGTTTACTTTCTTTTTAGTTTACTGGATCTTTGGAGAGTTTATTGTGTTTCATCCGACACAAATTTTATCTACTCTACCAGGCTGCTGCCCAGAAAATTCTCGACTCGGACTCAATAATGTCACCAGAACTGTCACCATTTGGCCTGCCATTGGACAGCATGGAGGAACGGAGGCGGAGTCAAGCGCTGGTGGGAGTGGCTGATGTGGAGGCGAACCTATCAGAGGAAAAGCTGCTGCAGGTGGACATGACGGATGGGGGAAAGGTAAGGCAAAAAGAATCTGGATGTGTAACCTTTTTATTTTGTTATAATACAGTCAAAGTAACGCTTTTCTTCATCACCTCCAGCCCCTCCACCCTCTTCTCGCTCGCTCCTTCTCCACAAGGACTCGGCGAAGCAGCCAGGTCTCCTCCATCTTCAACTTCCGTCTGAGGAGCCGGGGGTCAGAGGGGGAGATGGCCGATGACGAGTACAGCGTCCCAGGTGACGTGGTGGAAGGCGTTGGGGGTCGAACCTACAGTGGTGGGACCTTCAGTGGCATCCTGCCGCACCCGTGGCCCAAACGACGACCAAGCACCTACAGCAATGCCAGCAGGAGCTCCCAGGTGACCCAGCAGAATGAGATTAGTCTTTGGATGAAACAAGATTTGGGTTACTTATATTAAAAAAAAATCAAACATAATGAGATGTTATGGGATGAATTGAGATACTTCAATGTAAATAAAAATGGGAATAGATTAGATTTAATTGAATAAAATGATAGTAGCTACTGTATTCTAAAATTGAATGAGATTGGAAATTAGATAAGAATAGTTGGCATGGAATTATACTTTTGTCAGGTGATGTGAGATGATAATTTTGCTGAACAAAAGTGGATTTGTTGAGACAAAATAAAATCATATGAGATTAGAATAGATAAAATGTCATGGGATTAATTATGTGGATGACATTAGATGAGATTATACGACATAACAGCATGAATTAGGCAACTGTGGCAGTTTAGGAAAATGGATATTGATGACCTGTTACTGCTGTATGTAATGCAGAAAAACAAAAAGCAAAACGAAGTATTTTTACAGTAAAACTCCAGGTAGTGTTTTTATAGTTCGTCCCAGTTGCCAGAAGAAAATGCTGGCATTTTACATTTTATATCAATGTTTCTTAAGTGATGCAGTATATGAGCTGACTTTGTCATGTGGAGGTGGAGGGAATGGTGGGTCACCTTGGAAGGGGTATAGCGCTAAATTTGGGGTCCTATGCATAGGCGTTCTCTGTGGGCCCCCTGTTCTTCCCTTCTGTATTCAGGTCTCTTGCGTGCACCTTTTAATTCAATTTAAGTTAGTTTGTTTCTTTTTCTTTCCTATTTTTCTACCTTTACTTTTTTGGAACCCTGATTTCCCTTTATTTTGTAAAGACATGACAGTGCACGTTGATGTTCCAGCAGCATAAGCAGCCACTCACTCGGCTTCAGCTGCATTGAGAGAAAAATCCTAGTGCAGGGGCTGACTAAATCATTTTGCCCCTTTAAGGGTTGACAGAGAGCTTCCACTATAGTTTTCTAATCAAAGTTCAGTATTTTAGCCGAACTATTAAGTAAGTTTAATTTGGTTAATTTAGTTATGGCACAGGGCCACAGGTTTGATTCCAGCCTACGGCCCCCTTACTGCATTTCATCCCCTCTCTCTCTCTCTCTCTCTCTCTCTCTCTCTCTCTCTCTCTCTCTCTCTCTCTCTCTCTGTTTCTGTTTCAGTTTCAAGCTCCTTTATTGGCATGACTGCATTCCAAACAATGTTGCTAAAGCATATTAACACAATACAACACAAATATAACAAGCATAAACAATAACAATACATTAATAATAATTGCAGTTAAAACCAAAACAAAACATGGAGAGCATGAGTGGCTATGGCAGGGTAAAAGTCATAAAGAAATGAATTTATACAACAGATTAATTATCAATATATAAACAATTATCAATTGTCATGTGTGATGTGAAGTTGATGGCGGGCTGTTGCATATTTTGCTGCCAGTACACAAGAGTCCTCCCTCTCTCCCAGTAGGACCGGAAGTTTCTCTAAGTTATTCCAGTGCAAGAATTCTGGGAATATCTTTATTATTTTTGCAAAATACTCTTCTCTAATGCATTGATATTTGTCACATTGAGTCAAGAAGTGCAGCTCAGTCTCTACTGTTCCCTGGTCACAGTGAGAACACAACCTCTCCTCTCTGGGCAGCCAGCTCTGTTTGCGTCGGCCGACTTCTACTGCCAGGTTGTGCTCACTCAGTCTGTACTTAGTCATCGTTTT
>NC_065516.1:2666434-2671259 GCF_006386435.1 Epinephelus moara
CCCTCCCTGCCCCCCCCCCCCCCCTATAACGCCCCTGCACCTGGGCAAGACACCTGCCAAGTTGCAGACGGGTAAGACCGACACACAATAAAAACTGTTGTGATTTAGCCATCATTGGTTTTGTTTCATCATTGGTTTTTGGATCAGACATGGTGTGTTTTGTTGGGACTCATTGCTGCTTGTCCAGCTGTAATAGTGCCACTAGTGATTTTTTAAGCCAAAATCCTAATCATTAAGTAGTTTTAATGCCTAACCCTAACCACACATTATGACAATATTGTTGAAACCTAAAGTTTAAATGTATCTGCTACAAAATAACTCGCTCGCAGAAATGTAGAGTGACTCTCTCTGCAATGTAATCTGCCATGCTGACAGTGACACATTTTAAATTCAGATGGATTTTAAATGTGTGTCAGTTAGGGATGCACGATATTTGCTTTTTTGCAGATATGCTGATAAAAAACAACCTATTTGACCAATAACTAATTCTAGTATTGATGTATCCATTTTTTCCCCTACCTAATTTTAGTGATTATCTATTATATTATTTATTATATTATTATATTATTATTATTATTATAGTGATTATCAAGTCTCTTCTGTAGTGAAATTAACATCATACAGACTCTTATCCTGATGGCCACTAGCAGATGGAGACATGAAATAGAATGCTTTTCAGTTGTATGTAATATTCATTCATTGTGCAAAATAAGAAAAAGCATGTTGGCCGATTCTGATGTGTTCATTTTAAAGCCAATATCTGCTGATACTGATGACATGCCAATATTATCGTGCATCCCTAATGTCAGCTGTCACTGTCGTTACAGTTGTGGTGTGGACTCCACCATCCATATGAGTCAGAATGATTTTTAAAACAATATATTTTTTGTCACTCTTGGTGTTGACGGCCCTTTGGAATGAGATTAGATAAGATCACATGGCATGTGATGGGGCTTCTTTTAGATGTGATTTATTGATACAAGATCAGATTTGATATCCTAGCATGGTTAGATAATAGATAAACTGAGATGAGATGGGTTTACATGAAACTTTATCTCTTTATCAGATGAGATTATATAGCAATATGTGAGAGCAGATATTGTTTTATATAAAGGAATGACAATAGACATTATAGGATATAATGAGATGAAGACTAATTAAGTGTGCATACACAGCCAAACAAACAAACAAACAAACAAACAAACAAAAGCATATCAAATTTAACCAAAATTGTGAATAAAAAGAATCAAATTGAAGATGCCAAACAGGGCTTAAAATCATTGTTTTGGATATCTGCCAATGGCTGGTAAACTGCAGAAAATTACAGGCCAAAATAGTTTTCAAACGGCCATGAAACAACATGAGATATGATGTCATTAAAAACACTGCAGCTCATTGTGTTGCCGTTGCTGTCATTTAAAAAAAAAAAAAGATAATAATCTAATTTCTCTGTAATTTTTCTTTTTATCATATTTTCACTGTGCTCTTAATTTTTCATTTTAGGAAGATCATAATTGCAGACTCTCTTTGCTGTTAAAATTCTTCTCTTTGGTTCCCAGCTCAACAAAGTGAGAGTGACGGACAGCGAGAGTCTATTTGAGAATTGCAATCCGGTTACTGTCGGCCATGTTTTGAATGGCACCACCAGTATGTTTTAATTAATGCAAGTTAATGCAAAACAAAATAAAGTCAATGAACCTCTGCACTGTAGTGATGACAGTTTATCGTGATGTGGGTCTGTTTCAGCAACCTGATCTCATTTATTTTATTCACTAGTGTAGACTTTCATGCACAGTTTTGGACCCTGATGCCAAATATCTGTGGTGTTGATAACAGGTTTCCACACACACTCATATTTCATCCCTGTGTGTGTGTTTCCAGGTATTTTATCCAACTCTGAACGTCAACGGGAAGCTGTTTGTTGCCATGGACCAGAATGGGGTTTCCCCACCATCTCTGCAGGGGCAGCTGCCTGCCTGCACCATGGAGAAGGTCAAGGAGGAGAGCGTGAGTACTGTGTGTGTGTGTGTGTGTGTGTGTGTGTGTGTCCGTGGCAGTGGAAACAATGGTGGAGACTGCAGCCATTTAACCCTCAGATATGTGAATTATGAATCAGCACTTTGCATAACTCCACTCTGATATCATGGGCTAAACACACACACTCAGATCAACCATCTCAGATAACAACACTGTGGTATTCCCTCCATCTGTACACACACACACACACACACACACACACACACACTCATTTCCAACCACACATAGTGTCACTGCTATGGCATCAGGGACTATAAGCCACACATACCAGGACAGGCACGTTACTGAGGTGTCCTTCCTTTATGCACACACAACATACAAATGCTTTCAATGCTTGGAAAGAAGGAATACTGCTGCTGGTATCCAAAAAGCTACACACACAACTTAACGTTTTTTCATAAATTCTCTACATTCACAGACACACCATCACTGATATAATTTTGATTTGAGTAGTAATTGCAGTTTTTTCAAAGTCACCTGATTGTTTGAACAACCAGTTAACATGGATTTATTTAAGACCACATACTGTAAGAGCACATAAGACCTGTCTGGCCCTGTCACAAGTTTCTTTTAGTTACTAGAAGTATAAATTTACTAATTTGGGTGGAGCGTAAGGCAGTCTTAGTGGAGCTGAGGTTGGACGAGCAAGTGATGACTAACATGGCTGTGTTTGACAGGAAACATACCCTTCTTGACAGGAGAAAACAATTTGGCAACTATAATACAGCCCACAGTTTACAGTGAGATTTGAATCAGGTGCCAATTATGGAAGCCTATTTCCATTAACCTGATGAAAACTAGAAAGAACCTGTAAGTCATATTAATAAGAAACTTTCTCAGAATAATGACTTGCACATAATAATGGCATAATATCTAAAGAAATTAGAAACTTTCTCAAAATAAGCATTTATCTCAAAATAATCAGAAATTATACTCAGTCATTATTTTTGAGATATTAAGTCATTAAAATAAATAAGTCATTATCATGAGATATTAAAATCAGTATTTTTTAGGAAGTTTTGTCTTATTTTGAGAAAGTGTCATATGTTTTAAAGATTCTAAGTCATTATTCTGAGAAAGTTTCTCAGTGTTTTCAGATAACAAGTCATTAGTTTGAGATGCTAACTCATTATTTCAAGAAAGTTTCTCAGTATTTTCAGAAAGTTTCTAATTATTTTGAGATACCAAGTCATTATTTTGAGAAAATTTCTCCTTATTTTAAAGAAGTTTCTCATTAATTTGAGATACTAAGTCATTGTTTTGAGAAGGTTTCTCATTATTTTCACATTCCTTGTCATTAGTTGCAGATTCTGAGTCACTACTTTAAGAAGTTTCCCATTATTTTCAGAAAGTTGCGTATTATTTTGAGATACTATTTACTTAAAGAAAGTTTTGAATAATAATGACCAACGAGATATTATTGTTTGTTTGTTTTTTAAATCATGCTTGCAGACACGGGCTTCCATAGCCAATAAAATGGTAACTGGTTCCTGTAGCTACTATTATAGGTACAGTGGAAAGAAAAAAAAACAAGACTGTGGGGAATAAGGAAGCAATAATCGGGGGATTTTATGGGAAAATAAAAATAAATTGTCCCCACAGTATTTCTTAAAACTACTAGGGTACAGCAGCCCTACAGGGAAACAAAACAAGAGTTTGGAGGAAATGGTGCAGTAATGAAGATAATAGAAGGGGTTTGGGGAAAATATCTGTAAAGTCAGATGAATATTAAGAAAATAGTAGTGTTCATTATTTGGAGTTTTAAAAGTAACCGACCAAAACTCAAATCCAATTCAACTGTTACAAGAAGGAACAGCAGCAATACTCGCATCAATATCAATGGATCTTTACAGCTCAGAATCAGCATCACACTGACAGTCAGTGCTGCATCCCTAACACACACACACACACACACACACACACACACACACACACACACACACACACAAACATTTTACCAGTACCAGGCTAAAGGTAGATGTTGTTAATGGACACTTCAGACTCTCACACAGCGCATTTTTTATATTTCTCTGTATTTTGCACCAAGGCTGTTAACATCCAGTAAATCAGCTGTGCCTGGAACACACACACACACACACACACACACACACACACACACATCCTGTGTTATGTCCTTTCAGAAACAAGCAGCAGAGATGATAATCAGATCACACTCACACTGCATGACTCAGTTAACAAACACACAGAATGAGAGAGAAAACCTGTGTGCACGCGTGTGTGTGTGTGTGTGTGTGCGCGTGTGTGTGTGTGTGTGTTGTATGTTTCCTCTGAGGGGTTGATGGTGTTTCACAATGATACACAGAAACAGTTCTGTTCATCCTACATCTGTACACACAACACACATTTTGGGCTACAGTTTTGAGGTACTTGTACTTTAGTGAGTATTTACATTTGTTGCTACTTTCTACTTTTACTCCATTACATGTCAGAGCCAAATGTTTTACATTTTAGTCCCCTACATTTATCTGATAGCTTTAGTTACTTTACAGATTCAGCTAAGCACCCATACATATACATAAATGAGTTTTGTGGGGTACGTAAGCGGATAGTTTACCCAGATAAAAAATTCTGTCTGCGTACGGAAGCGACACGTAGAGAAGCCAGCGGGGTTGTTGACCGTTTGCTGAGCCGAGAGGCTGCATGTAGGCTGCATGAAATGTTAAAGCATTTTCCACCTAAGTTATTACATATATTTGAGTTATCTACAAGTTTACTGTACTGTTTGTCATCTACTCGCTTTCAAATGTCCGCCACGGACATTTACACA
>NC_065516.1:2671658-2693603 GCF_006386435.1 Epinephelus moara
GGTAGCGCCAAAAGCAAAAAAATCTATATGTGGCGGAGATAATTTATTCGTGGCGCACCACCACAGATAAATGAATGTATGGGAAACACTGATATATATACATATATATATATATATATATATATATATATATACATATATATATATATATATATGTGTGTGTGTGTGTGTGTGTGTAGTTTCATCTTCAAACTTACAGAAGAACATTAGAGAACCTGTAGCTGAAAACCAGACGGCTTGGTGTCATCAGGGATTACCTTTATTTTCATACTTGTTTACAATTGTCTTTTCCCCATCAAGCAGTAGGTCAGAGGATCATGAGGATAAAACGCAGCGGCTCCATGCCTGCAGGTGTTTGTCACCTCCACCTGCTGACAACCTGTTCCCATACCTACACTGTTATATTAGAAAGAGAAGAAGAAAGAGAAGCAGTTAAATAGTAGTAGAAGACGAAGAATGCGAAAAAAAATGATGCCAATAATTGTGTTTTCATCAAATTTTGGATTGAATTCTGCCCTATTGATAACAGAATAAAAGCATAAAGCATCAGTAATGTCAGTCATGAATTAATACAAGCTGCTCAAATTATCAGAGGAGGAGTCCAGAGCTGGCCTTTCATAGGTTTCCCAGCAATTTATTCATGAAAAGATGGAATATATTTTATATGTCCTTTAACAAAATCCTTTTAACCTAGGCTTTAGTGTGGGCCTCTATTCAGTGACCTGCTCTATAATAAATTATTATTTACGTCAAAATACATTTGTCAGATTTCCCATAATGTTGTTTACACTGCTAGATATTGAAGGTTGTGTTCATTTTAACTCCTTTAAATACTGTTGGATAGTTTAATCTACAGCATTAAACTATGTTTTCTGAACTCTTCCATAATGTTGTCAGATGTTCTTTTGATAACAATCTGAGACTCTCAGTGGCAAACACAAACACTTTTTTGTACATAAATTAGCGGGGGGCACAATTGCCCATATGGATTTACATAGCAACCTGTTTCTTCGCAGCGGCTGCAGCACTCTTTCTCACTCTTTCTCACTCTCTTCACTTTATCAACACTGGACCATTTCCAAAATCTCCTGTCTCCTTTAGTCACTTAGACACAGAAACATGAGAAAACAGGATCCAGGTTGAAAAATACCAAAATTTACCAAAGTTTCCCTTTATGAAGTAGGAGACTTTCCTAAGCGCATAAAGGAACAGTTTATCATAAACACTGAACATCAACACATCTGGAGATACATGGTTTTAACTAAACAGTAAGGGGATGTTAAACTGTCCTCTGCAAAGTAACTACAGCTGTAGACAAATGTAGTGCAGTAAAAAGTTAAATATTTATCTCTGAGATGTAGTGGAGTAGAAGTACAAAGAAGCATAAATTTAAAATAAATAAGTGTGCTGAGTTGCATTGCACCACTGCTCAGTCAACAGTTGGACATGCAACAAGCACATGTGACCCCAGGAGCTGCTGATACCAGTCGATACACACACCAGTGTGAAAAAAGAGAGTACAGGCACTGTTTTCTTTCTGCTTCAAGCGCTGCTGCAGGGAAACATTTGATATCCTCACAGATGAATGAATGAAAACTCCTGCACAGTTTTGAAAAGTTACTTCACACTGAGATGTGAAGCACATCAGCAGGGGTTGTGTGGGAGTTTAAAGCAGCTCTGAGTTCAGTTTATAGTTTCATGTTTTGACATGAAGTATTTCTGCTTCCTCGTGTCCATGAAGAACACGGACCTGTCGTCCTGCTGCTCAGACTGATGGAGAAGCGAGTGGGAGGAGGAGGAGGGCGCACACGCTTGGTTGCCACGGAAATGTTACCATGGCAACCCACAGCAGCTAACAGAAGCTAAATTAGTGCACGGCTGGCTGCTGTTAGAGTGTGTGTGTTTCCTTGCCCTGGTGCCTGACACGCAGACAGGATGTAGGTGGTGTTGTGGGCGGCGACCTTCAGGCCCATGCGTCACGTCTCATTGGAGGAACATTTACCAGGAAGTGTTATGTAATCACACCTGAGCAAATCAGGTTCATTGAAGTTCATCTGTGAGAGGACTGAGAAGTCCTAAACTCCCCTGGGTCAGTGAGGGGTTCATCTTTATACATTTTAACTGACCTACAGAACCTACAGAACATCATTTGAAATATACTAACGATACTAATGGTTTCACTGAGACCAATTAATGGCAACCTTTTGGAGAAAGCTGTATAATCTGATATAAAAACACGTGGAATATTTAGAAGGTGTACGGCCATGAAAACGTAAACAGGACTTAAAGAAAGGATTTCACCTCAAGGTCCTTTTTGTCTGTAGCTTTTGTTCACATTACATGATCTTCAACCCAGTTGGCTAAAGACAACTGTTTGGTATTCAAATTCATTTTTTTGTAAGCACTGACTGTTGTGAAAGACACATCTGTAAATTTTTAGGTACATGTTCTTGATTGATTTGATCCATTCGGTCCAAAAACAATTTGAAAATCTAGAAGAGCTGCATGTCTAAATCATTTTCCCGATCCAAGTTAGCGGAGTGCTAAACCGAATGTAGCAGGCTCAGCCAGCGGAAGTTTCCCGCACGGCTGGCTTAATTCTCAAGCGGCTTGCTGCATGGCTCAGTGATGCAGAAGATCCAGGTAAATTTACACAGAGGAAGTCAAACTTTTTTTTACCTCATGCAGAGGAAGAGTGAGCCAAGATGGAGGAGACATTGATTGCTGCTGTGTCTAACCAGCTGATGTTGTATGATATTGGCCATGAAAAGTTCAAAACGCCCCACATTAAAGATGTTGCCTGGCTGGCAGTGAGTTACAAGACAGGCGTGGAACTCTAGAAAATGGAAAATGTACTAATGGCATCATTCAGCAGTATTTATTAGCAATATACCTAGCAGCCAAACATACAACTGTTTGTGACTTTCACTGTAAATTATGAACACATATACTTCTCAAACAGAGCGGCAGCCTCTCTCTAATATGAGCCTACTTTAAATAAAGGCCTGGTAGCAGTGGAGGTAAATTACAGCCACCTCCATTATTTGAGAATTTACATATATATTTTACTAATATTGAGTAGGTGTGACCCCTGGCTGCTATGCTAACAATGTATGCTATTGCTGACCTGTATAAATTCAGAATAAGTTTGTTAAAGGTTGATAAAATGATACTAAATAAGATGTTATTTCTTAAATAAATTTTAGGCTGTCCTTAACACCACTTCAGGGCCTTCGAATCTTCAGTGATAATTATCTGTGAATATTCGAAGCTTCAACAGGATGTGACAGGACTTGAGGGAGATTTTTATATCATTTTATATATGTCATTTTATATATGCGAATCAGCTAATCAGCCAACTCTGGTAGGACCTGTGTGTCACACAGAGGAAGTGATAGAGAAAGGAAAGAGAAGGTGGAAGGTGAACTATTGCAAGCAATGTTTCTGTTAGTTATGAATGATTTGGTATGCTGCGACTTGGGCCTCATCACTAGTTTAGGTGCTTCACTACAGTTTGCAGCTGCGGTAAACCGTCTGCAATAGTCTCACATGTTCTTTTTTATTAAATTTAATGATTGATGTAGGGGTTGATAACTGCGCAGAGAACCCTGGTCTCATTTGCGTCTGACACTGGCCACCTCCTTTGAATTACCTCCATCATTGCCGTGGTGAAAAAACAAAAGAAAAATCTAAGCATTTGATTACTGATTTTAAAGCTTTGAAGCATTCAGGTCAGCCCTAATAAATTTGCATTGTTTATCCCATCCAGCCAACTATTTTCTATTGGTTCTTGGGTCTTGGTTGACATGTTAGCAGGCTTGTTCCTCCAGCATCCACTGGGGGATCCTGAGACATTTCTCAAGGCCTGATGGGACATTTAATCCCTTCAGGTCCCAGTTGGATGTATCCAAAGGAAAAACTTCCACAGTAAAGCTTCCAGGAGGCATCTTGATCACATGACCTGTTTTTGGTTGCTACCCAGAGCTAATGACAACAGGAAGAGGTTAATTATTTAGTTTGATTAAAGCCTTTAGTTTGAGAGGTGACACATGGAGTCGAGTGGATTGAACCCTCATACAGCTCGTCTGACACATGAAAAAATATCCAGCAGTCACACACACACACACACACACACACACAGAGTGGTGGCACACGGATTTCTCTGATTCATTGAACACAAGTCATCACCTGCTTATCTGTTGCCCTGGTGATAAGAGGTGCACACACATAAACACACACACACACACACACACACACACACACGTACACACAGGGAAATCACGGCACTATGTTTGACCCATTTGACCTGACATAAATCCGTGTGTGTATGTGTGTGTGTGTGTGTGTGTGATGCTATCACCTTGGTAACAGATAAGTGGATGACAGCTCATGCTCCTGAATGGAGGTTGAATATGTGTGTTGGTGTCTTTTACAACATGTGTGTCCTCTGCATGTTACAATATATTGCGTACTTACAGTTTGTTAGTTTGTACTGGAAGTGATGTTTTTGTGTTTTCCCACACTTAATTAAAAAAGAATGGAATAAAATAGATGCCATCCTCCTCCTCTGTGTCTCTCTCAGGTCCCCACATCCACCACAGAGCTTAGCACAATGCTGTTACCCCGTCCTTCGTCCACACAGGAATCAGAGCGGAGGGGGAGGGCGCTCAGCGCTGCCAGCTACCTCACTGATGCCATGGAAGGTAAGGAGCAACATAATTTAACATGGGAGCAACAATACAGGAAATACTCTTTCTGATTGGCTGGCACGTGTAAAGTGACACTTCAAATGTACAGTATCTGGACAACAGCCACCATTATCTGAAATCAAGGTTATCACCATAGCAACAATGCTGATTCCGTGAGCTCCAAAATGTACCCCCTTTTTGGAGTCATAACTCAGTGAAATGTAAACACACAAGCATGAAACACATATTGATATCTATGACTTACACTTCACAAGGATGTCATTACCTTTAATGTCTGTCCAGAATAAATGTCCAAAAATCTGTCTAGAATTCACAGAAAAAGACTCTGCAAAACTTGCCTCATCACGTTTTAAAGTTTTCTTCAGTATCAGAGTAATTCAGTAATAGATGTCCTTCCATCAGTGGGTACATGCTGCTAATAGATTATTCAGAACTTTTTAATGGAGACAATTTGGAAATATGTAAACAAATATAGGCTAAAATAAGCAGGGTTCAACAGTGAATATCAGCAACAATTAATACGTTTTAACAAGGTCTTGATCTTTTGATGGCTTTCATTTTTGGCTGGACTGCAGCATGTGAGGACAGCTCTATAAAGGCACAAGTCTTTCTGTTGTTAAGTGAGTGAGTGCTGAAGTTACACCACTTGTTGGAGTGAGTGAAAACATAAGTGTTGGTATTTCCCCACTGGCTGTTGCTTATTCAAAAGTAAGTAGAAGCTGACACGTTGACTGAGCTGTGGACACTGACAGTCCTGTAAAACTGTATTCCTCATTTCTTGTAATCGGTGTAGCATGATAGCATGGCAGATTTAGCAAGCTAGCTAACTAGCTAGCTGCTACATGAGTAAAATTTAATAACGTAATGCTACATCCACACACTCTTGTCACAGTGTAGGAAAGAACATTGCTATCACCAGATGAGTGCAGCTGTCTGTTGACAGTTCTTTAAAAGTTTAAAAGGCACATTAGTTTAGGACTCAAAGCACAAACTCTATGATTTGAACTAGTCTCAGGACCCCAGTCTAACTTGTGACTTGGAAGACTATGATCTGGTCTCACCTATGGTTTTATTTCTCCAGACTAAAGACTGAAGAGCAGCCTTTTCTATTGAAAAATGATGCTTGTTTTCCGCATTAGCATGTCTGATAAAACAGCAGCATTTGAACTCACCTCACATGCCCACAGACAGCCACAGGGAGGCCACCAATTGTTTTCTTTATTCTTAATGTAATTTGTATGCTATTTTATTAGACTTTGTAGCACTAACATTAACATCATGCGTAAGAGTGTGTATATGACTGTCTGCAGCTAATTCCGCAAACTACAGGACCAGTCAGCCTAATATTTTGTGTGCACGTGTATGACTGTATGCTGAAAGACCTCTGGTGGTTGCGGTGATTTACAGTTGTTAACTGACTGTTTGATTATAGCATTTGGCTGGTGGCTGTGGCCAATTTCCAACAACTTTGTTCGGATCACTTTCTGTGATCCATCAACTTTGGTTGAAATGTTAGTTTTGGACAGAGGAAAGAGAGGATGTTATCAATTTGTTTGAGGAACAGCTGGGTCTGTATGACACAAGCCTTAAATGTATTTAAACATTATAAAACTATCAGAGCGGGTGCTGCCACTGCTATATGAAGAAAGTGGAAATAAGACACTGATTGAAATGGAAGTCAATACTACGTGTTTAAATGTCTGAATGGGTGCCGCCACAATGACAAAATTGTCCTTTTGGTAATTGGTGCGGATGGGATGTTTTACAAACTATCGTTATTGGAGGAGCTTGGCTCTGATAGTGGCCGATGGATCACCGACCAGAGCAATGACAGGGCCAGCTCTTTAAGAGAAACTCATGGTGAAAGTCTGGGACTGAGTATTTGCCACCACTTCCTGTTTCCAATTAAAAGTCCTTGTTTTAAATTAAAATCCCCCTAGCGTTTCATTCAATGATCCACCTATTTTGGAGGTTATGACCTAGTCTTCTTTTATTGACATCTTGGTTCCCAAATGTAGCCTATATGTTGGTCTCTGCATTTAGCCACATTAGCAGAAACAATTTTGACTTCCTCCTTATTTCTAGTCAAGAGTCACACAATTTCAGATTTATTTATTTTCCATCCAGGCAGCCGCTCCTTTCATTTCTATCAAAATGAATTTGCTCAAATAAAGAACCTGCATAAAATAAAAATGCTACCTGAGTTTGGTTCGGGTGAGTGAGTTAGTTAGTTAACAGTGGAATGAACAGAAAAAGGCGTCCTGCATCCATCCTCCAAATCCCCATCGACATTGTAGGTGTTTTTGTAATGGTGTGTTAACACAGGACTATAAACTGGTCTGACTTTTTATCCCAGTGTGTGTGTGTGTGTGTGTGCGTGCGTGCGTGCGTGCGTGCGTGCGTGCGTGCGTGCGTGCGTGTGTGAGAGACCATGAATTTGTCTGAATTTGGGCATTTTTGTGTTATGTGTTTTCAGGCTGTCTGTATGTATTTGTGTGTATGCTTGTGTAATTGTGTATCGATATGTTATTGTGTAACCGTAACCTTAATCGTGTGTGTGTGTGTGTGTGTGTGTGTGTGTGTGTGTATGTCGCTGCCCAAGCCAACCCCANTGTGTGTGCGGTAAGTCTGCTGAGTCACTGTCTCTCCCCTCGGCAGTTGCTGCTCTTAGAGAACAAATCATCATAGAGGAAAATACAAAAAGCCACTGCTGTCCTCTCTCCATCCATTTGTGCACCCTTCATTCTCTCCTTCCCCTCTTTCCTTTCATCCTTTATTATTTTCTCTAGATTACTGTATTATTTACTGACAGTTTTATTTCACATAAAAAAGTGTTCTTGGCTACAACACAGTCAATCCACTTCATCTCTCACCTCATTTTCCGAGGGTCATACTGCTGTTTTTCGTGTATTATCATGAAGTTGACACAATCTGTTTAAAGAAACCTTCTTTAATATGTAATGTTCTTGCCAGAGGTGTGGATTTGGGTCACGTTACTTGGACTCAAGTCATGATTCTAATGACAAAATCAATATATGTCTGTCAACTCAACTTTGACTTTAACACCAAACACTCAAAGCATGCATTTCATACTCTCCCCTTGCCAAAAGAGTAAAAAAATATGTTATGAAAACTTAAAATGTTACTGCAATAAGATATAATAATAGTGATGTTAGAATGTTGTTGTCGATAAAACAAATTAAAAATGAATTTAAATTAATCTGAATGAAGCCAATCATGTTACACAAGCAGGAAAGAAAAAGGTGTGTTTGTTAGTGCAGTGCAGATTAGATTACATCTCAGACATGCTGTGGTCGATTAAAAACAACAAGAACACTTAGGATTGACACACGAAGACACAACAGATCAGTTTTAAATGTTGAATATTTATTTGAAAATAATAAACATGATTTTTAGTAAGCATTCATTCTCTCTACGATTTTAGTAAACTTAAATTAAAGGCACACTTGTTTAGGACTCAAAGTACACACATAATGACTTGGACCTGTCTCAGGACCCCAGTCTTGGAAACCCCAGTGACTTGGAAAACTATGATCTGGGCCCACCTGTGGTTTTATTTCTCCAGACTAAAGACTGAACAGCAGCCTTTCTTATTGAAAAAGTATGCTTGTTTTCCTGGCTGGTTTTCATTGCTGATAAAACAGTAGCACCCGAACACAACTCCTATATACACAGACACCCACAAAGAGGCCACAAATTGTTTTATTTATTATTGATTCAATTTGTTTTTTATTTTATTAGACTATTAGCACTAACATTAATTTACTAATTATCCCCTCCAGGCATGAACCAGGAGGGGATTATGGTTGAGTGTGTGTGTGTATATGTCTGTCTGCAGCTAATCCCACAAACTACTGGACCTACCAGCCTAATATTTTGTGTGCACTTGTTTGACTGTGTGCTGAAGGACCTCTGGTGGTCTTATTGACTGTTTTAAGCCATCACTGACTGCTGACTCCTCAGACCCCTTAACAGGTTGTTAAGGGGGGGCCGCAAGTTTTCAGGAAATTGTCGCGGCTAAAAACAACAACCCTTACTGTCTGCAGGATTCATGTTGTTCTTCATTGTGGCTCAAAAACTGACATCCTTGGAAAAGTTTGGATTCATTTGAAACGGGCATCTGCAGATTAATACCATACTGGATATGTTATGGTCCACTTAAGCTAGTTAAGTTAAGTTAGGCATGATACAAGATGAATTAGTCCCTGTTTTTGTTATGTTCACTGTCTTATTGACTGAAAGGGAGCTGGGAGGGACAATTCCACCATGTGCAGCTGTGACAAGGTTTTTTTTACCATCCTCCGCACAGCGTTGCACCACACCGTGAGTGTGGAGCATTTTGCCTGCCTGATTTTGTAGACCTGCAGATTTTGTTCATTTAGTCTAGAGCTCTGATTGGGCCCTTAAAATTAGGTGGGTCCCTACATGAACCCTTGGGTCCAAGCCTAACCCAAACCTGAACCAAGGCAGCAGTTTTGAGCCGGAAGCCAATAAAACAGAATTTCTACAGTAAAAAAATAAACACAAATATTTATTATGCAACATTTTATATATTATAATATATATCTTTTACGATTAAAATATTTATTAGAAGCTTAGGGCTAATATGTTTTCTCACACAACTTCTTCTTCTTCTTCTTCTCTTTCTTCCATTATGTCATCATTCTATGGTCTATGGACAGGTTTGACAGAGCGGGCTTCGCCCCTCTGTGCATCTAGAGTGCACAGCAGTCTATAGCAATGTGGAGCTCAAATGATGACCACTGCCCTTTGCTGCATGTTACACCTCTCTCCCACTGCAGGAGGGGGAGGGGCAGAATACACACTGCAAACCACGTCACCCTGCAGTCCCGCTCTCTCTAGCCCCTTTTACACTGCCAGATTTTCTGCGAATGTTGGGCCGTTTTGCCAGCAAGCTGCGAGCGCTTAGACACACAGAGCCGGATTGGCGAGTTGATCCAAGGTGCCCAGTTTTCCGCTTCGTAGGGTAGTCATATTGGCGGAACCCTTTTGTTTAAAAAGACCGAGGCAGCCTTCCACAATGGGAGGGCTGTTGAAGACCTGTGGAAGGAGCTGTTGATGACGCCGCACGTGCGAGCCACTGGCGGTGGATAAACAGGAAACAGCTGATAGCAGGAATTAGCGAGCAGCTAGTAGCAAGAGGGAAATGCAAACCTGACAGACACTGTAAAGATGAGCCACTAGGGAGACAAGGAATTGCGCGCCCTCCTTGTCCTCGAAAACAAAGAGGCCATTAACCGTCAGATGACGGGGACGGTGAAGAACAGGCCAACTAACCAGCCGCGGCTTCCCTCCTACGTCACTGTTTACATCGCACACTGAGCTACACGTTTTGTTACTTGCTCACGCCCCCCCATTGCCCCGGAAAAGGTGCAGTCTGTATTAACAAAAGTAGGTAGGCGGCATTTTGCCGCTCCCCCCGATTTTGTTTTTATACTGCCAATGCTGAAAAAAGACTGATTGGGCTTTCCTGCAAATTTGCACAATTCCTATCTAAAAAGGGCTTCTCTTTCTCTTTCTTTCAGTTTTTCATCTTTCCCTCTTCCGTGATTCAGAGAGTTAAAACTCCTTATGCACAAGAACCGCCAGTTTCATGAAAAAGCCCAATCCTGGTGGGTCTGTTCAAGCCCAACTGGGCTCAGGCAGATGCTTTTACCATTACTAAGTATGCAGGTAGTTAAATGGGTTTTTTTGTCTGTTTTAATAGTGTTTGTTGTTATTTCCTAATTTATTGTGCTGTCACCTACAGATGAAGTTAATACTTATGGATCAAAGATTTGTGGCTGTGTTTAAGCTATTACAAAATACATTTATCCTTATGATTACATTGTATCTATATTTTATGTACAGCGGCCATTAGCAGGAGAACTCGATCTGCTCTGCGAAAAGCACCATGGTTCTAACAAAAATAGATGAGGCGTGTAGTTTTATTAGCTTCTGAAACATGCCACGGCACATCTGCTGGAATTACAGGAATTGTCTTAAGTGACCATGATCAATTTGGGTGGCCGCTTGGTTGCCTGTTTTTCCCCTCCATTCTCTTAATTGTCTTTTATTTATTTGTACTTATTTCCTCTTCTTTTGTGTTGTTTCATCTCGGGTGATGCAGAACTGGAGGAAGCCCATAAGAAGTGCCACCCGTGCTGGTACGTGTTCGCCCACCGGTACCTGGTGTGGGACTGCTCTCCCACCTGGCTAAAAGTAAAGCAGCTGGTGAAGATCATGGTGATGGACCCCTTCCTGGACCTGGCCATCACCGTCTGCATTGTCCTCAACACGCTCTTCATGGCCATGGAACACTATCCCATGACCGACGAGTTCAATGGCATGCTGACCATCGGAAACCTGGTAGGACAGAGGGATGGATGGATGGATGGATGGATGGATGGATGGATGGATGGATGGCTGGATGGATGGATGGATAGATGGATGGATAGATGGAGATATGAATACCTTACTTTGAAATAGCTTCCTTTGGCTGTCTGTTTTAGATTAATTTAGCAAACAAGAAAGTTCCTTGAGGAAAGTTAAGGGACAGACTCCAGCCAATTTAGGTTTATGATGCCGCTGAATTTCTCCCAAGTTACAGTGAAAGAAATGTAGCTGTTTTGCCAAAGTAGCATTTCCTGATTGTTTGGTTTTCTCAATTCAGTGTTTCTCTGATGCTGTTTGGCATGTTGGAGACAGGAACCTCACCCAGCAGTTGATGTGTGCTTGATATTTTTCTCTGATAGCTTGGGATACAGACATTTAGGAGGTTTTTACTGGAAGCCAAATTATCTGCAGGAGTCTGAGATAAACTGGTAACAACACTGAATTAAGCAGTTTTTTCTTAAAAAAAAAAACAGTTAATAAATAAATAAAAAAAATTCTAGTACAGCTTGTTGCAGGGGGGTTGCTAACTATTGTGGCCGCCATGAAAAGGCAAAAACTTGAATATCCCTATCTAGGGCCATTGTTTGGTTTGTCTGTTCTGGGCTACTGTAGAGGGTGGTGCAACATGGCAATCTATGTAGACAAGGACCTGTTCCCTGTATAGATATAAATGGCTCATTTTAAGATAAGGAAAACACACAATTCTTATTTTCAGGTGATTATACATTAAAGAAAACATACTTATTATATTATATTCAATTTCTGACAATTTATCCCCCTAAATCCTACACACTGGACCTTTAAACCTAGTTTTGAACTCTGATCAAAGCTAATCTTTGATTAAATTAATCCATATTGGTGCAACCCAGCTTTAGTGCCATGCATTTTTATACTGGAATACACTGCATGAATCAGTAGAACTTCCTGTTCCCACTTATTTGTGTTTATTCATTGTTGAGAGCAGACACCATGGCAACATTTCTCTCCTGTGTGTAATTTTTTTTTTAATAAAAAATGTCCTAGAACATGTTTAGTGCTATGTATAGCATGCATTGTGGTCTTGTTGAGAGTAATATATGACATGTTTATGTAACAATGTAGTAACTGAGCTATAAGCTTGTTGGTTAAAGAAGGAGTAAAAACCAAGCAAGAACCAGTGTAGGCATTAAAAGAGAGGGTAGTGCATCTATCAACCACAGACTCTGGACAAATAGTTGTCAGTTAACATTAATTTTCAAATCAAGTCTGCCCTCAGCACCCTGTTTCATGCAGAAACAAATCAAAGACAATTTATCTGCACTACACTACCTTTATCCATCATTGTATTTATCATTTATATTTTAGCATGAGATTTGGGTTTGGTATTCTTATCTCCAAACATCTCACAAACTTTTCTTTGAAGAACAGAGTACAGAGCATGAACCTCCTCACTGGGTGTTGTTGTTGTCACTAGGTGTGACAAACAAACTTGAGGCGAGTTCAGGAGGCGGTTAGATTTTGTGACAAAGAACAAGACTGTTTGGGAAAGGACCCTCGGACCTTTGAAACTGCCTCAAACCCTTTTGTACAATTCACAAACCCCAGGATTCAGAGACAAAAAATAGACTTGGATTTCTTTGCTCTTCTAGAAAAATAAAAAGTGTGTGTGTGCTGTTTTTGTCTCTCAGTAGAAAAGCAAGGTGAGTTTCAGTATTGGAGCTGACAGAAACGGGTCGGATGGCTTTAAACCACTGTGACTAACTCCAGTGTTTGACCCTGCAGGTGTGCTGACGATCTGACAGGAGCTGATAGGTTGATGCAATATGGTAATTGGTTCACCTGAGGTGTGAAAGGCTTACGGCTAAAATCACCATGTTGATCACACCTGCCCACACACAAACACACACGCACACGCACACACACACACACACACACACACTTGTACCTGTCTGGCGATGTCAGGTTTCCTCAGCTCAGGCTTCAGGCAGCTGTTTGCGGCAGAGAATGGTAATAAAGTTTATTAGGAGAAACAGTGGCTGTGGGTCGGCCTGCAGCAGTGGTGTTCAGTCACTGGGTTTGGGCCTAAAGTCAGGCTACTGTGAGAGCATTACCTGGATTGAGACACATACTTTTATTAATACCATGATGTCCCGGTTTTTAGTTCCAGTGTATAAATTACTTGAAGGAGTAATCCAAGTGCAGATTTTAAACATTTCAACACGTGTTTTTATGCCTTAGTTCCAGCAATAGCTGTGGCCAAAGGCATTATGTTCTCTGGTTGTTCGTCCATCCCAGTCTCTTGAAGGTGATATCTCAAGAATGCCTTGCGGGAATTCCTTCAGATTTGGCACCAACACCCACTTGGAGTCAACAACTGTTATTGCTCAGTCTTGTGTAACTATGTGACACATAAGCATCCAACTTCCCTCTAAGAAGTTGAATGCTGATCACAAGGTCACAGGTCAAGGTCACTTTGACCTGGTCCGTCTCATTCTGTCTGAGTGTGAAATGTCAAGGACACCTTTTGGGAATTTCTTCAAAACTGGCACAAACTTCCACTTCGACTCACCAATGAATTGATTAGATTAGATTTTCATGGTCAAAGGTCAAGGTTACTGTGTCCTCACGTCGGTCTTATTCTCAGGAATGCAATATCTCAATCCCTCAAATATGGCTCAACATCCAGCAGGACTCAAGGATGAACTAATTACAATTCGGTAGTCGAAGGTTAAAGGTCTCTGTGACCTCATTAAACAAACAAAACTCAAGAATTAATTTGCTAATTATGACAAAATTTCCCAAATGTCTAATAGTATAAATGATAAAGTGATGACATGTTATATTAAAAAGGTCAAAGGTCAACTTTACTGTGTCATCATAATGTTCTGCAAAAACACTTTTCTGGCCATTACTCGACGTCATATCTCAGAAACAGAAGAGGAAACATTTGGTCAGATACTGAATGGGTGACACTAATCCTGGGTGTCCACCGTGAAAGTGTGCTGATTGTACAGATCCTCTGTGCTGCTGGTGGGAAAATGTGTGTGAAACATCCGTGATTTAGAATTTGTAGTTTCTTTGCAGCAACATCCATATTTGAAGCCTGCTCCAAAGTCTACTTCTTCAAAGTTGAAGTCTGCTGTCATGGCTGCATTTGAGTCTGAACATACATGAATGGAAACTGTAACTTGACTGGTTCACAGAGGTAAACAACTGCAAAGCAGTAATTAGAGGAATTTTGAAGGATTTGGAGGTGGGGCAGAACCAGGTGAGCTTGATTGAAGTGGCCACAAAGAAGTACAAAGTGCTCCTCGTCCACTACCAGAGAAAAAAAAACTAATACAAAGATGAAAGTGTGGCTTGATGTTAAGACAATAAATTGTTGTATCTCCACTGATTTTTAGCCAGCAATGCAAGACTGCCACTATTGGTCCACTGTTTGACTTCAGAAAATCAAGTTCAGGTTGAATTTACTTTCTCTCTCTACAATGTGGGTGTTTTAGCGGCACATTGCTGCATTTCCCAGCATCATTTGTGGCACCGAATTTGGATGTTTTTGCACTGAACCTGGGAGTTTTTGGTGGTACATTCTGCCATTTCCCAGCGGTATTTGTGGAACCAAACCTGGGTGCTTGTAGCAGGGCATCACAGCATTTCCCAGTGACCGTTGTGGCACCAAACATGATTGTTTTAAGCCAGAACATGATCTTTTCCAAACCATAACCAAGTGTTTTTTGTGCCGAAACCTCACCACACCTCAGCCACATTGTTGAGCAATTGGCTGCTTATTTTAAGACAAGACAAGACAAGACAAGACAAGACAAGACAAGACAAGACAATTAAGCAATATTACACGAGAGGGAGTGATGTTATACTCGTATATCGTCACGGCTGTGATTCTGTCATAGGCATGAGGCCGCAGGCCAAGTGCCGAAGACAATCACAGCCGTGACGATATACGAGTATAACATCACAAGCTCGAGTGTGATATTGCTTTTATACAACAGTTCAACATTTAAATAAGCAAGGCTGATTAAGAAATGTTGAAAAATGAGGACAAAATAGATAATTTAAGCATTTTATTTGTCTTCCGCCAACAAAAATAGTTCCCTCAGGACTCCGCTGTCACCGTTGCTATGTAACGCAGACATGGTGCGCCAGGCACTTACTCTTTATACACATTTATCTGCACGTTTCCATTAATTGTGCAGCCGGTGAAATAAGTCTCTGGTGACTGCATGGTGGACTGTCGCTTCACAGGCACAGCCGACTCTGCCTTCTGATCTGACAGTATGTTGCTTTTCTCCAAGTCATTGAGCTCCGCTGATGAAACACTGACAAACCTGGATGTGTGCTCAGATGGATTCAGCTTCTCCTCTCCCTCATCTTCCTCTGATGACCATTCATAGTTCAATTCAAAACTTATTTTAGGAAATAAATCCATATTTTTGGCTGTTTGACAGTGGATGAATTAATTAGCCTACAACGCAACTGCTGACCTAACTGACACTAACCGTCAGTTTTGATTTGATTATTGATTGCAATCAGCTGTGAGGCGGAGTAATACATACACAGTGAAATAACCGTGATGTTGTACTCCAATATCATCATGGTTTTACTGTCTCTCGACCAATCAGATTGCAGGACCGGAACTAACTGTTGTATAAAATAAGATAATCCTTTATTCGTCCCACAGTGGGGAATTTGCAACATTACAGCAGCAGAGGGATAGTGCAGGAACAGGAAGCATCAGTAGAAAAAAACACAAAGCAATATATAAGTACGTTTCCACAGGCAAGGTCCCTGTATTCTTTATGTTCACCTGGTCAACTGTCCAGACAGTTTCAGCCCCAAAGAACATCCCTTTATCAACATTATTTTATGTAACACTGCTCTAATGTTGCTGTCACCTCCTCTGCAGTTTGAAGCAGCTATTTACTTCTGCAGCGTAAACAGTCCAAACTTCTCCTTCATTTCAGTACAGAGCAGTTCAGGTGTCAGATAAAGGCGGGTCACACCAAAGGGATCCGATTGCAGTCTGAAGTCTTTAAGTTCTTTATAGGATAATTCCTCTAATCCTCACAGATGTTTACATAGCATTTAGCTGGCCTTTCTGATGGACAGGAGAGCCTCTGCTCTGTGTGTATGTGTGTGTGTGTGTGTGTGTGTTATGTTATGTTATGCAATGTGTAAGAGATCATGTCAGGACATGACTGTGCTGACAGAATCAATGTCGACTAATGCTTCCACTGTTTGTTTATCGTGTGCTCTTCAGCTTTGCTCTGCGGGTTTCACATGTCAATATTTCCATGTGTGTAAAGATCTAAAGGATACATACCATTTAGTGGAGGCTTTTATCTATAGAGACGCACTGTGCATTAAGCGCACAACCTCTCCTGAGTGTACTAAATGTCTCTAACAGTGGAAGCTAGGCAGTAGCGGATCCTGATATGGGCCGAATGGGCGTTTGCCCAGGGCGGCACTTTGTCACGACGTACATTGTCCCTCGTCCCATTGATCAGCACATCTGTGTGAAGTTGTCGAATTTGTTTTAGCATGGTGGATGCATTTTCATTTATATCACCCACACTGGTTGGGCGACACTGACACACTGTCCTCGTCTTCTACACAATTCTCTCTCCCTGTTGCTGTTGTGGCTGACCAGGATCCTGCGGGGTCTCATTTGTGGTCACCATAGTGTGACTGAGTTGCACAACAGTTAGCTTGTTGAATCAACCTCAGCACATGTTGCTAATGGTGTATAACTAAAAGTTTCCTGGTAGAGCTATTCTGGTAGAGCTGGTCCAGTACACACAGAGGGGGCTGTGTGTACTGGACCAGACCATGACCCATCCTCTACCCCTCTCGCCCTACAGACGTTCTTGCTCCTAATATTACGAATATATTATGTGTGATATGCCCAGTGCCTATCATACTCCCACAAAAGGTACTTCTTTGCATCTGTGTCTAATGCTGACATCCACTGACACAGTGTCGGTATTTGATGAGTTAGATTGTTGCCAGCAGCCTTTAAAACTGACACGCCCTGTGCATAGCCTACTGCTGTGAAAGGTGCCTCTTTGCGTTAGTATCTGACATCAAGATCACTGACAAAGCGGCGGATTTTGATGAGTGGGGAGTAAGGCTCGCACACAATATGGCCTGACAGAAACTGATTTGTTGGCTGGTTCTGATGGACACATTTTTTTATGCTTCCGCGCTGGCAATAGTCGTAGCCAGAGGCGTTATGCTTTTGGGTTGTCCGTCCCATCCTTGTGAACACGATATCTCAAGAATGCCTTGAGGGAATTTCTTGAAATCTGGCACATATGTCCACTTGAACTGAGGAATAAAATGATAAAAATTTTAGGTCAAGCTCAGTTTGAACTAAAAAAAATATGTTTTTCCAAAACTTAAAGGGGCAAAAAGCGAAATCGTTTCACCGCTAGGTTTTCTGTTGTGCACTGCCTGTAGACCAAAACAAAGTGTGTTATGAGCCACTCCTCCCTCTACCTCTGCTCTCCAACACCCCAACCAACAGTCATTTGCAATAACTTAATAATGCCATCTGCATTTAAACCATAGTCTCTCAAAGTACAGCCTACGGCCAGTGGGGGCCTTCAGAAACATTTAGTGTGGTCCCAGGATGTGACATCAAATGCTTGCATTATATTTTGATTGACTGGATTGGATCCATCTAGGTTCATGGATGCATCTTCACTGGATTTAACTATTTTGATAATTTGATGTTTAATAGCTTACATTTGATACACTACTCGGCTACTGCATCAAACTGCACCCCCCTAACAAGATTGTGACGATTATTGCCAGTTGTGCGGCCCTCAATCATTTGCTGAGTTCCTAAATTGGCCTTCAGCCATAAAAATTTTAAGGGGTCCTGGTTTTAATTGTGTTTACATGTTGCTGTTTGAAACAGGCTCCAGGAGAGCTCACATATATCCAGAGCCTTCAGAATCTCAGATTTAATCTCTTCTCTTCCACCCTTGGTGGCATCTTGTCAGTGGGGAGCTTTCCAACTACCCTGTTTACTTCCTCCTAAGTGACCGATAAGGCGAGTCCTCCATCCACAGAAGACATATCAGTCGGGTTCAGGAGTTCCTCAAAGTTTTCCTTCCTACAAATGAGGTTAGCAGTTCTCTTCTACTGAGGAAAAACCTTGACAAAACTCTGCTTCCCCTGTTTGCAGGAATCTCTTCAAGTGCTACAGAAGGTCCTTCTCTAACTCTGTGGAGATCCTGACACCTGGCATGGGCACTGCGTGTGTCACAAAACCTCTTACTTTTTATTTTGCTGCCCATTTGGGTTGAGATGATATTGAAATTCCCCTACTAATGATATTGCTTTAAGAAAAGGGATAAATGAAATCATTGTCCAAGAAAAGCACTGAAGAGATAGAAGCACATGGTCTAGAGACATATCCGTTGCAATACCCAACAGCCACAGTGTATAGACAGTGAGCACTATTTTACAAAAGAGCATTAATAAATCAGATCAATCAATGGTGAGGTTATTTTTATTCAATAACACCACCATTGACTGTCATGTTTACATTTTGTTGCCTTTGTGAAAACCCCAATGATCGAGGGTTGATGGCTCACAGTGGTGAAAGATTTGGTGTGACTGCTCTTTGTGGATGAGTCGGAGGCAGACTTGAGGTTTTAAGGTGGTAGCGGAAATTTGCGCTGTCTCCATCTGTAGTCCTGACTTGTTTATCGCACAGCTTACATATCACAGTTCAAGTTCTCTGACTCTCCTTTTTTGTTTGGTTTAAAACCAAAGAATCTCCAAACAGACGCGTTTGCAGTCTGTTTGCTTATGAGAGCGGACGTCTTTCCTGCTTGAGTTTGGGCTACATGGGTAATCGCATACAGCGTCAGACGTATGCTAGCATGTTGTTACTTTTTTTATGATATGCAACAACAATGTGGTGAAGCACATAGAGAACGAGACTCAATATAGCACAAAACTAACAGCTGTCGCATAAATGAATGTCTCTGTGGGTGTTGAATAATAATCTCATGATATTACCCAAGTTTAGTGCCCATGTTGACAGGTTAGAGCAGCCATGTGTGAACAGTGCAGCTCAGCTGTAGCTCTTGTAATGATTCAGAGTCTCGCTTATTATTCCTGCATGACGTGCAGTTCTCAGCAAAAATAGACAATGACAATAATCTGTTGATAGCCATATCAACAGCACACGAGCAACATTACACCTTTCACTAAGTTTCCATATCTGAATCTGTAGAATATGTTACAGACATGACACATTCTGTTTCTGTTTCAAATTAAAAGCCCTGCAGTGCTTCTGTGGACTGAATTTCTGCATTTGTTAGCACAAGACTTCTATTATGGCTTTTGTGTGATGCTGATTTCATGTAGAAAGACAGGGCTGCAGTAGCAGCACTGCAGCAGCAACGCTGTGTGTTCAACACGTGTGCGAGCCACAGCAGTTCAGTGAGGTAGCCGTCACACCAAGTAGAGGTAGCCAATGCAGTCTGTGTAAAAGGCCTACTTAAAGTCCTCTCACAGTGAGCTGTTTTTTTAAAGACTTATCTTTGACATTTTTGTCCCACATCCCCACTGTTCTATTTAAAAATAAGTTCATAACTTGAAATAAAATAAATTAAAAGACATCTAAAAATAAAAATACATATTTCACAATAATAAAAGAAATGAAAATACACATCTAAAAATAAAAAAATTAAACAACTCATTAAAAATATGCAAATTAAAATAACAGAATGAGTAAATAATAATAAATAATCAATCCTTCCTTTTTAACATAGTGGTTCAGTCAATACAGCAGCTACTGTTGCAGTGAAGGCTTTTGACACTCAGACTCCTCGTTCCCAACTGTCCTGTCCCCAACTGTCCCATCCTTGACTCCAAGTCCTCCATTTCCTCCAGAGGACTCGAGGACCTTGCGGACATTTTTTTATGAATGACTTAAGAAATATTTTCTGCCCCCCAGTCTTGTTAGTATGTGAATGAAAAATGAGCCTTAAAGTCTGCTACTATGAAGTTTCTTTGTAGAGAGGGAGACGGTGAGAGGACAAATTCAGTGTGTGAGTGTGTGACTCTTGATAAAGGTGCTCCCTGTGTGATCTGGCACACTGCACAGTGTGAGGTTGTTGCTGTGTATCCACACACACACACACACACACACACACACACACACACACACACACACACACACACAGTCCTCTGCTGTAGCTGTTATCTAATTTGGTCAGCACAGTGCTGTCCTTGCTCAGGGGCACTAGGGCAGTGCTTTGGAATGCTAAAACCTGGGGACTTGCAGTGCATTTTGGGAAAGTTTTTTGGAGGGGACCTTTATGAGAATCCCGCTGCCTAAACTGTAAATGGCTAAACAAACAATGTTTTACTGACGTCAGTTAAGTCCCTAAACAAAGTGAGTGCCTTTCACCCTTTTAACTCTGCAATGGAAACAGTTAGTCAGAGCCTACAGTGGAAATTTTGCTTATTGTTATGTCATTTTTTTTTAAAAGTATCTTCAGATGCTTCATATCCCTAAAATCTGTACAACCTAAGCTAAAAAGATGTGTTAGTCAATAAACCATTATAATTGATAAAACTATTGAAATTATGTCAGAAATTTTAAAAATGCAAAAGCTGACGTATTTGTTCATCAAATTTGAAAACAAAAAAACATACGGTAGTGCTAGAGGCCAGAGCAATGACATCCAGAGAGACTATGTCATCAGATAAAGAGTTTTTGAGTTGTTTGGGGCCGAGAACAACAACTGCTTCAGTTTTGTTTGAATTTAACATCAGGAAATTGGAGCTCATCCAGGATTTTATGTCTATAAGGCATTTTTGAAGTTTAGTTATTTGATCCGTTTCTTCTGGCTTTATGGATAAATACAATTGTGTATCATCCGCATAACAATGTTTCTTCAGACTTCAATCATCCAATCCACCAAACAACACCAAACAAGAGTCAACAACAACAGCAAAAAAAGCTGTTTGGCATTGGCAGAGAAGATTTGACAAATTTTGACAAATTTTTCATGGGCGCAATTGGCAGAGAAGATTTGACAAATTTTGACAAATTTTTCATGGGCGCAACCCACATACTCAGCTCTGCTGCTCATCCCACAAATGCATGTACCTTACAAATGTGGCACCATTAAAAAGGGAAATAAACAGGCTTTCCAACAGTATAAGATTTACTGCCAAGAAGCATTGGTACAACAAAGAAATAATCTACCAAACACAAATTATCTTACTTTTTGTGTTAGTTTAGAAAAATACAAAAATTGAATGTTTTTTTACTTTGCAAAATAAAATAACAAAATGTATTGATCCACAAGATTTTTAAACATAGAAACATAAACAAAACATTTCATAATGTTCAGTTAGCTATTTGAACTACTTGCTTTTTTAGGTTTTGAGATATGCTCATTTCTATAAGCAGAGTGCAAAGACTTTTATAATGATGATGATAGATTCATCATTCATTCCTCTGGCACCACAACTAGTTTTCGCATGGTTTTTTGCACCACGTCTAACTTAGCGGAATGACATCCTCATGAGCGTACAACGTGATGACACTTAAAGCCCAGCATACACTGTACGATTTTTAAAATCTTGTCGTTAATACCAGCTCACACTGTACGAGTGAATCCCTCTGTGTGTGTGTGTGTGTTGTACCTCGTCTAGCACGCTAGCTTGTATGTTTGTTGCGCTCGCTTGAAAATGAGAGCAGAAAAAACTTACCAGGCAGCTGAAGAATATTGGCTATCTCCTGCCAGCGTTTCTCTCGTTGATAGCGGTCGTGGTAGGTGGAAGAAGAAAC
>NC_065516.1:2694041-2736541 GCF_006386435.1 Epinephelus moara
TGACAGCTGTCAATAAAGATACATTTGAAAGCTCCGATTTGTTCCGGAAGTGCCGTTGTTGTCAACGAAGCAGGACAAGCGGTTTGCTTTTATGATTTGCGCTATTCTGTGTGCCGAAACGTCCAAAAAGAAGAGGTGTCGGCGCACATGGACTCGCAGATGGCTTGAGAGACATGGACAGTATAGTTTGTCCATTTTACAACGAGAGTTGGAGGTAAGCCGGCTACAGCCGGGTGCACCCTCTGTGTGTGTGTGTGTTGTACCTCGTCTAGCACGCTAGCTTGTATGTTTGTTGCGCTCGCTTGAAAATGAGGGCAGAAAAAACTTATCAGGTAGCTGAAGAATATTGGCTATCTCCTGCCAGCGTTTCTCTCGTTGATAGCGGTCGTGGTAGGTGGAAGAAGAAACGTCGAACAGGCACTCATACTGTTGCCACAGCTCAACCAACCTGGCCTCCATATTTACAGTCCACCGACGCGTTGCCATGGTGATCTATGTCTTCGCGCAGGCGCAGTGAGGGATAAATGCACAGACGTTGGCGAATCGGCTCGTGGCTCTGCTTCAACTGTGCGAATGTCTGTGCCAAAAATCAGGGTTGTACCTGACTCAGAATTTTGTCAATACAATCATATTCAACCATTTCTTTTTTTTTTTTTTCATATAAATTTAGACATTTTAAATGGGGTTCAGCAGAACATTCAGTGTGACAATGGCATCCGTGTAATATAGTAAATAACCTAATGACGCTAATAATGGATCAGAAATGTGCATTTTTTGCCAACACTAGATANTTTTTTTCATATAAATTTAGACATTTTAAATGGGGTTCAGCAGAACATTCAGTGTGACAGTGGCATTCGTGTAATATAGTAAATAACCTAATGACGCTAATAATGGATCAGAAATGTGCATTTTTTGCCAACAGCTAATAATGGATCAGAAATGTGCATTTTTTGCCAACACTAGATATCAAACAAAAGCCAGAGACTGTGTCGTATTAAGTATCTGTGAGCTGTTAATTCACCTCTTTAAAGCAGAAGAGAGAGGATAATGTTATCTTGGAGCCTTGTAGTGGAAAGTTTGTCCTTCCTTATGCCACTGCATTGTGTCCGCAGCTGTCTTGAATGAGGGGTCTCCAACTGATCCCTGACTTTCAAGGAGCAGCCCTATTTTCTATCAATATATACAGGATTATGCAAACATCCATCTCCCACAGCTTGTACGAGGAAATTCTGGCATGACTATGGTAATTACAACGTTTGCACCGTACGTAAGAAAGGGTAACATAAGCTCATGATGTGATGACGGAAGACAGAAGCCTTATCTTTCCACGGCAAAAAGAATGAATGCTCTAGCTATAATGGTTTGGCAGTCCACAGGATGTCCATTTGTAAAGGGTTAAATATTTCCAACAAAAATTGCCCTAAAACAGATTTTAGAAAAATAAAGTTTATCAAATGTAAACTTAAATCCGATATTTATAATTATGAGCTAGCTACTGTATGTGTGTGTGTGTGTGTGTGTGTGTGTGTGTGTGTGTGTCCTGGTGCTTACTCATTATATCTGCCTGGTTGTGACAAAAATAATCACGCGTCTCTCTCTCTCTCTCTTTCTCTCTCTCGCTCTGTCTCTCTCTCTCTCTCTCTCTCTCACACACACACACACACACACACACAGTCCGTGTCATCCGCTCTGTGCTGATGTTACTGTTATTAGTGAGTGCTGATGTCGACATCCCCTGTTTGTTAGCCAGCAGCACACACACACACACACACACACACACACACACACACTTGCTGGTCAGAGTAGTTTTTCATCCCTCAGTCAGTGAATCAGAGACTTTGCCTCTGCNACACACACACACACACACACACACACACACACACACACACACACACTTGCTGGTCAGAGTAGTTTTTCATCCCTCAGTCAGTGAATCAGAGACTTTGCCTCTGCAGAAACACACACACACACACACACACACACACACACACACACACACACAGAGTCCTCAGTCGTGAACACGAACTGAACTTTAAAGTCATCATTGTGTCTTCAAACACCCAACCTACCAACTTGGTAGGATAAGTCACAAGTAAGAGTCCTCAGTCAGACCTGAGCCCCACAAAACCCTCAGGATCCATGTTTCTGTCTCCAGCAATGTTATGTGTCAGGTCTGTGTTGAATTAGGAGACAATAAGTCGTCCTGTTTGTGTTTTTGTACAGTCATCAGCCTAAATTGAAAAGGTTCAGCTCTGAGAGAATAAACTGTCAACATCAGTGCAGCTTTTTCTCTGCTGTCCGATCAGAAAATGGAAATTCCCATAGAGAAGAACTGCCAATAACAAACATGGAGGAAAATCTGGTCATTACTGTAACAGTTCAATCTAATAAAGACGAACATTTGTGTGATGCTTACAAAAACTTGAATACTTGAACGTTGCTACCTATACATGTTTAGGTCTCTGGCACATAGGTGATTGACAGGCAAGTAGGTGTTGCCCAGCAACAGCAAGATGCATCTTATGACCAAAAAACAAAAAACAAACTTCTGAATGTGGTTGGGATCAGAGCTGCTGTTTGATTTATAGTCATCCAGCCTAAGTTAGCCAATCAAATGCAGCAGTGTCAAAAATTCACAACTTTTTAAAATACATATGAACATTGAATAATGAAACAAAAAAAACTGTAAAGTTTACAATATTTTCTTATTTGACATAATTTCATAAATGTTGTTTATGAATTTATAAATATTGTTTGATTAGACTAGATTCAACGTGTTTTGGCATTGCACAGAGTACAGGTATAGGGCTCCAAAGAACACTGCCATATGAAAGGTAGTGCACGTCCAATTTGAGCTGTGCACATAATTCTTAGCTCTACATGCACCGCTGCACTTAACATGGTGCACCTGCCTACTCACCCACTGACCATGTGCAATTGACACTTTTCACACACTTTTACACCACGGGGTCTGCCCATTGGTCCGACAGCCCATTATTCCAACATCCCATTGTTACGAAATCATCATGATGCCCTGTGGTTAAGGTCTGGTTAGGTTTAGGCACAAAAACCACTTGGTTAGGGTCAGGAAAAGATCATGGTGTGGGTTAAAATGAAAAAGAAAGTGGCAAACACATAAGCCGTGAGCCTGCTCTGCCTCAAGCCTTTCCCAGCTGACCCAGAGCCGGTCACGGCGCATTCAGCACCNCACATATTGGAATAACGGGACGTCGGACCAATGACATGGAGCCTTACACCACACATCCATTTACTCACGCCATGAAAACTCGTGTACAGGGCACTGACAGTACATGGACAGACAAGACAGAGCAGCATAGTGAAACAGCAGCACCATAAAACACTTTGGTCACACCAGCCGAGGCCTCTGCATCTTGGTAAAGTAAGTTTTAAGGATGATATCTGACCAGCTGCGTCAGTTTCACCCGATATTGGCAGTTAGAGGACGCTAAGCTCACCTCCAAGCTTCCCAGCTCTCTGTTTAACTACTGGGGGCTGACTGAGGGATCAGCCATGTATTACTGTTTAAATAACACAAAACTGAGGTGTTTTCAATAATTAAAGAAAATTATGATTCAAAAAATTACGCCAGATTGTTCTCTCGTAGCACACTTATTTTCATTACTGTTGTGTGGTTTATTTATTTTACATAATTATTCTAATAGATCATGTTTTAATAGCTTCCATGTAATGTGTCCCAGCGACTGAAACGTAATATCAAAATTTATCACCACATAGGACACACCTCTTCATATATTCATATATTTAGTGCAAGTTTCTGTTTAGGTTTGTGGAGTGGCTGCTCAAAACGTTTTTATGACCATCTGAAACTTGAAGTAGTTTCACGGTACATTACTGTAATTCGGCTTGGATCTGGCCATGGCAGTAGTGCAGATGAAGAAGGTCAAATACACCAAATGTAAAACAACGGTGCATGTAATTTTAAAAGTGCAGTGCATGTAAACAGGAAAAAAAAGTATTTTGAGTCCTGTGCTGAGACAATAAAATGCAGCTTAGGATGTAACCAGAAGTGCAAAAAGCAGTGCAGAATGATTTAGTTAACATACAAGAAATATAGAATGTAGAATAAACAGTAGGGTAAACTCGATGTATGATGTCGGGTTTATGAAATAGTAAGTACCTAAGTATTATAATATAAGGAGCTGTGAGTGTGTGATGTTTCCCACAGCGTGATGTTTGAGGCCAGAGGCTGCTGCTGATATTTGACAGCTGAACTGTGTTTAACTTCATTAACGTCACTCTGCCTGACGTCAACACACTGTTACACACACACTCTTCACTGATCAGTAACACAACACCACCACACTGCACTACATTAAACTGAAACACTGCAGCAGCAGCAGCACAGGCAGCATTCAAACCAGCAACCTCTGCCGTAACTAACTGACGCCTCCTTCCTCTCATATGTTGAAAATGCACACTCTGAATCACTTATACTCACTTCATTTCACATTCTCATCTTCAACTATGAGTTTTTGCTCAACCTCTGCGTACTGAGAGAGCCTCCTTCATCGACACATCACTCACTTACAGGAGAAAGTGATGGAGAGAGAGGCTCTCCTGATGGTGGTAATAATAACAGCGTGATTGTTGAGTAGCTAATCAACACACTACAGAGTTAATGAGCCCGTGTAAGAGGATCATCTGTGTGTGTGTGTGTGTGTGTGTGTTCGTGTGTTTGAGATGAAGAGGTAACCCCAGAAAGAGCCTGATTTTGTGTGTGTGTGATTTTGTGCGCATAGGGACAAAAATAGTCGAACCATTAAACCTCAGAACTCACTTTTTGTGGGAGACTTGCACACACACTGCCAGTTAAACATACACACACACACACACACACACATAAACAAACACACACACATGCACAGACCAAGAAACAGAAACACACACACAAACACACGTGTGTCACGTAGCCGGTGTCACATCGAGGATCCCCTTCTTTCTGGAACAACAAGCAGGGAGAGGGACTGCTGCTGCTGCTGCTGCTGCTGCTGCTGCTGCTGCTGCTGCAAGGACACACACATTAATACACTCTCACGTGCACTTTCAACAAACACACACTTTAAACGCAGCAAACACAGACACACACGTGATGTAAAGCAGAGCTAGGCAAACCCTGGACGAGCTGAGGTCTGCAGAGAGAGAGAAGCTTAAAGGATCAAACCACAGGAGAAAACAGCTGAGAAAAGTGTTGTTTCCTAAAAATCACCAAATCAAGAACTCGGCTGCTTCAGTGAACTGCAAGTCTGCAACTGTCCTCAGGTCACTGAATTAAAAAAAAAAAAAAAAACTGCAGCTGCAACCTCAACCTGTTTTTTTAGTCAAGTTTGAATTGATTAAAAGTCTGGGTATGTTAGTATCATTTCAGTCAAAGAAAACCGTAGCTGTTATATGAAGTGATGACATTTAATGTCCAAAAGGTCAAAGGTCAACTTCACTGTGACATCACAGTGTTCTGCATAAAACACTTTACTGGCCATTAATCAACGTCATGTCTCAGGAACAGAAGGGGAGACATTTAGTCCAATACTGAATTGGTGACACTTGGGAAGATGTGTGTGAAGCATCCATGTTTTCACAGACATGGATGTAACTGCAACTTGGTTTGTGGAGGTATACAACTACGAGGCGGTAATTCTAGTTGATATAGTTTTAGTCAACGAAAAGTGTTGACACTTAAGTCTTTTTAGTCATCAGATTATATTGAAGAATTCATGTCATGCCCACCTCGTTGCTTTCTCCCAGGTCCTGCTGTCGTCATTGTTACCCACCATGTTTGTGGTCCAGATATGGTGCATGTAGCAGAGAAAATGAAACAGCTGCTTTGAGCAAAACAGTCTATAATATTTTGTCTCCTCTTGTTTGTAAAGGTTATTTTTTTAATCCACATTTCAGAAATTAAGCCTGGTGAAGACCTACTTAACATGGTGTTATGCAAGAACACAGAGATGCATAGGAGCTATTGCTTCTCAAAGCACTGACAGCAGGCGATGTGGGATTGACCATAATCGTTACAAAAGCAAGGGGTCGAAAAGAAAAAGATTGCATTAACATAAAGCTTGATTTGCCAAAATCTAGAAAAAAGACGAAAAGACAGACCTGAGACCTGCAGCAGTAGAGTGGAGCACTTGCAGACCTGATTAGACTCAATATAATCTGCAGCTTTACTGGAGTTCTTGGTCGGGTCTTGTTTATGAGGAACCGAGTGTGCTTGTGATCTCAAAGAGGACCTATTCTGCCCATTTTCAGGTTCATACTTGTATGTTGGGTTTCTTTTCAATAAGCACTTTCCTCATTTTCCTCACACTGTCTGTGCTGGAACACCTGTATTCACCCTCTGTTTTATTGTCTTTTTCTTTAAGGCCCCCTCCTGAAAATGCCCAGTCTGCTCTGACTGGTTAGTGTTTCCCAGTCTTCAGTATCTCAGCGTCTCTGCACCGTCATTACAGCTGAGGAATGAGTGTAACAGAGAATAGTGGCATTGTCTACCGTTAAAAATCACCAATAAAAGCTTCTAAACATAACTGAACATGTTTCAGCAGAGAGATTGTTGAGAAGTTGTTCCTCTGACTTTGGTGTGTTCATGAACTTTAAGTCATAATGTGGAAACAACAAGGACCCTACAGAGAAAATGTGCTATTTTTTATTGCTCAAAGCTTATAAACAACACGTTAATAAAATGTGGATCTTTTTATTAAAAGGTGTCTTGTTGCTGCGCAGGTACATCCCCTAAAACTACTGAAATATTGCTTTACTCCATTAATGCTAATAAATAACTTTTCTAAGTAAGCTAGGTTACTCTACGTGGACAGCAACTTACACTTACAACACAATACCATTTTACAAATTACACGTGAGCAAAAGAATTTGTGACGTGAGGTGCAGAAAGGGAACCCAGGAGCGGAAGTGACGTGAGGTGCAGAAAGGGAACCCAGGAGCGGAAATGGAGCCGGTTATAACAATGATTTATTTAACAAAGGGCGGGTGAATCCACAAAAAAATCAAAATTGCAAGAGTCCTTCAAAAAAACACAAAAGACGTCCAGAGAGTGCTGGGCTGTGAGGGCACGGGAGGCACTGGAAAAGACGGAGGAGAGACACGGTTACAAAAACTCATCAACATGCACAAGAGAAAGTTCACAATGTTACCAAATGGGAGCCAAGCTGATACCACGGAGGTTCTCTGTATACTCTGGCGTCGAGGAGTGTCTCAGCAGGCTTAAAGTAGGCGGCTTGATTGGCAAAGCAGAAACAGGTGAGTCCAATCACTCCTCGACGCAGCCGGGAGGAAGGGTGCCTCCGGAGGGACAAAAGTAACGTTACCCAAACAACACACACACAACCGGAACAAACTACCAAAATAAAAGCAGCAAATACAAACCACAACAGAATTATTAGTTTAGTAAAAATCAACTGAACATTTGGCATGTTTCTGCATATGTGACGTCAACTTGGTAACTCGTGCCAAAATTTTCACCAATTTTCTGAGTTGTTGTTCCGACTTGAGGGGGTGTTAATGTGAATTTTTCCCAGTTGGGCACTTGTTGTTTTTTTGTTTGTTTGTTTGTTTTTTTATCATTCAGACACCACATGAATACAGAGTAAAATGTGAAATCAGGGAGAAATGAACATCAGCAACCAAGATTACATGTTTCCTTGACATTAGCATGTAGCTATATGTTAGCATGTAGCTATATGAGTATTTAGTGTAGACACTCATAGAAGCGTAGAAGAAGCGTAGTAAAAAGTAAAAGTAGTAATAGTAGGAAAAAAAGGCTAGAAACCGTATTCAGAACTGTCTGTAGCCTGAGGTTTTTGCTTACAGAGATTACTTTTAAATACATTTACCTCATAACTTTGGCCATGTTTAATATTAACATCCAGCATTGTAACATTATACATATACACCAATCAGCCAAAATACTAAAACCACTGACAGATGAAGTGAACAACTTTGATTATTTTGTTCTAATACATTGTTTTGCTGGGAAACCTTTGCTTCTGGCATTCATGTGGATACCACCTGACATGTTCCACCCACTCAAACACCATTGCAGACCAAGTACCCCCCTTATGGCAACAGTAATCCCCAATGGCAGTGGCCCCCAGCAGAAAAAAGCAGCATACCACTCTACAAAATCTGTTTAGAAATGGCCTGTAGAGCGTGACAAAAAGCTCAAGGTGTCGACCTGGCTTCTAAATTTCCCAGGATTCTTGTGATGTGCTGGTACTCCAGATGTCCCCCTAATCCAAGGTGGGGCCTCCTTGGATCGGACTTGGCTCTCACCTGTCGATGCATGAACACAGGATCTCTGGGAGTGTCCTGTGGTGTCTGGCACCAGTGCGTTGGTGGCAGATCCATTTTAGTCCATTGGGGAGTACTGTTGCCATGAGGGGGGGGGGGCATTGTCTGCAACACGTATTGAGTGGGTGGAACATGTCAGGTGGTATCCACATGAATGCCAGAAGGTTTTCCAGCAGAGCAATGCATTGGAACAAAAAAATCAGTTATTCACTTCACCTGTCAGTGGTTTTAATGTTTTGGCTGATAGGTGTAGATGTATGACAGAAAATAAGGAAAAGCATAATAGGTCCCCTTTATTAAAAACTGTTTAATAAAGCAGCGCGGGTCTGTGATTCAGCTCAATGTCTCCACGCTAATACTTTAGCATACATACATACCTGTACATGCACACAGTGTGTTGAAAATGGTTAGCAGTCATACTAACAGTGTGTGTTAATGTGAGCGCAGCAGGTCAGTGTGCTGGAGTGTCCCTTTGTTTCTGAACTCCTGTTGGCTTTTAAAGAACTTGTGTACTTCAGCTGGGGTTTATAGGAGGTGACACGCGTGTGCGTGTGTGTGTGTGTGTGTGTCTGTCTGTCTGTCTGAGAGAGAGAGAGGGAGAGAAAGAGAGAGAGAGAATCTAACCCAGTCTGAAATGTCCTACCCTTTGGCTAACTCTGCCCTTCATTTAGCTTTTTGTATGCCTGTGTGTGTTTATGTGTGTGTGTGTGTGTGTGTGTCATTACCTGACTGTCCCTACCTGTAGGTGTCCACTTTTTAGCTTTGTGTGCATATGTGTGTGTTTGTTTGTGTGTGTGTGTGTGTGTGTGTGTGTGTGTGTGTGTGTCACAGCTATTTCTAGTACCTTAGCACAGAGACGATCTCCTTGTGTTTGTCTATCTCAGACTATTAGTAATATATAATTGGTGCTGTAAATTATATTTTATATCTTCAGTATAATTTAAATTACATGCACAGTGAGTTTTCTTTGTTTTTCTGAAATCTAAAGCTCACAGCAGAGGTCAGGTTTCCTGACTCATTTTGCAGGCAAAACAACAGGTTACCTCCTTTTTCTTCTCCATTGGCTACATTTTCATACACGCTAATATTCCTGTTAGTCCAAATAAGACGATAATTTGACTGGGGTCATGGAAACAGCCTATTCCATTTGGATTTTCCAAATAAGGCCGTTTATTTAATTTGAACTTTATTTTCTATATGAACATGATCATTAACAAAGCAGGTGACTGTAATATTTTAGCAGCAGCTTCAGCATCTTTTCATAAAATCAACTCCTTAAATACACCAAATTAAAACATCAGTACGGTTGTCACATTAATATTAAAATGTCTGTGTGTCTCTGTGTTTTAGGTGTTCTCAGGGATCTTCACAGCAGAGATGTTGTTGAAGATCATTGCTCTGGATCCGTACTACTACTTTCAGACGGGCTGGAACATCTTCGACAGCATCATCGTCTGCCTCAGCCTCATGGAGCTCGGCCTGTCTGATGTGGAGGGGCTCAGTGTGCTGCGCTCCTTCAGACTGGTAATGCTCAGATTACACCTGAAACATAAAGTTACCAACAAACTTCTTCATCAGTCCTTCAGAATCAGTTTCTTGAATCGAGTTTGAAATGATTTTTTCCACTGTTACCAACTTTTTGTAATGGAAAGCCGTTATATAACATGATAAACTAGTTTGCATATCTGATGACATCACATGCAGAAATGACTTTTCAATCGAAATATGTGTTGGAGAGATATTCTCTATGCCACCATTTAACTAAGTTGCTTTAAAAAGTTGCCAGATCTAGTGAGCAGGTCTCGTCTAAACTGAGTCCGTTACTGAGGTCTCATATTTCCAACATTTTTCAACACAAATTCCTGACTGAACAGGTAAGAAAAGGTAGAATAATCTCATACTTTTGGTTTTTCAGGACTTATATAGACAGTGGTGAAAATTCACAAATTACAGTTATTTAGATGCTGTTCTTAAGGATATTTTTGAGGTACTTGTACTTTACTTGATTATGTTTCCATTTCCTGCTACTTAAACTTCTCCTCCGCTACATCTCAGAATGAAATATTGTCCTTTTTACTGAACTACATTTATCTTACAGCTTTTGTTATTTTATGGAGTCAGATTTTTAACTAAGGGATAACGTACTGCGAAAATAACCCCTTCTCTCCGTGTCGGGGTCCTTACTCATGGCTACTCACGAAAGACATCAATGATTTAACACAAAATATTGATTTTAAAATGTTTTTATTGCTTAAAATGTATTTTGTCATTTCAAAAATTGTTTTATAGATTTAAAAAGGATTTTATTAGTTTAAAAATAATTTTGTTCATTTAAAATGGATTTTATTGATTTAAAAATTATTTTATTGATTTTTAATAGTGACTTTTTTTTTTTTTTTTACAAAAGATTTGTTTATTTTAAAAAATCAATTATAATAGCATTCATTGATTTAAAAATGATTCCATTGCTTCTGATAAGCATCAATGATCAGAAGTGCATCTAATTCATAGCTGAGGCCTGCTCTTCAATAAAAAAAAAGACAGTAGAATTAAATAATAGACCAAGCAGAATCAAGTATTCAACAAAGCCATGTAAAGATACGAAATATAAATCTGTTAAGAGATGATGACAAAGTGATCAAACTACCCAATAGCATATAAAGTTATTAAAATGAGCTCTACCTTTACCAGCTGCAACATTAAAGCGATGAACACACTAATGCATCAATAATTATAATCTAGTAATAAAATATATAATATTCTGAAATGGGACATTCTGTATATTTTTTGGTACATTAGTTATATTTTCATGCTAATACTTTTGTATTTCCCACTTCAGGAAAAACTTAAATGTAGGACTTTTACTCGTAACATAGTTTTTGTATACTGTTTTTCTTTTTTTCTTCTTTTTGTTGCTGGGGAGGGTAGTACACAAATTTGAGGTAGTGGCATACAAAACATTCATGAGGGTTGGGGCGTTGGTGGCTTAGTGGTAGAGCAGGGGCCCTGTGTACAAGGCTGTTGCCACAGCGGCCCGGGTTCGACTCCAGCCTGTGGCCCTTTGCTGCTTGTCACTCCCTCTCTCTCTCTCTCCCCTTCACGCTTGTCTGTTCTATCAAATAAAGGCCAAAATGCCCCCAAAAATATCTTAAAAAAAAAAAAAAAAAACATTCATGAGGGTAGATGGAAACAGGTATGGTAAACGAGTGTATTTGAATCTGTAATTGATAAAGAAGAGACAAGACAAAAGGACTGAGCAAATAATAATCAATAATACTAAATATACATGTAATAATATTGTAATCATATATAAAATAAAAAGAAACTAAACCAAATGACAAAGAAAAGTATTTTCTTCCACCTCTGCTTATAGACAATAATAAACAAAACAGGTTGTAAACATACAGAGACAACAAATACTATAAAAACAGTCCACATATTCCCTTGAAAGTGAGACAGAAGAAAAGATTATCTAAAAGAGGAAACCTAGTGCACATGCTGGCCGGTGCGAGCTGGTTGACCATCAGCTGAAGCACCAATGAAAAGGCATCAATCCTCAGGACGTTTCTCAGTGTGCAAGGGACGTGGTGATTGGCTGTTGATGAGCGATGTCACTAAAATACATGTCAGGTTCAGCTGCGGCCAACTTTGCTGCACAAGACAAGGACGGTGGTTGTCAACATCCACCCAAAACACACACATAGAAAGCACACATACACACGCACAAAGAAAACACACACAGATCCTTGAAGCCTGTCTGCGTCTGTCTACGTCGATCTCTCCAAGTGTCACTCTGGGTGTTGGCAGGTTCTGCCTGTGGCAAACACACAGATTCACTAATAAACATATACACTTTACATTCACTTCTTTCTTTTCTTTCTCTTGTTTTTGTGTTCTTTCTGTGTGTCTTCATTGTACTTTCTTGTTTTATTTTATGTCCTAATTTTCATTCTCTTGTCTCTCCGATGTCATCCTTCCTTCCCTTTTCCTGCCCTCATTGTCTCTTTAGCTCTCCTTTGTTGGTTTGGAAACCTTCCTTCCAATAGAAGTGAGACACCTGAATGGAAATGATGAAGTCTGTAAGATTTAGTGGTGTCTAGTAGTCAGGATTGCAGATTGCAGCCAACTTAAACTTCTCCTGATTAGAATTCCTTCAGGGTTCATTGTTCAGGAGGTTTTTATTGAGAGCTGAGTTATCCACAGAGGTCTCTTCCTCTCCAAAACAAACAGACCAGGTGATTTCAACCAGTAAAAACTGAATAAAGCAGTTTCACTTTACAAATTAGAGTTTTTCTGATGCTGACTGTCACAGGGAGGCTGCTAACTATGGTGGCCGATGCGATGTCCATATCTACACTAGAACATAAACTTCCCTCTATCTTACCAGTGCCTAGATCTCCCCCCTCCAACAAAAGCCCTGATGACATGTTTTGTATCATCCAGCGCATTATGTCACCCACCAGCAGGAGCATTTATCGGTCCGGTGCAGTGCAGTGCAGTTTGGTAGTTGTAGGTTTTCTACCTTGGCAGAAGCGAATGCCACAGTCCTTCCTCTCTGTTTTCTCTGGTCATATAGCACCAATTTCAAAAGTATTTATTCTTTCATAGACTGTTTTGGAGACTCTTTTGCATAGACTGCTCAGTTGAATAAAAAGACCATTTTTCCAGTAGTGAAATATTTCTTCAGAGTACTTCAAGTAAAAGCATTGATAGTGATACTTTAATTCAAATAATAAAGAATACATTGGTCAAACTGTGCCATTAAAATCTCTTAAAAGTAATACATGGTGGCATTAAATATACATTAACAGAACAACAGTTGTTTTTTTGTTGTAATAAACATGAACAAGATCAGTTCAGACTGTTTGGTTCTGGAACATCACAGAAGTGATTAAGAGGACTTGATTACCCTTATTCTGAAGTCCCATCTCTTCCTGTGTGTCTCTCTTTGCTTCCAGCTTCGTGTGTTCAAGCTTGCTCGCTCGTGGCCAACCCTTAACACCCTGATCAAGATCATTGGCAACTCCATGGGCGCTCTGGGCAACCTGACGCTCGTCCTCGCCATCATTGTCTTCATCTTCGCTGTGGTTGGGATGCAGCTGTTTGGTAAAAACTACCAGGTAACACCTCTGACCTCTGACCAAAATACAAGTTTAGATTTGTGCATGTGGGTTCAACACATCAGGCTGTGTCCTCCTTCCTCCCTCCAGGACTGTGTGTGTAAGATCTCAAAGGACTGCGCTCTTCCTCGCTGGCACATGAAGGACTTCTTCCACTCGTTCCTCATTGTCTTCAGGGTGCTGTGCGGCGAGTGGATAGAGACCATGTGGGACTGCATGGAGGTCGCGGGTCAGCCGCTGTGCATCCTGGTCTTCATGCTGGTCATGGTTATCGGAAACCTGGTGGTGAGTGACCTTTGACCCTTTGCTTCTGAAAGATTTGCTGAAACTTTGAAATCTAATTTTGCCCTGCTGGTGGTTGCAATGTTTCCCACAGAATTAGAATCAAAGTGTGGCAGTAGCTAATGCCAGCGGAGCGTCAGGAGGGTGTGTTGTTGGGGATGGGATGGGTGTAACCTGCAATTTTGTTGTTGTTTTTTGCCTGGTGTCAGTCAGCGTCCCCTCTCTAAATCTCTACATTCTGTGATTCTTGTGGGTCCATGAACACAACTCAGGTGGAACTTTTAGACCTAGCACAATGAACAGTTAAGATTCACTGCGCTTGCAGTTCTGCAGCTCTGAGCTGTGAGAGTGTGGAACAAACTGTATATTTATTTCAGCAGGGCACCTGATAAATGGTCCAGCTCCAAAAATAGAAAATCAAAATGTCGCAGCAGATATTTTAATCGTGGCGGGCCACCATAAATAAATTAATGTGTTGGAAACTCTGGGTTGCTACATTATTGTTGACCAAGTCCTTGACATAATTGTTTTTTGTTTGTGGTTTTTCATGGTAGCAAGAGTTGCTTTTTACCAGATAAATATCAGCCAGATTGAGTTTACGGTACTCTATTCCATACATTACAGGAATCTGCTGTTGGGGGATCTTTGCTGATAACTATTACAAGATGGCTGTAGCTGGCTGAGTCTATGCAGGGCTGTCAGAGCCAGCAGAACTGTTCTGGCTTTCACTTTCTACACTTTGAGCCCAGTTTGAGCCCAGACGCCTGACCCCTGACACCTTACCTGTGACCTCTTACTTTGTGTTGTGCCATTACAAACACATATCTACACTCAGGGGCAAATTCACTGATAATGTATTGCGGCTACTGATAGCACCATGAAGTAGGTTAGGAAAAGAGGATGTTTAAACTCAGTTTGGGGGGCACATTCCCTGCTGAAAAAGCAATGATGTCTCGGTGAAAAATTACTGCTTTTGGTGACTCTGTCACTGCTGAGAAAACAGCGATGGGTCGCTGTTTGTTGGCTAAAAAACTCCTGGAAACACAGCAATGACTCACTAAAACACAATAGGTTTTGTTTCGTTGGTCTTGAACGGTGGTTTGCCGCTTGGCAGGCATTTCACCTAAGTGACACGCCATGCACCATCCCCTCCACCTTCTGATGACAAATGGTGCTTTACAAATCAAGGATGCTTCCTTAGTAGGAAATGCCCTTCCAAGCTGGGTCCTGCTTAGGCTGGGCAAGACTCCATCCTAGCATTCAGTGAACACACATTGAAACAGGCTAGCGAGTGCCTAGGTGTGCATCATTGAAGAGGCCCTACCTCTAATTCCAGCAAATTGTGTGTAAAGAATTTTGTACTTCATGCCCACAGAGGTTACACACATTCTCTGAAGGAAGAACTCTGTATTGTTGTAGAATTCGAAGGGTCCTTGACAATGCAACAGAATTTGATGACATAGCCTCCTACAGATTCAGCTGTTTAAGGATACTTCCTTTACTTTGAGAAGCACCAGATGTCAGTTTATATAGTACATGACTTTAGAAACATTGATATGATACATATAAATCATGGTTTGCCAAAATGTACAATGCCATTTTTTTTCTTCTTGCGACAGCGGTGTATATGGATTGAAAGATTAAAATCTTGGAGAACTCTGTGTTCCTGTGTTGTAAGCATGGAGGCATTGATCATTGTTGGTGAGAACTGCATTGTCAGAGGGTACATGGTGTTCAGAGGCACTTAAAAGCAGGAGGTGATTGACTTTTGATCTCTGACACATCACCTGAAACCCTTTACTTCTGTGCCATATTGTTTGGACGTTGTAGATCTGTCAGCTGAACCTTCCAGTGGTTTATTCTTCTGACAGCTTTTACAACCACTTAAGATGAAAACCTGTGTGGCATTCTGAGGATGCTACAGTGGAGTGAGGCAGGTGGATAGATGGATGGAGAGAGACAAAGAGAGAGGGGATATTTTACATGTGACCCTGTGTTTCAACTCTGTCCAAAGAATTGCTGATTTATGTGAGATCTACTGAGAGCTACAGACAGAGTAAATGTTGATCTGCTGACCCCCTCCTTCTCTCTTTCTGTCTGCCTCTCTCCCTGTTTAACCTCCTAACATTTATATCTGACTCTCCATATGTGCTGATGCCCTCTCCACCATCCCTTTATCTCTGCCTCCCTCTTTTCTCTCGCTGTGTACTTCACAGTTTAAAACCTTCCCCTTTAGTTTGTCACTTCCAACATACAGAAAAGAAAAAGAACTGGTTGTACGTTTTATGGTATCATACATTTAGAAATACATTTAGCACAGTGATCTTCCTCCTTTCCCAGTAAGAGGATTGTTTGCTGTTTTAGTTCATTCGAGGGTTGATAACACACACGACAGAAAGATCCCACATTCTGATATGTTGTAATTCAGGTTGTTCTCATGCACTGTTCACAAGTATACTAATGAAAGTGATACGCCAGAATGTGTACTAAAAAAACTGAACTAAATTGTGAAAGTGCATGTTAGGGCTGTAGTCTCCTGGTCGACTGGTCGATTAGTTGGTCGATATGCTCTGGTCTGACCAAATTCTCATTGGTCGAATAATCGCTGTGTTACTTTCATAAGGAGAAAAGTGCTACATCAACAGCTTTCCAGGATTAATCCATTATTTCCTGCGGCAGGGGGACAGGCTAAGTTACCCATGAAACTGGGGTGTTTAAACAAAGTTTAACTCACCCACCCTCACGCTCAGCGTCGCGGTGACGCAGACCTCCCGTCTGTTTCTGTATACTGACACCATTTCCCTCAGTGGAAACAAAGCTTGTATTTACTTGTATTTCACAGATAAGAAACAATAAATTGTGAAGACAGTAAAGCCTCCACTAAAATAGCATTTAAATCTTGTGTGTGATCTATCCTTTAGGGATTTATACTTCGGGATTTATCCTGGCTTCATATGAGAAGAGGAAATCTCTGCTCGTCGCTAGGCTAATGTATACTATGTAAAATGTCATAGACTTGTGCTAATAACATTAGCATGTTGTATTGGTGGGGGAAATGTGTCCAGATAAAGACAAGTGCTTGTCTGTGAATGCTGCGATTTATAGTGAAGCCAATTTGAATCAACTAAACTTTACAGCACTTAACAGAGTCCTCCACCGCCGACTAGCGATTTGGAGGTGTAACTGCAGAGTGACAGATACACCACCGTATAAGTAAAAATAACGTGTACATTTCTTTTTTTTCCCATGACTAATTGATTAGTTGAAGATTATGTACGACTTCAGTCAACCAAGATTTTCTTTGGTTGACTACAGCCGTAGTCCATGTAAGGATGTTGCGGTGGTGGACGGGTCGAACAAACACAAGACTTGGCCCAGGAGACCAGTGATTTTGTCACATGTAACAATAAGTGAACTTTGATTATTTTAACGTATGTCGTCACCTTGTCAAGTTAAGAACGTACCTTTACGTTAAGTACATAACGTGACAATGCCCAACCATGTTTCTTTACCTGAACCTAACCTACGTAACTTTATGATGAAGTACAGAACTTTACCTTAAGTACGTAATGTAACAACTCCCAACTTTGTTTGTTTTCCTAAAAATAAAATATGTAACTTAAGTTAAGTACCTTACATGAGAACTCCCAACTGTTTCTTTTCCTAAACCTAACTTACATAACTTTACTTGGGTCATGGGAAAATGCCATTTGTGCAGATAGAAGAGATATCATACAAACCAATATGAGGATATGTTGCATAATTTGACAGTGTATTTGTTAATTTTTTTGCCTTCCTTGCCGTCTACTTTTTCTCTTCTTTACTTCTATCCTGGTCTTAGTCTTGATTATTACCCTCCAACTTAAATTCTGTATGTATGTGCATGTGTGTGTTTGTGTGTGGTGACCATCAGATAAGGGTACTTTCTCTTCTCCAGTTACCACCCCCTGTCTGCTCTGAATCCCTCTGACTAGGACATACTGACTAGGACACACAAACACACACTCACACACAGAGTGACAGACAGACAGGGCTACATTTTATAGCAAGGCAGGTAAAATGAGATACAAAGACGTGTGTCTGTGTGTGTGTGTGTGTGTGTGTGTGTGTGTGTGTAAGATGAGATGGCAGATAATTATCAGAAGAAAGGAAATCTTTCTTCTCCTCTTTTTTCTCTGGCTAGATGAGTGCTCCCTGCATTGGTGCATGTGTGTACGTGTATAACTGAGTGATTGTGTGTATGCGTGTGTGGGTGATTACGCTTGTTCGACATAAAAAAACAACAACGGTGAGCCGAGTTACATGAGAGTGAGCGAGTGGTACTTGATATCAAAACACTTGTTGTATGGACTGAACTTGAAATAACAAGAGTCAGTGATGAATGACAAAATGATGAAGTCATTAAACCCACTGCTGGAGAAAAGGTCAGGAGGTCAAAAAAATTATACATATGATTATATATTATGCAAGGAATTACAGTGAATTAGTGGAAATCTGGCCAGCAGTCATTGTGACTAGTGTTGCAACTAAAAACTATTTTTATTGCCAATTATTGCCCATTATTTTCTTGATTTATTATTTAACATCCTGTTATTTCCCAGAGCCTAAAGTGACATCTTCAAGTGATATGTCCTATGCTGTCAAATTGAATGTTTTATCTGACCTACCATCCAAAAACAGTTTATTTGAGATCACTGATTTTTTTTGGTTTCTCCTCAGCATTTTGTTTGTCTGTGCTAGGCTACTGTAGAAACATGGAGGTGCAACACGGTGGTCTCAGTAGGTGAGGATCTGCTCCCTACGTAGATATACACAGCCCATTCTAAGGTAACATAAACACAAGGACTCATATTTTCATGGGATTATACACTAAATGAATACTTATTATATTAAAATCAATGTCTGCCAATATATCCCCCTAAATCCCACACACTGGACCTTTAAATTGTTATTGTGAACCCAATGTTCCCTCAAAGTGGAGTTGTCTAAATGTAACGTGAGATTATATTATAAATAGAAAAGTGCAACTTTCAGTTCTATATGAGGCAACACATCATATATGATGAATCCTTGATATGAGAAAGGAACAAATGGATAAAATAAAATCAACAACAGAAGACTTTTATGTCATGTTAACTTGTCTTTTTCCACATCTTATTGCACTCCTTATTTTCTTCTTGTTGTCATTTTTAGTCATTATACAGAGTCTCATATTCACCAGTCAGTGGATCATGAAGTGTGTGTGTGTGTGTGTGTGTGTGTGTGTGTGTGTGTGCAGCAATAATAGAGTCTCATTCATCTGTTTAGCTTAATGGTCTCATGGATATTTAATAACGAGCTTGATGGGCCAGACAGCCCACACACACACACACACACACACACACACACTCGCAGTCAACAGCCTCTTATTCTTCTCTTGTCAGCGGTAGGAACTGTATCTCCCCTGGCAGGGGGATATGCTAACCTGACGGAATGAATATGCCCAAACATGTGTGTGTAGAATGTGTGTGTTTGTGTGTGAGTGTATGTATGTGACATGATGACCAACCCTTTCCAATTCGGGTGATTTATCCCTTTGGGAATGGCCTCACTGTGCACAACTCAGCTCACTGTGTGCGTGTGTGTGTGTGTGTAGGCATATATGTATGCGTTCATATGTGTGTGAGTGATTCTGTTTTTTGTTGAGATGTCAAGTGTCATTGCTCATAACGCACAGAGGGGAAAGGAGGTAAAAGGGGAGGACACAAAGGATGAACAGTGAGTAGAATGGAAGGATACATGAACAAATTAAAGAGAACCAAGCAAAGAAGGAAAGAGAGCTAAAGAAAGGAAGAAGCTCAGAAGAAAGGAAGACAGATAAAGAGGAAAGGAGGAAGAAGGAAAGAAATCAAAATGAGGAAAGGTGGTAGGGAGGAAGAGGGGGAGAAAGGAAGAATGAAAGTAGTAAGGGAAATGGAAGGAAAAGAAGAGAGCCAAATAAGCAAGGAATGATGCAGAAGGGTAAAGGGGAAGGGAGGAAGATGAAAAGGAGGTAAAATAAGGACAAGTTTAAGAGGGAGAGGGACAAAAGGAAGGATGACAGAGGAAAAAAGAGAGAAAACAAAATAGGGAAGGAAGGAAGAAAAAGAAGGAAAGAATAAAGTGCAGAAGGAAGAAATAGAAAAAGAGAACCAAAGCAAGGAAGAAAGAAAAAGAAGGGGAAGGTAGAAAGGATCAAGGAATTAAAAAGGGAAAGGTCAAAGAAATGAAGGCAGAATGAAGGACTGAAAACGAAAGAGGAAAGGAAGGACACAGAAAGGAAGAAATGAAGGAAAACATCAGTAACACATGTCCGTTTCACTTTAACATGTCAAACCTTTGTCACAGTAACAGTCGCCACGGAGAATGTGAGACCATGTTTCCGTGACAGCAAACATAATGATATTACACTATTACCCAGGTGGCCCTGGGGCAGGGGGAAAGACCAACCTAACACACACACACACACACACACACAGAGTTGTTTTCTATTTTCATTCAAAAAATCAACACACAGCACGGCTAATGACGTCTGCTGTGAGGTCGCGTTTTTTTAAGCCAGTGATGTCATATTGTGTGTGTGTGTGTGTGTCTGTCTGTCTGTCTGTCTGTCTGTCTGTCTGTCTGTCTGTGTGTGTGTGCGTGCGTGCGTGCGTGCGTGCGTGCGTGCGTGCGTGCATGCCTGCCTGCGTGCTATTTAGCTAAATGTAATAAGCATCCATGCTTTCATTGACAGATATAGAGAGAGGTGGGGAATTACCTCTTATCTTAGGTACAGACTTGGGTATGTCACTGTGTGTGTGTGTGTGTGTGTGTGTGTGTGTGTGTGTGTGTGTTCCTGCAGGTAGTAGCTGAGTCAGTGTGCAGCAGACTATGTGTACAGTGTGTGTGTAACATTATGACTCCATATAACATGAGGCACACCACTGATGCACATTTAAAAACTCAAAAACTTAAAATTAGCTGTTTTCATTCAGGAGTTTAGCGCACGACTGATATCAAACAACACATACAGATGATTCAAGCAGCTCTAGTGGAGTCACTGGCTGTCAACAGACATTTCATCAAACATTTAATTTGTTCGTTTATTTATATGGGTTATATTTTGGAGTAAATATCTAGTGTACCTGCAGTTCATCATAAACTAACCCAGTAGCCAGAATAAATGCTGTTATTGAACTTTTGACGCAAACCATGATTACATTTCTGCAAGTTCTTATGAAGCGGGTACATTGAATCTTTTCAACAACGCTGTGATTAACGTGTTAACCACTTGGTTATGTGTAGGAGAAACATCACTGGAAACACAGCCACAGGTCACTAAAATTCACCTACATTTGAGGACTATAACTCTGCTTGAAACACAACCACATCTCCCAAAAATACAGCCACATTAAGGGGCTAAAATTTTGCTAGAAACACAGCTACAGGTAACTAAAAAACACCCATGTTTGGGTGCCAAAAAGCCTGTGGAAACACAGCCATGGGTCCCTAAGAAAACAAACACATTAGGGGGCTAAAAAGCCACTAGAAACACAGCCACATGTCACTAAGAAACACCCACACTGAGGGGCTAAAAACAATGCTGAAAAAAACAGTTATGGGTGGCAAAAAAAACCTCCCAAGTCAGGTGCCTAAAAATCTGCTGGAACCATAGCCACATGTCCCTACAAAAAACAAGTTGGATGCCTAAAAAGCCACTGGAAACACAACCACTAAAATTCAGCTACATTTGAGGACTAAAACTTGAAACACAACCATGTCTCTGAAATACACCCACACTGAGGGGCTGAAATTTTGCTAGAAACACAGCTACAGGTAACTAAAACACATCCATATGTGTGGAAACACAGCCATGGGTCCCTAAGAAAACATCCACATCTGGGGGCTAAAAATAATGCTGAAAAAACAGCTACAAGTGGCAAATAAACCCAAAAAAACTCCCAAGTCTGACAGATCGCTGTCACTTTTGAATTCAGAAATAAAAATATATGCTAAAGTCCTGGCTTCACGGATTGAGACACACATGACAAAATTAGTACATTGCGACCTGACTGGGTTTATAAAATCACGTCAAGCAGCTGATAATATGCGTAGACTTCTCCATGTGTTATATTTTTCTAAAGATATTGAGTCCCCATGTGCTATCATTGGACGCTGAAAAAGCTTTCGATAGACTCGAATGGAATTATCTCTGGCTGGTTTTGGAAGCTTTTGGTCTTGGTACTAACTATATTAAGATGATTAAGGTACTCTATTCTAATCCCTCAGCTAGGGTCATCTCAGGCAACATTTTTTCCTCCCCTTTCCAATATCGAGAGGCTCCCACCAAGGTTGTCCTCTGTCCCCTCTTTTGTTCGCTCTCTCCCTCGAACCTCTTGCGCAGACAATTAGACAACACTCCACTCTCTCGCCCATATCCTTCTGCAACACTTCACATCATATATCATTATTCACTGACGACATTCTGTTATACATAAATAACACGTCAGTGTGTATCCCAATAGTATTAGAGGTGTTTGAGGAGTTCAGCGCTCTCTTGGGCTATAAAATTAACTGGACTAAATCTTCACTGATGCCCCTTAACTCATCTCTCGACGCTTCCACATTGCCAACGCACATACCAGTGGTTGGGAGCTTCAAATACTTGGGCGTGGATGTCTTCCTCTCCTTGTTCTCCATCTCTAGCAAGAATTTCCAAGGTATTATGAGGCGGGTGGAGGCGGACTTGGTAAGGTGGACGCGTCTCCCAAATTCCCTACAAACACGTGTGTCAATAATCAAAATGGACATCCTTCCTAGAGTGAACTTTTACTCTAATATGATACCCCTTTCCCCGCCTAATGGCTATTGGGACAAGATGCATAGTTTAATATCAAAGTTTATCTGGGGTGGGGGACGTCCACGCGTCAAGCTAACTACTCTTCAGCGCAATAAACAATAAACAACACTCAGTGGGGAGGACGGCTGGATCTATGTTAAAGTGGCACACACAAAGTCCTATTTTTCATAACTATTCTCAACTCACTGGTGGGGTGCCTTTTTCTTTTAGGGAGTGGAGTGATGGAGGGGTTAATGTCATGTCATCTGTGATGATAAAGGTCTTAGGACGTTTAATGATTTACGAGCTACTTATGATCTGCCAGGTACATCTTTTTTCCTCTATTTGCGCCTTAGATCTGCGATGCGAGCGTACGGTGTGCCCTGGGGTACTCCCCTTGCCACTCACAAGTTACGCACGTTATTAGATGTAGGAGTAAGGTCGAGAGGCCTAATTTCTGCTCTTTACTCTTTTTTACTGAAACCCTGTAGTGGGCCTCTGGCTGTTCATCAAGTGTGGGCTACAGACCTTGGTCTATCCAATGACAAAATATGTTGGTTGACTGTCTGGGACAATTTAGACAAAACATCAAAAAACCTTAATCATAAACTTATACACTTCAAACTCATACATAGAATGTATCTTAAGCCAAGAAAACGATTCCTCATGAAGCTCATACATTCTCCTGTTTGTGATCTATGCTCTCTGGGTCATGTGGGATCTTTCTGACATATGTACTGGGAATGTCCTGATGTGGCATCATTTTGGAAATGAATATCTTCTACTTTGTCAGAGTTATTGGAGGTAGACATACCATGCTCTCCTAGAATACTACTTTTGAATGACACCTCACCATTGAGCCTGTCCTCTACTCGAACTCACACTCTATTTGCGGGGTTGACTGCAGCTAAAAGAATGATAGCTGGAAACATAGCCACAGCTCCCTAGAAAACACCCACATTAGGGGGCTAAAATATTACTACAAACACAGCTACAGATAGCTAAAAAACACCCATGTTTGGGGGCCAAAAAGCCTCTGGAAACACAGCCACAGGTCCTTAAAAAAATACCCACATTGGGGGGCTAAAATTCCCTAGAAACACAGCTACAGGTCACTAAAAACACCCGTGTCCCAAAAAAACAACCACAGTAGGGGGTTGAAAAGCCACTAAAAACACAGCCACATGTTGCAAAAAAAACACCCAAGTTGGGTGCCTATAAAGCCGCTGGAAACACAGCCATTGCTAAAAAACACCCACGTTTGGGGACTAAAATGCCACAGAATAGACAGCGATTGTTCCTCTAAAGCCGCTGAAAACACAGCAATGACTCGTTAAAAAAATATTGGTTTTGTTGTTAGTTGGTCTTTACCAATGGTCTACAGTGGGCGTCTAGTCAAGGTGACACACCATCCACCATCCCCTCCACCTGATATATTAGATTTAAAAAAGTTAGGATGATATGTGTGAAATCTGCAAATGTAACATATTTGTGGTTTGCAGAAACTTGGCAACTGCACTGCAGAAACAGTATGATGCCTTTGTCCCTCTGCTTTTAGTCTGAAAGTCTTTTGTCTTAAAAGTCCAATTCCTGTTGTATCCTGCAGACCTGCTTTTCTGAAAGCCTCACGTGTGTGTGTACATGTGTGATTGTGTGCGCGCAGCTGCACAGACTGACGCAGGTGAGCAGATGTTTGGTTTGCCGTTTCTCTTCATGACAAACGAGCGGCTGAATGTGTTTCCCTGAGCCAGCACTTCAACTGCAGCACACCTGCCACCAGACACTCTTGCTCTCCTCTTTCTCTCCTCTCTCCTCTTCTTCCTTTCATCTCACTCTCTCATTATATGTGTTCACCAACTTTAATCATCATGACTTTTGTCTGAGTCTCCAGAGCTGTTAGAAAAACCACAAATCAGCAGTTTGAATAATCAAATTAAACTGACTTGATTAATTTCACATGTTCTGGGTTTGATAAATCATTCAATAATGAGACGAAACATCTCCATGGAGACAGCTTTCATTAAATGAGAGGGGAAACCACACAGGTACAGAGGAAGTTGGTAGTAAAATCTTAAAATAATTAATGAACACTGCAAAATACTTTTTGCACAAATTATCAAAGCAGAAAGTGTTTCTCAAAATATGTTAAAAACAGCATCAAATATAAATTAAAACATTTAAAAATGAAAACCTAATAAATACTGACAAAAAATATTTGATAGGTGAAGATAGAGTTGCAAGATGGATAACAAAGGTTTAATCTGGTGGTGAGCGTACAGAAAAAGTTTAAAAGTTAAATAATTTCAATCCTAATTTTTCATTTGACTCTGAAAAACATGTTGCACAGCCGTGGCCTTCACATCACAGAAGTGCCAGTGTAATAAAGTACGGCTATTCCCAACAAAGTTACTAACACAAGAAGCTCTGAGTTTGTTTTAATGAATTCATTTTGGTTTGTTGCCAAGAGAAAAGTAATTCTTAGTTGCTTGTAAATCACCTTTTGTGTCCTTGTGTTGCACCAAGTGTTTTGTGTCTGTGGCCATGTTGTAGCATCGTGTGGAGACGTAATACTTCTCACATTCAGAGAGCTTCACACAGTGAGGTGCAGACTGTTACAGAGCCAAGTCCACCGAAATAAATAAAGACACAGTTTGACAACTGTTTCCCCTTTTAACTGTGTTTTCTTAAGTATACAATCACCTGAAAATAAGAATCCTTGTGTTTTTTTTACCTTGAAAGAGCTGTTGGATCCTCATCTACAAAGATCGCCATATTGCACAGCCATTTTTCTACAGTAGCCCAGAATGGACAACCAAACACTGGCTCTAGATAGGGACATTCCAAGAACATTCTCACTCCGACCTTACCACATATCCACATTTGGTCATGAACTTTCCACATCCAGATAAAACACGCAAAATACACTTCCGTTTTGGCAGGAAATTTACTGTTCACATACAGTCCCTTTCAAAATAAATGCTCTGGGGCGTCGGTGTTGGACCCATCCACCACCCCTCCCGCCTGCCCTACACAGACTTTCACCTACCGTCTCCCGCCACATTTCCCCCAGACGCCTCTGGGCACGGTTAAACCATAACTACGACCAGCTGCGTTTCATGCCAGTGTTAAAGCATGGCTTTTTCATCTGTGTCTGACACTGGAAGTCACTTCCCAAGTGCTGGATTTGACGACTTCAGAGTGAGATCGCATTTCTCAGCATCACCTCTAAGTGTCGCCAAAGGATCAACAGCTGTAGAAACATGCGTACACCAGCCATGAAGTTGGCGTGAGGCACCGCACATTTCCACGGTCATTTCACTCTTGATACATCTGAACTTTGCCATGGAAAAGGACGTATGCCACGTTTTTGTGCGTACGCACCCTTTGTACTGTACATGAGGCCCCAGGTCTGTTCGTTTCAGAGAGGGAGAGACTTCGTGGATGATATGGCTACTACTAAAACCTCCTGGACACTGAAGGAATTCTAACCAGGAGGAGTTTAAGCTGGTTGCAATGGGCAATCCTCAAAACTAGATGCCATTAAATCTCCCTAAATCATACACACTTCTAGGGCTGCACGATTTTGGAAAAAACTGACAATGCGATTTTTTTTTTTTTTTTTGCGATGTATATTGCGATGTTAAAAAATACAAGAATTCTCACCAGATGACTTGAGAAGCTCTATTTGGAAAGAATTAGGTTGATTCACATAAGTGGAATTAACACAAGAGACAAAATAGACGTTATTTAACACTTTATTTTAAGTAGTAGTAGTCATCTTTTAGTTTTTTGTGCCGTAACGTTTGTTTGAGTTCTTGCTTTGCACTCATCATATAGCGCTCTGTGATGGTGAGTCAGGTGATCAAAAAGATTCGTTGTGTTACCTCGTGTTGTGGCGACAACGGCGAGGCAATGTCGGCACAGTACGCTCTATTGGTCGACATCACCTTTTTTATATACCAAATATTTCCATATTTCTGACATTGACCTTCTTTTGGGGACTAAAGTGCAACACACACTGCTGCCGGCGCTGCGCTGTGGCTGTCAAGTGCCCCCCCACCAACACACATTGGCAGCAGCGCGCAGCGGCACCATCGACACTAAAGTGTATTTCCCATCCCAGCCCGCTAGGTGGCTGTACCTACACTAGTTGCCAACGGTTGCCAACTGCTAGTAACGGAAGAAGAAGAAGAAAAACTTTGAGGCAACATTAACTTGGATTTCACGGGTGAGTTTCTTATCAAAATCGTCGTATTAAAAATTTGAAAAACTTAATAACGTCAAGCATCCAGATACCCCTTTGAAAGCTGCAACCAAAGTTGATACTACGGCGGTCGAGACGTACATAAAAGGCTTTTCTCGCAGCGCCAGCCGCGCTGGAAATAGAGCAGTGGGAGCCGCGCCGGTGTGGGTTTGTTCATAGAATATATGGAGGCAGGCGTTTTGACGCGCGGCGTTTTGACGCGCGGCGTTTTGACGCGCGGCGTATGGCGGCGGTATGTGCTGCACTTAATTCGTCCTTCGCAGTCTCTTCCTCTTGTCTATCACTCATCTTCTGCTTCTTCTGTTCAGCTTGGTGTGTGCTGTGTGACGGACTGCATGTGCATAGGAGGAGGAGCTGACTGTGAGCTGACTGCTCAGAGAGAGAGAGAGCGCAGAGCAAGGAGTCGCTTCAGAGATGCTTTTCTGAAACAAAAGAAAAGTTGACATGTTCTAAAAAAAAAAGAGAGAAAACATCGCACGTCCTGTGATGTGACTATCGCACATGCGCACATCGCGATGACAATATTTAAACGATGCATCGTGCAGCCCTACACACTTCACCTTTAAAGGGATAGTTTGGCCATTTTGCAACGGGTTGTATGAGGGGCCTATCAATGTATTACCTACAGTAGATGTCAGTCAGCACGCCCCCAGATTGGAAAAGCAGGCGGGGGTAGCAAAACCACGGAAGCAAAGCAATTTACTGCTGTGGAAGGGGGCATCAAAAATGTATTTAAACCACCCAAAAAACATATTAGTTTCAGTTTATGTTATATTTAAAATATCTTCACTGCTTAACCTTGCTAACAGCCCTTTCTGAAGGGGAACTGAAGCCGTTATCTTGCTCTCTTCAAAGCCAGACTCCATTGACAAAAAAAAAAAAAAAGTCATTTTACCTCACAGACCACAGGAGCTGCTGGTCCACCACTGCTGCAATCAGTTAGTTTTATTATTATTATTGTTTGACTTTGGTGAATCCAAACTACCTCAAGAGACCATCAACTCCTGTTTTTCTGTGAGGTCAAAATACTGTTTTTGTCAAAGAAATCTGGTGGCTTTGGAGAGAGCAATAAAACAGCTTCTTAGAGAAGGCTGTACGGCGCTACTCAAGCCTGCTTAGCCAAACTGGGGACACGCCGCCCGCCATTTACTGGAGATAATATACTGACTATGAATAAGTGCCTCATACAACCCCGCTCCAAAAGATCCAAACAATCCCCTGAAGAGTTTACTTCAGTTTCACCTGTTAATATATAAATGTACTGTGGAAATGAAGATGAACAAATACAGATAGAAATTTACATGGTGCACATTTTGACATGTTGTACCTGTAAGTAGCTCATTATGGTGCTCATTCAAACACAAAAACATCACAGGAACCAAACAGGTTAATAAATAAACACCTCTTTACTCTGTTTCTTATCCTCTCCACTCCTCTGTCCTCTCTCACCCTCCTAGTGGTTTTAGTAGCTCTCTCTCATTCTTCTTATCTCACGTGTCACACTGTTTTCCCAGGGGGCTTTGCTCATGGGGGTTTGTTGTGACTAGGAGAAGCACCAAAAACAGATCATGTTACCGCTCATTCATCACCAGCGGCCCCCCTGAGCTGTGGATGTTGTAGTTCTTCAGGTGTGTGTGTGTGTTTGTGTGTGTGTGCCTGTCTTGATGCCTGGCTGTTTCGAGGACAGCAGCTGCTTCCTGGACTCTCCTCGACTACCTGAGTTAAACTTTAGTCTAATACAGAGCTGAATGATTCTCTACAGAAGGTGAAGCAGTGAAAGGAGCACTCTGATCATTTACTGCCATAGAAATACTCTGTTATGAATAAAAGTCCTGCAGTCAGCATTTGTCTCACTAAATTTGATAGCTGATGATCTGATCATATGAAAGTGTTAAATGATTTTGTCTCCAATAAACATCAATATTTATAAAGTAATATTTATGTTGTGGATGCCAACGCACCACGTCCAACCAGATTTGAAACAAATTTATGTCTTTTCCATTAGCACTTCTTGCCGCGCAGAGTCAAACCACTCCACGTTACATCTGTATTTCTATTAGAAACAAACATGACAAGTTGTGCTGTGTTGCACCTGAAATGGAATATCTCCAGACTTGGGCCAGTGTGCACCCCTCTGCCTCCAAGTGGGTTGTGGTGACATCAAATGGGCTTCGTCATTATTATTCAGCATCAACATTCAGTGACTTTTCAGCCACATGTTTAAATAATCTCCCCTGCTGTAGCCAGACATAGCAGATAATTCATCAGTTTCAGTTATGTCACAAAAAAAGCAAAGAGAAAAGTGAATGGCAATTGCTTGGTCTGTGGATTAAACGCAAGCCCTGCTTGCTGTATGGAGTGAGAAGACCATGCAGGATGACTTGGCTGACACAACAAGAAAAGAGAAGGTCTACTGAGACACTGCAAGCATGCTGGAGGAGATGGGCATCCAGCCAACATTTGTGCCAAAATGTTCTCAATTCAACTTGTCAAATACCGCCGTTTTGTCAGTGGACCTACATGTCAAAATACTGCATGATGCGCTTAATACCCTCCTACAACAGTTTTGGATGTTCAGGGACGGCATGTTAATTATGCTCATTTCTGCATGTTACATTCATGCAGTTGTGGATGTTGGTTTCACATGGGAAATGAACAGCAGGCTCCCACATGAAGGTCTGGAGTTTGTTGATCCCTTCACCACCCACCAAAATTCCAACAACAGAGATGACTGGTTACTGGTAGATCAAAACCTTGAGTCAGGTGCTTATGGAGAATGGGAAAACAACAGGATACACAGGAGGACAATCCAGGCACTCTGAAAATATAAAAAAACGAGGAAGGAAATATTAAAAAGCCCTAATGTAGTGGCCAAATCATTAAAAAAGCCGTTTTTGGTTGTACAAAAACATTGTTGACCAAAAAACACAGGATGGGGGACAGAAAAATGTTCCATTTGGTTCACAATCAAAAGTGTTTCATCAGTTAAAAACACATCTTCAAGCAGGCAGCGGCAGGCGGCTGTTGAAGATGCAAAGCCTTCCCGCACTGAACTGACACAGTGGGTCACAATGAGTCAAGCCATCACATGTGTATTCAGAAGGCCTACTTGTTATTTACCTATTTCTTACTTTATAAACATGCATTGGATTGAAAACCACCCTTGTCCACCTCATTATCGTCACACAACAAACATATCAATTTTGTTTCTAAAGCCCAGTTCAGACCAAAGATTCGCAACAAGATGAAACCGTTTTAGAACGTTGCAGAGCGTCCTCGCTCCTCTGTTTCCGTCAGTGTCGGACGGTGGGTCGCTGCTGCTGCTCACTGTATGTGCTCATGCCCCGCCCACACACATTATCATTGACTAATTAATTGCCCTTGGTTATTAGTATTATTGTGGCATATTTATTATGAACACAGTCCATCTGATGCTTGTTTTGTCTGTGTTTTTTGCTGTTTCATCACTACAAATGCAACTGTGGCCAGTATCTCACTATCCTCACTCACATTTTAAGGAGCTACAAATAATATTCAGCCACAGAATCAGCCTGAAAAGCTGGAAATCACAAAAAAATTACAGAGAGTTGTTGCATAGAGATGATACACCATCTCATTGAGTTACATTGGTGTGAACCGGCAGGTTTGTAGAATGTTGCAGAGCAGCGCTTTGCAAGTAGGTGCCTGTTTCACCTTGTCTGTCATGTTTGGCCTGAACTGGGCTTAAAAGGCCCCAAATAAATTCCTGATAAAATAGATAATAGTTGATAAACTTTAAAATAATTAAATGAGTCTCACTTTAAATTAACGATATAAAGGAAATAAATGAATGAATGAATTAACCAACCAAAAAAAGTAGGTTTTTATCCATTTAGTCGACCATTGGCTTAGTTGTGCTTTGCCTTTCTGGTTTCTGTGTCTGTGCGAGTGTGTGTGTGTGTGTGTGTGTAGGAAAGGTGCAGGGTTGGCCCACTTCCCCGGGCTAATTGGTACGATCCGCTTAATGAGTTAAACGAGGTGAATTGGGGGATCAGGTGGTCCGCTGCAGCGGAAACTAACACACACACACACACACACACACACACACACACACACACACACACACACAGATGGCTCTTACTGTCATTAATCATAAACACATCCACAACTGAAGCATGGACACGTACACACATACTCTCACACATCATCATCATACACACTTCCTGCTGTGATTTTGCTGGTTTTCAGATGTGTTTCACCCACAACATCGGGTTCTTACTAAAGTTTTAACCACAACAGCTTTTTAAGGTCATGTGTCTAATTACTGTTGACAGTTTGTTTCCACTGCCCCCTGGTGGCCATTAAAATAAATTAAAGATGTCACTGATGTATAAACAGGTTAAATGAGTAAAGTGATGAAGAGATGAAGGAAGTCCTCTATCTGTCAGTGATGTGTTATTGGATTATTGGAAAGCAGCAAGGTCATTGGTCGAGCTGTCGGGGCATGTTGCCATGTTAACCAATCAACAGCATTGATCTATTGGTGTTTGGGTCGGAGCCCGCAGCCAATCAGATGTCGGCGTTTTGGAATGGTGGAAACCAGTTATGTGACAGCCGGACACCGATCAGTAGCAACACACAACACACACTCCGCCAGCTGGGATCAATACAAAACACACGCACACACACACACACACACACACAGGAACAGACGTTAGCTCATGCTTGTTTTTTTTTTCTCTTTTACACATTTACACACAAGCACAGACTCAAAGACACACACACTTTGTTACTCTGTCACGTGCAGCACACACACATCCATACACAGTCTGATGTTTATATTGATTTCCCTCCTGCTCATCTTACTCGAGTATAAAAGTGGTGTAAATCCTCTATTTAAGTAAAACATACTTCGCTAGACAGTGACAAAAGTACTCCATCACAAAACTACCAAAATAAAGGGTTAAAGTATTTTGTTTTGAATGTAATTACAGTAAACATAAGTTGAGAATTATTAAAAATAAAATATTCAGACTTTTTTCTTTCAGTATTTTATATTTTAAACTTTCAAGATTAAATGAAAAGGTCTAGTGTGTAGGATTCAGGGGGATATGTTGGCAGATATGTTTTCTTTCTTCCCCTGTCACCGTCTCTATTTTTGCTTTTATTTCATTTCTTTCACTGTCAATGGGAGACTGAGTTTCTCTTTAAAAAGTGCAAGATAGATTAAGTTTATTCATAATTTTCTTCTTTGTTATAGCTGCCCTCTAGAACTAAAATACTTTATATGTATGATGGAAATTTTAAACTAATGCATCTTTTTGATTTTATAAACAAATTTGTATTAAATCTGCTCAACATGTGTGTGGTTAGAAACATTTGGTTTTATCTTTGTTCCTCTGCTGCTACTGTTGTCATTGCATTTAACACTGTGTTCCATAATGTTTCAAGTGTAACCAGTGTAAGGTGGTCTTCATGTTAAGAGGAAATAAACTTCATAATTGACCTTTCGCTAAGCCCCGCCCCCTTGTGATAGTCAACAAGCTGTCGGAGAAAGCATGGAGCCCACACAGTAACTAATTGCATTCCCTGAAGAAATATTATCATATTTTTTGGAAAAATGAAAAAGTGATTTCAGAGAGAAGCAGACAGAGGGGTATACGACATATGATTGAAGGATACAGCTGCATATCCAGAATGTCAAACAGACTCAGCAGCAAAAACAGGTTAAAAAGATGAAGATAATCAGAGGCTAAAGCTGAACAATAGGCTACCAATGACAGTAAAAAAAAACACATCACCTGGTGATCAAGACAGAAAACAATGAATATAAAGGGAAACCTATAGCAGATATTGAACCAGCTGCCATGTGTGCAGATGAACAGTGTTGGCTGCCAGCACCCGGACCCCTGTCGCCGGATGGGCAAGGATCTCCTGGTAAAGTCAATCAATGTTCATTAAAAAGCAAAAGCAGCATGTGTATACATTCAGTAGGCTATACCTAACCCTACACTTTTCAGGGTTTGATTTTGGTTTTTGAAGGGGGAGGAAAGGTATGTCTCCTTCCAACCTCTCCAGGTAACGAGCATCACTAATACACAATGTGCCCCAGGCACAACATTTTGCTCCAAATCCACAAAACTAGCCTGAAAATGAAGGAAATCTGAAATGATTCTATTAGAGTCTGTGGAGTACAGCTGTGTTGGTGTCGGACCCTGGTCTGAGCCAGCCCAATGCTACGTTGTGATTGGCCAGTCTGTGCCTGGGGGCCGGACTTAGCAAGGGTTCATTTTTGAAATTCCCACCACTTTTTGTTATTACCAGCATTTACTTGTACTTTTACTTTCAATATTTAAATAAATTTAATATAATCAAATTACTTTTAATACTTAAGTACAGTAAATATCAAATATTGTGCAACATTTATTATTTCAATATTCTAATAGTTACTTTTATTTTCTACCAAAGTCATTGTCTGGTTTGATATCTGTACTTTTACTGAAGTATGGCTTTCAGGTTTGTCATCCACCACTGTGTGTGTGTGTTTAGTGATCCACCTTACACATCTGATACACTGACGCAATATGACACAACCATGTTTCTCACAACACACACACACACACACACACACACACAGGTCAGAGGTTGCTTCCTGATGTCAGATACTGGCCCGGTTTCCACTTACACAACTAGAAACTGGGAGGCTGCTGGTTCTAGTCGAGTAGTTACATAACAACTAATCAGCTGCAGATTGTGTGTGTGTGTGTGTGTGTGTGTGTGTGTGTGTGATAGATACAGAGAGACAGTGAGATGATACACTGATGTGCAGGGCCGTACAAACACTCCCCAGGGGGCCCTCCCGAATACATTACAGATATTGTTATTTGTCAGATCTTGTGTTTATTGTTTCCGTTTTTTGTATTTTTTGTTAATTACAGTGCAACAAAGACAACACCTTTTAAAATTAATGTTTTTTATCTGCATATTGATATTATTTCAAGTAAGTATAACAAACGTCAGTATAATGAACAAACTTCAGTAATTTGAAGATCATGTAAAGGCACAGTCCTTTATCTGAATGTAATAAAACAGGTACAGCCCCAACACCAAAATATGAAAGGCAAGGCAAATTTATTCATTTAGTACATTTCGGCAACAAGGCAATTCAGGGTGCTTTACATAAAACATCATAAGTGTTGAAACAAAGAGCAAAAGAAAGGCATTATCAAAAGACATTTAAATACATACACTTTAAAAGCCACCATTGAAGTGGACAACATATTATAGAGAACATATAGTATAAAATAAAAGACAAGCTAAATTATATTAAGACAGTTATAAACTACAATAATAGAAGTTCCAGTCATGTAATATTCAGTCTTTATTTCAAAGAAGTGGGAGTTGCAGCAGACCTGCAGTTTTCTGGGGATTTGTTCCACAGATGTAGTGCATACAAACTAAAAGCTTCTTTCTCCATGTTTAGTCTTGACTCTGGGGACACAAAGCAGACCTGTCCCTGAAGACCTGAGCGCTTTATAAACCAACAGTAGTATTTTGAAATTGATTCTCTGACAGACAGGAAGCCAGCGTACAATAAAGACCTCAGAACTGGAGTGATGTGATCCACTTTCTAGTATTGAAACCAGGCCAATGTTTTTATGAGAGAGTGAAGATGTACAGGTGGCAGTAATGCTCTTAAAAATGCAGCAACGCTTCAACAGTGGCAGGGAAAAAGAAGAGGACTGCTGGTAAGTAAAAATGTGTGTATACAACACAAAGTTTCAAACTTTTAAGAAAAGTCTGTTTTGCAAAGAAAAGCATTCAGCACAATGAGTTCAAACACATAATTAGTTTGCTCAGAAAACACCACAGGGTGCCTGTAAGAATATGCTTTATTCAAATTACAATTGCATATTTTGAAATGCTTTAAACTTTACATTTAGCATTGGCTGTCGAGACCTGAGCAGCTGCGAATGTGAATATGTTTATATGTATTTGAGTATGTATGCTGATACAGACGAACTGATTTCTGGCTTGTAGATTGTTTTGGATATGAAAACATTTCTTCTTCTTCTTCTTCTTCTTCTTCTTCTTCTTCATCATATGCATAGAAAAAAATCACAGGGAAAAAGGAACATCATTGTCTTATCTTATCCTCTTTATGTGAATCTGCTGACCCAACACACATCCTGAACCTTGAGTTTCATCCGTTGCCTTCAGGCTGACCGTTCATAATGCCAAACTTTACATCAATCTGGTACATTTGTAATCGTTATTGACTCTATTTCTGCAGTAACTTCACTTATTGCTGTGTTTACTCTACTAACGTTAGAGTTAGTGCTTGTTACTTCAGGAGCCACCATCGTTGGGCCTGCTTCTTTTCAGTTGGCCGATGTGCTGCTTAACACGTAACAGCGAGGGCCGGGAAAGCAGTTTAAATGGAGTGTAATGTGTCAGCCAGCGGCAGCGACCATGTAATTTCCAGCTGACAAAACAATGTTGGCCTACAGAGCTTAAGCCATGTCAGCTTTCCTGGTTGACAAATAATTGCCTGCATGGACAGTAATAATCCCAATATGATGTTATGTAAGTCTCAATGACAATCATCGGTTCTCTGTCTCAGCAATCTCCCTTGACTTGTCTTTGTTTGTATGGGCCATGTGGTTGTAGAGACAGATACGTCGCTGAAGGTGGATCCAGCGTATCTGCCGGCCCCCATAACAAGCAAATGGTGTGCAGATTTCGCCTACATGGTGCGCTGCAGGCATGCTGATGTGCTAATGGTGCAGACCCATTGTTCTGCAAGATGCAGCCTGCATTTTCAGTCATCAATTCTAATCTCTGATTGGCTCCTCACGTTGTCAAGTGCAGTGCAAATCCTTGATTTGCCCCAGTTAGATTTTAATTTGTGGATACGATGCAGGACTGATACAGTGATTGAAACAGAATGTTGAGCTCACATCATCAAGATGGTCTTACCAGGCTAGCCTACAGTCCACTGAGTCCTTGTCAAGTGCCTTCCAGCAATAGGCAACCAATGTGTCGGCAGGTCCGAGATCTGCTGGCTGTAATCAGAGTCACAGGAAGCCGCTACCTGATCCACCTGACCCACACACACTCACAGACACCACACACACGCACACACACACACACACACACACACACACACACGCTCACTCGGCTGTGGTTAAAGAGAAGCCAATCTGGCTAAGAGTAGCACTCCGACTCAGTGATCAGTTACCAAGAGGTCTCAGGCATTATTCATCACACTCTGAATAATCAACCTGCTATGGAAACTATGTTACCAAAGAGTGTATGTGTGTCAGTGGATCATGAAGTGTGTGTGTGTGTGTGTGTGTGTGTGTGTGTGTGTGTGTGTGTGTGTGTGTGTGTGTGTGTGTGTGTGTGTGTGTGTGTGCGTGTGTGTGGTGTCTGTGANACAAGCAGTGTGTGGTGATTTGTGTTTCCTGGTTTCTGTATGTGTCTTAAACAAGCATTTCATTAACACTCTGACCTCATTGTCAACACACACATCCTCGGTGATCCAGGCTGACATGTTCGTTACAACCACAGTCTGAATGTATGGAACAGAACAAACAGCAGACTGATGACACAGCTGTTTTCATGCGTCTGTGCAGGCAATAGCCATGGTCGGAGGCATTATGTTTTCCACCAGCAACAAATTTGTTTTTTTTTAGTGAAACACCTTCAGCAATTATTGGATGGATTACCGTTAATTGTGGTTCACACATTCATGATCCCCTCTGGATTTATTGGAATAACAGTGATGATCCATATTCTCACTCAGTAGTATCAACCTGGTCAACATTTTAATTTGTGCAATACTTTGTTTTTTGACTAAATAGACACAATTGTATTCCCATCAGCCTCAGCCATACTTTGTATTTAGTAGTCACTTGAAACCCCCCCATTTCCACTGGATGCAGCTAAATTGCATCCAAGGTCCGCTGCAGCTACCTGACACTAATCTAGTGCTATTGTAGCCAATTCATCAACTGCGTCAGCTGCATGGATGGATTACTGACCAGGTCTAACAGGCACAGACCCAGTCCCAGAGGTCCAAAGTGTCAGGGCCCCACTGGCTGTGACCAACAAAATGTCACTCAAACTGAACTGACCAGGGAGAGACTCAAAATGACCTCAAACAGACATAAAGTGGCTACAAAGAGATGCAGCAGCTGCAAAGGGGAACAAAGAGACTCACAGTGCTGACAAAAATGGGCAAAACCACAACAAAGAGACATAAAATGGCCATCAAGAAATATAAAGCAACTATCCAGGAACACAAACAACACCAAAGAGATCCAATACAGCTGCAAAGAGACACGAAGAGACTCACAATGACTACAAAAAGGGGCAAAACAACCACAGAGACACAAAACGACCACAAAGAGATGCAAAACAGCTGGAAAGAGAGACAAAGAGACTATGGTATGGGTTAACACAGCCACACGACACACAAAATGATTACAAAGAGACGCAAAGCAACTACAAAGAGATTTAAATGATTACAAAGACACAAAGACACAAAATGACTACAGAAAGGAACGTAAAGATAGCCTACACAGAATGATAACAAAGAGATGCAACACAACTACCAAGAGACACAAAATGACCATAAAGATACATAAAATGACTGTAAAGAGACACAAAACAACCAAAAAGAGATGCAAAACAGCTGCGAAGAGCCACAAAGAGATTTATGACTACTATGAAGAGTGGCAAAACAACCACAAAGAGACTCAAAATTATTACAAAAAAAGATGCAAAGCAACTACAAAGAGATTTAAAATTATTACGAAGAGACACCCAAACAAGAAGGGGCAAATAACCACTGACACAAAAAACAAAGCAAAGCAACTACAACCAAAGACTCAAAAAATAAAACAAAGAGATGCATAACAACTATAGAGACAAACAAAGCAGCTGCAAAGAGACACAGAGCAACTACAAAGAGATTCAAAGTGACTCCAAAGAGAGGCAAAACAACCACAGACACAAAATAAATTACAAAGAGACACAAAACAACAACAAAAAGTGGCTGAACAGCTGTAAGGTTGGTGTGCCTTGCTCCTGTGGAGGAGAGGTGGTGGGGTCCTCTGCATGCCCAGGGGCCCACTGTCTCATATTCAGCCTATGCTGAGCTGATGGTTTTGTAGATAATGATGCAATCTTACTGTACAGATGTCACGACAGGTATAACACTACAGGTGTGTCAACTCTCTTTAACTAATAAAGGTTAAAGTTAAAACTGACACCTTCTCTCTCTCTTTCTTTCTCTGTCTGTCTGTCTGCAGCTGTTGAACCTCTTCCTGGCTCTGCTCCTCAGCAGCTTCAGCTCCGACAACCTGTCAGCTCCCGATGACGATGGCGAGATGAACAACCTACACATCGCCATCCACAGGATCACTAGAGGCCTGGCCTGGTGCCGCAGACAGGTATCAGTATGTCTGTCCGACAGACAGTATACCTGACTGTGCACCTGTCTGAATCATGTTATGTTCTGTGTCTCACGCTGTCTTTTCTTTTTCTCTGTTCTGTGTGATGCAGGTGGTGGATTTCTTCAATGGGAATCTAAAGCGCCGCCGTCAGAAGAGAAAAGAGGCCAAAGCCATGATGAAGCTCAAACGCTTGAGCACCATCCACACTGAGGCCAATGGAGCTGTCATAGGTAACACACACAGAGAGACCACACAGGATGCTGGGGGATGGAAAAATGCTGCAGCCAGAGAGTTAGATGAGAAGTTCAATATCACTCTCATATCTGTCTGTTAGATACTCAGCTACAGCCAGCAACTTGACCTGTAATGGAGTATTTTCACAGAGTGGTATTAGTACTTTTACTGCAGTAAAACTTAAGGGTTACTTTGGATTTTTTAAAGTAGGGTTGTATAAGGTGCTTATCCATAGACAGTGTAATATTTTCACTGCTGTACCTTACAGTCAGACAGTGATTTCCACAGGGAATAAAGCCATTATTTTGCTCTCTTTAAAGCCACCAGACTTCTTTGACAAAAACACGAATTTCACCTCACAGAACATGGGAGCTGCTGGTCTACTGCTGCGTCAGCTGGTTAGTTTGTTTGTGGGGTAATGTGTGATTTTTGGGTCCAAACTGATGCCAGCTTCAGACTACATGACATTTTTGTCTGTTCCAACAGTCACTATCTCAGATAAGGTGATTGTGGAGTCATAAAATCTTGCTGTAACTTTGCTGTCAAACATGACAGACTACACGCTGGTGCACGACCAATCATCCCTGGTCGTCTTTCGCAATGTTTCAAATGATGGCGTGGTGCATTAAATTTAACAGGGCAAACAGGAGTGGATTAAAAGTAAAAATAGATTAATGCTGTAGGGAATGAGAAATAAAGGCCTGCGTCTGCTGTAGTCTGTTTCAAATGAAGCTGGTTGCCTATGCAGTTGTGGTGAGTAAAAGCCCCGCCACTATTTTTTAATTTTATTACTTTATATCCACCTCCATTATAAAGAAATAACATTGTTTGCTAGCTTGATGCTAATGGCAGTACTCATCAGGTTGAAAAAGTGCCTCTGCTGTTTCATGCCATCATTTTCCCCTTTTACTCTGTGTGGTAACGTCCCAAGAGGTAATATCAAAAAGGCTGGGGTGTTGTTGCCATACAGCTGTCCATGGCAGCAGATCACTCTGTGTTTTTTTTATTGTGTGACGGGAGAAGTCGTGGAAGACAAAAAGAAAATCAAACATGCTGGGGACAGCAAAAACATACACACAATTGCAGACAAACAAAATCCCATCATAAACCTACTCTTCCCTCTTGCAGCTCTGCACCCATGGTTCAAATGATCTCCCTTAAAGGTGAACCATCAACCTTCCCCACAATGACCTCTTTAACTTTTATTTTTTAAAATTGCCTGTGTTTAGCTTTGTGTCATTTGCAGGGGCAGGTTGTTCAGTAAGGAAATCCCAGTTTAGAAAAATGATCTTCTTGCTATTTTACCATCAACATGATGAACACTGCAGGAGATAATGTATGCTCTTGTGTTGAAATTGCGATACATATATGTAGTAACATTGTGGTAAAGAAACCTAATTCAAGCCACACACCTTAACCAAAAACTGAATGTTTAGATTTGAATTCATAAGGAGCACCACTGGGAGGCTACAGAAAGAAAAACCTAAAAAAAAAAGTGGTCCTGCCCTTTAAGTCTGCAGTAAGACTGAAATAATTTATTTTAACAACCAGAACATTGTTCAGTCAATTAAGATATAAAGTTACGAATTTAAGCTACAGCCAGTGATAAATTACCCATTTAGTGATCGATACTGTGCAATACTGTTGTCTCCCCCACAAATAATCTATTAACTTTTTCTAATTTCTGATGTCTGAGCATCCGTGAACACACCAACCAGGAGTTTAGAGATCTTTTTAGAGATTTTTTTTAAAAAATGTGACTAAATGTTGATTAATGTACCTCAACTTTGATTCGTGTGTTTGTATCTGTCTCAGGCCGTCATGTGGAGAAGTATGTGGTGCCAGAGGATGACAGCTACATGACAAACCCAAACCTGACCATCAGCGTCCCTATCGCCCCTGGAGAGTCGGACGTAGAGTTCCCAGAGGAGGAGGAGGAGGAAGAGGAAGGGGAGGGGGAGGAGGAGCAGAGCGAGGGCTCTGAGGAAGAGGAGGAAAGGGAGGAGGTAGGGAGGAGATCTGACTGTCTGCTGACCACACTGTGTGGCTTTTTAGTTCACACACACACACACACACACACACACATACAGGCGTCTGCGTCTGACGTAAACAAGCTCAGGTGTGTGTGGATGAGTCAGCTGTTGTTCCCCCCAAGGTTACCATCTAACAACTGGTGTGTCTGTCTGTGTTTGTGTTTGTGTGTGTGTGTGTGTGTGTGTGTGTGTGTGTGTGTGTGTGTGTGTGTGTGTGTGTGTGTAACGGATCAAACTTCACCTTTTTTTTAATCTTACATAACACTTTTACATTTAGTCTGAAGACTACGTAGCTGCGATTTTTTTTTAATACCGATTTTAGAGTTATTTCTGGTTAAGCAAAAAGGATATTACTCTTTTTTAAAAAAAAAAAAAAAAGGGTTGGGGTTCTAGATAATGTTGTCAGACATTTAAAATAACAAACTAAACCTGTCAGTGGCAGAAACGAGCACTTTTATTGGAGGTACATTGACGATGCTGACGTGCCCTGAGTGCTTCTATTGCAGCCTGGCCAGTGCTCTTGCTTGATACTGGACCAGTTTCAAAAACTTTTGTTACAATGAGTCACTTTGACGCAGAAATGTGGGAAAATAAAGTCCAGGTTGAAAAATACCCTTCAGCTCTGGATTTTTGAGTTTATTTAACAGGCAGAGAGCCACACAGCAACTCTTCAGCATGGTAGTGAATGCTTTGTTTTCCCCCTTGGTGAAGTTTCGTGGTCATTCTCATGAATATTGGATGTATCTACAGAGGTGGATGAGCCAGTGGCTAATAGCTAACAGTGCTAACAGCTAACAGTGCGAACACTGCTAACAGTGCCATCAGTGTTGACAGAGTTTATGGTGTTAAAGTACCGGGGCGGAGGGTGGGCGCTACACTTTGGCTACAGTGCCATTGCTGTAATCACCAGTTACCAATGTGTGAGCGCAGTGCAGAGCAGCAGTGATTAGCTAGGCAGTTGGATACACACAGGAACTCACATGCACGTGCTATGGGACTGTTTACCACAACAAACAGGGAAGCTCAGATTACGTAAACGTTAGTAATCTGAGTTTCCCTGTTTGCGATGAGCATGACTTCATTCTCTGCTCAGGACGCCATTACTCCACCATATATTTACATAGTAAATAATGGTTTGCTGCTGTATTAACACTTTTTTTAATTATTTATATTTTCAACTGTGCAATACTCTTCTGTTTCAACTGCTAAACTGCACAGTATGCCATACTGACCTGAAACCCTCTACATTTTTGTGCAATAACAATTCAACTGTGCAATTTTTACACTGTACACTAATATTTTATTTAATATTTAGTTCTCATCTTTTCTACTCTTACATTTGTATTTTGCACATTTGAAGTTCAATGTACATATTTGCACATATTTCTTATATTTCTTTTGCACATATTTGCACATATTTCTGATATTTCTTTTGCACATATTTGCACATATTTCTTATATTTCTTTTGCACATATTTGTCCTTATTTCATATATTTTTGTCCACATTTGGTACATATTTCAAATATTTCTTGTGCTCATATTCGTGCATTTACCATATCTTTTATTTTTAAGACAACATATCTCTTCTTATAGGTTTGTGTCTATATAGTATCAGAGCATTCATAAGGTGTCCCAGTTTACCCCTGGGGATCCACGAAGTATCCTGTATCTGAATCTGAAACATATTCTGAATATTACAGTATATCCCATGGAGACTTCCTCTCTCTCTTTCTGTGAACAGTGTCTTTGTGATAGCTCAATTTATAGCGCACACACACACACACACACAAACACACACACACACACACACACACACACACACACACAGAGTAAGAGGTTCCCTCAGATAGAATTGGAGCCCTGAGGCAGTGCATTATGGTCTGGCATTTTTCTCACTCTGCAACGCTGTGTGTGTGATGTGTTTGTGCTAAAAGGGTGTA
>NC_065516.1:2741541-2744021 GCF_006386435.1 Epinephelus moara
GCTGCTCAGTTTTTTTGTTAAATACGTCATATTTTGACGTCTAAATTATTCACGCGGTTGTGTGCGGTTGTTTTTTGGCGAGCCTCCTCGCTGGCTCAGCAACATAAATGTGAAATGATTTTTTATTATTTGGAACAATATGTGTTTGCCAGCGCGTGACCTAGTTAGGCAGTTAAATAATGTACCAGCAAGAAGGTGCTGCTGATATCTGAATAAGGTTAGTCAGCAGCTCTGTGTGTGTGTGTGTGTGTGTGTGTGAGTAAGTGTGCAGCCCAAGCACTGTCCTGCTTCACATTCATACAACCTCAGTCTGCATGTTTGTGGTGCCTGGCTCAAGGGTAGCTTGGTGTTATTAATGTTATCCAACTGAATATTGTTGGAGTTGACCATGACAACGTGCGTCTGATAAGTTCTCAATCCCAGTTCTCATGCTCACCTCTACCCCTTGTTTGCCACGTTGCCCCTCAGACCAGTGTTACACGGGATAGTGGTTGAAATCTTCCCCTATGAAATGGAACAACCCTGCAAGACCCTGATATGTCAGTGGTAGTCACTGTTGCAGGCATTTACATAAATAGATGCGATGAGTGTTGCTGGACTTTGCGTTCATGCTGTCTGCCACTGTGGTGATTTCTCTTGCCTGGGCTACAGGCATCCTTTTGCAGTTGTCAGGATGCTTGTGGTTTGTTCACAAGATAATTTTGTGCTACCAGGATGAATTCCAGGTGTTGGATGATAAATAGATTAAAACAAATAAGAATAATAATAATAATACTTTAATTTAATGTTATAACATTTCAATCTTCTGACTGCTTACTTTGTGTCGGCTTTGTCTTCTGCAAAGAGTTGCTTCAATCAAGTGCATTACTAACAGGCACGTTAACTGTGGAGATGTGCTGCTCCATATTATGAGAATAAGCCAGATATATTCATTTGAATTGTATTTCCTGAACTACCTTCATTTTAAAATATACTGAACAAAAATGTAAACATACCACTTATGTTTTTAAAATATTTATATATCATATATTTCTCTCAAATTCTGGTTGCAGATTTGTTAAAATCTGTGTCAGTGAGCACTTTCCCCTTTCAAAGAATCCATCCACCTGACAGGTGTGGCATATCAACATGCTGATTAAACAGCATTGTTACTACACAGGTGTGCCTTGGTATGGTCACATTAAAAGGACACTCTAAATGCAACACAATGCCACAGATGTCACAAGGTCTAAGGGAGCATGCTGTTGGCAAGCTGACTGCAGGAGTGTCCTGGCCAGTCAGGACAGGCAGACAACATAGAACATAAATACACAACATAAACATAAAAAACTAAAACCTATATTTGTTTATGCTATAAGTGAACCATTAAAACAAGAAACACAAAAGCAACTACCAACAATTAAAAAGACCACCTGAAATACACCCTGACATTGGCATATAGATGATTCCGTACAAGATTTCTGCAACAGTGTTTTGAAACGGCCGAGAAGAACCAATGAGTACAACTTTAAGTCCCTCTGCAGAAAATTCTACATACAGCAGCATACACAAATTCTTGTTAGCCAAACTCTGATGTACCATAGGTGTAGACAGTGTCCACTAGAGCTGTTGCCCATGAACTGTATGTTCATCTCACTTCCATAAGTCAGCTCCAGGGTCATTTCTGTGAATTTGGCGGGACATCCAACCTGCCTCACAACTGCAGACCACATACCAGCTCAGGACCTCCACATTCATCATCTTCACCTGCAAGTTTGGCTGAGATCAGCCACTTGAACAGCTGATGTAACAACTGGTTTGCACAACCAAAGAATTTCGGAAAAACCATCAGACACCATCTCAGGAAAGCTCATCTGCATGCTCATCATCCTCACCAGGGTCTTAACCCAACAGCAGTTTGTCATTGGAACCAAACTGTGCAGTTGTGAGACTGGTTGGCTGTACTGCCAAATTCATGGAAACATCATTGGAGACAGCTCATTGTACTATAATGAACATTCAGTTGAGAGTCAACAGCTCTGGTGGACATTCCCTTAATCAGCCTGCCAATGGCACACATCCTCAAAGCTTGTAACGTCGGTCTCATTGTGTTGTGTGGTCAGACTGCACATTTTAGAGAGGCCTTTTATTGTGACTATCCAGAGGTACACCTGTCTAGTACCTTTATTTTTATTTATTTATTCTCGAAGGACATTGAGGTTTCCCTCATTTCCAATGTCGTCGAGATTACAGACACATTTGAACCACAGCACAATAAAAACAGTACAGAATAACCACTGTGAACAACAATCTCATCAGTGACCAGGTAGATAAAATAGAATCAGGTAAAACAGTTGCAATGTGAAACACAATGGTTAGAAATCAAAGTCCTGAACTCTGAAAGAGAAGGAAGAACATGAATTTTTAGAGAGTGTTGGAGGATGTTCCATGAGCTTGGAGCATCAAAAGAAAAAGCTGTTTTACCAAGTTCAGTACATGCT
>NC_065516.1:2744702-2772848 GCF_006386435.1 Epinephelus moara
CTGCTGCACAGTGTTGCTTCTTGTCCAGTGCTGATATGATGTGATTTGTGACTAATGTGATGGCTGAAATTGTGCTATGATTTGTTCTGAAACCAGACTGGTGTGGGCTAAGTACGGAGTAGGTTGAGAGGAATGAATTTAGTTGATTGTTTACCAGGGACTCCATCACTTTTGCCAAACAGGGCAGTTTGGAGATCGGGCGATAATTGTTCATGTCATCTCTTGAGCCTCCTTTATGCAGGGGAATTACATGTGCAGATTTCCATAAAGTAGGAAACTTTCCTGTTGTTATGGACAAATTAAATATATGCCTATATATAGTAATAATGCTGTTTAATAAGCATGTTGATGTGTCACATCTGTCAGGTTGATGGATCATGTTGGAAAATTGCTCACTAATATGGATTTTAACAGATTTGTGACCAAGAGAAATATATCTACTCAATTCATAAAAAAGTCTTAGGTCTTTAACTGAAATCTGTAAAAAATGAAAAATGGGGGTAGCAAAAAAAAAAAAGTTTTATTTGAACAGTGCCTTATATTAAAGGATTTGTAGTTTGGGGTCAGGCCACAGATCTTGTGTTGGTGGGTTGTATTGAGCCTGGAACTGACTGGTCATATGTGCGGGTGGTGGATCAGATGTAGTATTGCAAGTTCAGAGTGGGTCTTGAAAATCAGACCCATGTAGGACTCTGCTTTAGACTCTGCTTTAGACTCAATTACCTGTGTCTGGGTAAAATTCCAGCCAGTGGTGCAACACAACAAAAAGAGAATACATTTAATGCCACAGGATGCACATTCATCCATCCTCCCTCTTGTTATCTCTCCCTCTCTCCCAGCTGTAATTTCTTGTTTTTCTCCCCTCCCTCTCCACCTCTCTATATCTCTCGCCCCATCTCTCCTCTCCCTGCAGGTCTGTTGTATGTAATTTATTTTCGGTACACAAACAGCTCACTGTAAATAGAAAGCTGTTAAGCTGCTGCAGCACTCTGTTTTAATAGACCCTGTGTTTGGTTATGTAATGATTAAATAGCTGACCTGCGCTTTAATGGCACCATAAATCACCGAACAAGGTTTTACTGTCTCATAAAGCTGAAATCAGCTGCTGGAGGTGGACGCGGTCAGCAGCCAAGGTCAAAGGTCATAGTGGAATGACTGTGCCATAAACTGAGTAACACAATCTTAAAATGTCTGGGAGACTCTTTCAGGTGGATCATTTAAAACTCTTTTAAAGATGATTGTTAAATATCCACAGTGCTGGAATCTGAGCACATTCACTTAAATACTGTTTTACATTCAAAGATAAAGTACTTGAGTATTTGCTTCTTGTGGCACTCAATACTTCCGCTTCACTTCATCTCAGAGGGAAATATTGTACTTTTTACATTCAATTAAGATTAATGCATAATAAAAATAATCATGGGGCACCGGTAGTGTAGTGGATATCGCCGGCACCCCATATACAAAGGCGATTCATCGCCGCAGCTCCGGCTTGCAACCCTTTCTGCATATCACCCCCCCACTCTCTGTCTCTCTCCCCCATTTCACCCTGTCTGTCCATTAAAGGCAAAAAGCCCTGAAAAAATAATCTTTAAAAAAAAATAAAAATAATCATTAGTCAATAGTATAAAATGAGGTAAAATCCTGCTTTTACATTAATGCATGAGTCAGAATCATATAATGAGATCATATATAATAGAATAACAGTCACAGGAGACAGTTTGATACTTTAATTACTTTAACTACCTTTAACTGATTATACTCACAAGGAGCATTTTTAATGCAGGACTTTAACTTGTAACAGTGTGGTATTAGTATTTTTATTTCAGTACAGGATCTGAATACTCTCTCTACCACTGGACACCTATGATTTTGTGTCTAAGTGGACTAATGGGACCAACAATTTTTTAAATTGGTTCAGTATTGAGCAAGAGTGCTGCAGCAGGTTGTGGCAAAAAAGGCTGCAGTGTAACCCCTGTGGGCAATAGCTTGTTTGACGTGACTATTATGACATATTATATGACATCTGAAATTGAGATGGAGAGCAGGAAGTGATAAATCCATATACTGTGTGAACTGTAAATAGAGTAAAGTGACTACATAAAAGGGTTGAATGAACCTGCAGGCAGCAGGTATCATCAGAAAATTGAAACTTAAGTTGGATGTGATCCATACAAAACAAAGAAAAGTGATTTTTTTCTCGACAACTTAACCAGTTAGCCCGGTGTGGACACGATCGTCATTACAAATTACCTGGTCCTCCACTCTAGTGGACTGTTACTATTTTTTGTGCAGTTGGATCCACCCCTGAAATGACTGCTGTCTTGTTTTTGGCTGGGTGAGTAAATGTGCTAGAGTGTAACTGTTTTTTTTAATGTGTCAATTCTGTATACTAATGCACCACTGTCAGGTTATCGTTACTACGTCCTAATATTTTGGGGACTTTTAGTAGACCTTGTTTTTCAATTTGATCAATTGGAATAGCCCTAAACAGCTCAAATCATAGGTATTTGTGTAGTGTTGGTAATCTTTGGCTCCAGCTGCCCTCCATTTGGACAGCACACCAATATTACATGCAAAGAAGCTGATAAGCACCATCAATGTACGTCCACTGAAAGTGTTTATTTTTGCCACTGACAGGCTCAGATTGGTACTCTGAGTGTCTGACAACATTATGGAATAATGTTACAGAGACAGACCTTTCTGTTAAAGCGTAAGATCTTTTTGTTCAACCAGAAAAGCCCTGGAATTGCCAATCCCAAATCACCTCAGACTTCATTTAAATACACAGAAAGTTTAGCATGTATAGAGCCAGCATGTTTTCACATCTAACTGGATGAATTAAGGGTTTATTTCAACCAAAGCAAAATTGTTAGAACAGTGGAAATACAAACCAAAATGGTTTCATTTTGTTTCTGTCGACTTTGAAAGAAGCATGTTTTACCATGATAAAGTTCCTGCTTATTTCACTGGAGTCTAGTGTGTTTGGCAATGGCTATTTCAGGGCTGTTTCTGGTAAAACAAAAAGGATCTCACTCTTTAACAAAAAGATCTGTCTCTGTAGGGATCCTTTCTCTACAGACACATAAGATAACAATCTGAGTCTGTCAGTGACAAAAAAAAAATACTTTTAGTGAACGTTGATTGGTAATGCTGAATTGCTCAGTAACGCTCCATTGTAGCCTGTCCAGTGGTTGTTGTTCCCGTTACTCACTTAGACACAACAACATGGGAAAATAGGGCCCAGGTTGAAAAATACTGAAGTTACCCTTTGAAAAGAATCAGACTGGACCCAAACCAGTTTACCACCAGTCCAGAGGACTGGAACCTGTTCATGTCAGGTCAGGACAAGTCTTCACCCCTAGGACTTTTTTACCCTGTTTACACTGGTTTAAAAATGTGTCTCGGGCAATCAGGTCAAAAGTGAACAGCACTAAGTAGGCTGCAAGAGGTCAGCTTGAGACGCGTGATAGACATAAGTGTGAACTGAGATGTGTCTCAGCTGTTGCCTTGTGTTCAAATCACTGAAAGACATTTTAAAACTGAGTGTAATTATGGTCTTTATATATGTGTGTGTGTGTGTGTGTGTGTGTGTGTCACTTCTGCCCCAAACACTTAAAAAGCTCTTAAAAGTTTAAAAGCAGCCATTAACGCTGCTTATAAACACCTGAGCTGGTGTGTTTGTCACTCTGCTTTTCTGCATTTATGCCAGGTGTACTGCTGTGTGTGTGTGTGTGTGTGTGTGTGTGTGTGTGTGCTGCCCTGGAATGGCAGCTTGTAAAACAGACTGTGACCCTCATCACTCCTTCCGCCCCCTCAGTCTCTCGCTGGCAACCTCTGACCCCTGAAGAGTTCAGGACCCGGCTAACAGATGTACAGGTGTTGTCTGCAGAGGCAGGTGGTGGGAGACGGACGCGGCAGCTCTGCTTTGATTTCTCTTGTCTGTTATTTTGTAGTCGACATCAAAACGTCTCTGCTTCTCCTGTCGTCCTGTTAACACAAGCTGCAGCCTGTAGAGTTACATCACAGATAAACTACAGACAGTATTGCAAACATACAAACAAAACATTGCGTAATGCAGAGAAATTAACTTGTTTTGAACCTTGAAAAAAATATAAAAGCAAAAACATTTAATTATATTTTTTTGAAAAGAGTATAAAAATCAAGACTATGATAAACTTGTCCTTAAAACTCTTTAAAAGTTGTGATATAAGCACCAAAGCATCAGATATTTAAGATAAACATACTTGAAAGAAGACTGTCTTTTAATTCAGCTCAGTTCAGAACTCAGAAACTTTTTGCAGCTTTTTGTGGATAAAGGAGCTTAAACAGAAGGTTGTACCAAGAGCAAAGGAAATACTTTTCATTGCATCCAAACTCCATCCCTTGAAAAATGAAGCTCAATCAAGTTTTTCTAAGACTTTGTGAGAATAAAGTGTCATTCTTCTCACTTCTGGTGCTTTTGAGTTGCATTAGTGCCCAACAAGATTTAAAATCTAAATTTATGATTAAACCATCTACTCATAGAATTATGTTTATTGTGACTAGTTAAGTAAGTAGAAGGTAAACTGATTTCCAAAAGGCAAAAAGTTAAAGATGACGCATTTGGCAGGTACCACAGCTTCTAAATGCTTTTTGTAACCAGCTAAGAGTTTGTCAGTTCTTGTTTGGAGGATTTTCACCCATCCTTTTCTGCTAAAAGCTTCTAGTTCTGTGAGATTCTTGGGCCGTCTTGCGTGCACTGCTCTTTTGAGGTCTATCCACAGATTTTTTTTAACCTCTCTAACTCTGCCAGGACGCTGATGTCCTCCCCCCCCCCTCCTCTGTTAAATGGTATCTCCCAGGCGCACTGCGTCATCAAACCATGTGATGTTTGGTATTGCCGGATTCAGGAAGCTCTCAACTTTTCAAAAATAACATCGTTTTTCTTTTATTTATAATGTATTTCGCACCAGAGCAGCCTAAACACACAAAGTCCAAAATTGCATGTCATGCCGTTTTTCGACGGGAAAAGTTCATTGATAGTGTGCCTACAGCCCCACAGTGTCATTTACCTGCTCAGATGAAGCCACAGACAGTTATTCATCCTGAAACATCATTTTTTTTTTTTTTTTTAGGCAAAATCTTCAATTTTTTTACTGACTTCAGAGGCCCATTACTCTGTCTCTGTATCACCTAGAGTGTTTCTGACACTTTCACAAGAAACTTCAGAGAGTTTTCTTTCTGGCAAGACCTCATGCATGCATGTAGTCAGAGTGGTTCAGACGCTACAGTCATTTAATTTGGGTATGTCATTTTAGGCGTTTTCGCTACAAAATGAGTGTGGAGTACAAGAGTTAATGATGTTTAGGTCAGGGGACTGTGAGGGCCATGGCAAAACCTTCAGCTTGTGCCTCTTGAGGTCGTCCATTGTTAGGTGTGTTTAGGATCATTGTTCTGTTGAAGAAGCCATCCTCTCTTCAACTTCAGCTTTTTCACAGATGGGTGTGATGCTTACTTCCAGAATTGCTGGAATTTAACTGAATCCACTCTTCCCTCTACCTGTGAAATGTTCCCCGTGCCACTGGCTGCAACACAAGCCCAAAGCATGAGCCACCCTCCCCGTGTTAAACAGTAGGACAGGTATTCTTTTATGAAACTCTGCAGCCATGATTCTCCAAACACACCATTGCTCATTGCGTCCAAAAAAGTTCTATTTTAACTTCAGCAGTTCACAGGACTTGTTTCCAAAAAGCATCAGGCTTGTTTAGATGTTCCTTTGCAAACTTCTGAAGCTGAATTTTGTGGTGAGGACACAGGAAAGGTTTTCTTCTGATGACTCTTCCATGAAGATCATATTTGTACAGGTGTAGCTGCACAGTAGAACAGTGCACCACCACTCCTGAGTCTGATAAATCTTCCTGCAGGTCTTTTGCAGTCAGTGGGGGTTTTGATTTGCCTTTCTAGCAATTCTATGAAAATGTTGAAAAGCATGTTTCATTTCTAACTTGATGCCTTTTGAAGATCACTTCATCTTCTACTCACTTAACTATTCACAGTAAAATAAATTTTGAACAGGGATGCCCAAATGTTTGCATGCCACTGTATATAGTCTGAGTTTGTTAAGTATCTATAGTGGTCAAATGAATGTAGTACTTTTAAAAAGTACAATATATGCCCTCTGAGATGTAGTGGAGTAAAGGCAAAAAAACAAAAAGCCAAACATGAAAACACTTACAGAAGTGCCATAAAATTGTACTTAAGTATTTGTAGCAACTCAATGGATGTAGATAAGCAACTCTGCATATCTGTTTTCCTTTGTTGTCTTCATCGTCTCCTCTCTTTTTCTTTCTTTCTCTCTCAGTCCGTTGAAAAGATAAAATATGACTTATTTTTGCATTTGTGAAGACGAACAACTCCACATGCTTCACTTTAACGGTGAATGAATGAATGAATGAAATGTCTGAACGAGCTGACAAGAAAACATGAATACAAACAGTGGAGTGTGGTCTTCCAGTCTGCTGACACTGTGTGTGTGTGTGTGTGTGTGTGTGTGTGTGTGTGCGCGCGTGTGTGTGTGTGTGCGCGCGCGTGTGTTGGTGTGTGTGTTACAAAGGAATACAGAGGTCAAGAGCAGAGAGTGGATTCAAGAAATTTACGACTACATCTGTGCCACATTAAAATAGTGTGTGTGTGTCCCTCTCTCTAATGTTCCTCAATTAATGTATTAAGTATTAATAGAAAACACACACACAGAGGAATGATAAGTAGGTGCAGGATGTGGTTTCAGTGTTTGTGACTGGAGGGATGACAGACATGCCAGCCCACTAAAAACACATGCCCTGTACAGAATGCACACACACAACAGATAAAAACAGATTACCAACTTTAATCTCGATGTGAGTCACTGTTTCTACTGTAACAACAGGTCTCCCACAGCTTCATTTACTCCCTTAAAGCCAGTTTAAGCAAAATTGCTTTTATACAAAAACCATAGATTGTAAAATAATGGACGAAGCTACCATGACTTCACCACTTGGTTTGTGGACTCCCATTTTGAAGCCTCAAGCTCAGCATTTCAGCCATCGCCATCTTGTTTTCCCCACAGAGCAGGCACATCAGAGACTTCTACCGGCCGAGCAGCTGACTTCTGGTTGAGCCATACACTGACTTGAATAGCAATAAAAGGTTTTAATTATGGTGCTCCTCTAGACTTTTCCCAATGTTCCAATCCTTATGGTAAAATGAGTCATTTCGTGGGATTTGTGACCCTCAAAAAAAATATTCCTACTCATTTTCAGACATCACTTACATACTGTAAGTCTATGGGAAAAAAGATTTTTGGGGCCTAGTATCATTACATGGAGTTGTACACAGTTTGACCACTATGTCAAATTTGTTTCAAAGCCTAGTCCTGTTCTTGGGGGCTTGATCCATCCACCCCAAGCTGAGAAATGAAGCCAACATGGAGGTGTTAAAAACTGCAGTTATTTGAGCCCGGTCTCACTCTGAGGTTGTCGAAATCTGGCGCTTGGGCAGTGATTTGCAGCGTCAAAAACGAAAAAAGGCGTCCTCTGACGTCAGCATGATACGCAGCCAGTTGCCATTATAGTTTAACGGTGCCCCGCGGCGTCAGGGGGAAACGCAACGGGACAAGACAAAAGTTAAGGCGGTGAAAGTCTGAGTGGGGTGGGCAGGACGGTTAAGCCAAACCCTGTTCTTTTTTCCTAAACATAACCACTTCCTTTTGTTGCCTAAACCTAAGTGTGTTTTAGTTGCCTAAACCCAACCATGTGTGTTTGGTGTTGAAGGAAAAAAAACGCTGATTCTTTGTGTTATACTGTGGTAGTGCATTTATTTTGAAAGAGACTGTATATAAACATCAAATTTCCTGTGAAAATGGAAGTGCATCTTCAAAAAGAGAATTTGACACGGTGTCTCATAACGTCAACAACCAACACACCCAAGGTACCTTGCACGTCGTAAGTGGACGGACAGTCCATGACCAAAACGTCAATATGTGAAGGTCCACATGAGCACGTGTTGGTTCTTTGAACGGCAACATGAGGCTGGCTCCAAGAGCGAGTCAGTCCCCATAGACCCCATGTTAAAATTGCCAACTTTATGGCAGAAATAAACATGTTTACAACAAACTGTTTTGGTCTCAATAGCTAATATCCCCCCTCATGACAACTGTACAGGGGGCAAATTTGATATAACTCACCTGTTTACATTTTATTAAGGCTAAAGTTGTGCATAATTAAGGCAGGCTGCTTTGCATGACAGGCTGTCTGCCAATAGTGTCCTCGCCTTCTCAGTCAAATCCAGTGGCTTAGTGGATAGAACAGGCACCCCATGTACAAGACCGTTGCCGCGGTGGCCTGGGTTCGACTCCAGCCTGTGGCCCTTTGCTACATGTCATTCCCTCATTCTCTCCCCTTCACACTTAGCTTTCCTATCAATTATAGGCAAAAAATGCCCCCAAAAATATCTTTTAAAAAACAGATAACAGGATAAAAGCTAACCTTAGGCTATAAACAAATTATACTACAGTCACATGACTTCAGTGTCGCCACTACAACAGGGCTGTTAATCTGCATTTGGGATGATGACATTCTATTGTTCCATTTAGCCACTTGTTAGCAACTGCCTTTTGTGAGACACATTGAAGCTTCTAAACTCACAGTGGGGTATTAACTGATGTATTTTATGTCATAGAACAAAACGTAGAAATCTTTAAAGCTTGTGTTAACCACAGACCTCATTTCAGGCATCTTTGAGATGAGGGAATCGGGAGTGCTAAAATGCTAAGTCATTTCCAGGTTTTAGGACTCATTCTTGCAGCACAATATAAGACTCTTGCACAGCTGTTTTTTGGGAGGATGATCTGGGCATTTTGGGAGCGCTCACTGTCGGTTTGACCTCTAAATGAAATGGATTTGTAGCGATGTCTCCATTCCCCTAGAATTCAACCATTAACTCTGTGAGTACAGTTTTAATGGTTGAATTCTAGGGGAATTTGACCCTAGTTGGGATAACCATCCTGAAATCTCATTCTTTTACTGTGATTAAAGTAATCTGATTGCATGTGATTCATTATTTAACAGGCCCTGAATGTGTTTCAGTGCCTTCAGCTCCTCTGTGTCTGCACAATAGAAACAGCTTGTGAATAGAAATACATTTAAACCCCTCATTATGGACGTCAACTGTCTGGGTTCCGGCCCAAGGCTGCTGCGCGTGTGTGTGTCACATTATCCAGTTTCTGTGTGCAGATCTTTTCACCTGTAAGTGTGTGTCAGAGATTAGGTGTGTGTTCAGTCCGTTTGGCTTCACCTTTGCGTGTGTGTGTGTGTGTGTGTGTGTGTGTGTGTGTGTGTGTGTGTGTGTCCAAGGCTGGCATTCGTCACAGCGGCTGCTCTCTGTTCCCAGACTCTGAATGCATTCATGAGTTAGCTGTTGACTCAGGTAGTTAGTTCACCTGTCCACACACACAAGCACATGTACAGCACACACACACACACACACACACACACACACACACATACACCCCTGCTGTGTCTTTGTCCAGACATTCAATAAAACCTGCCAAATTTCCATCCTCAGCCCTCAGCAGAAAACCTGTCTCCTATCCCTCCATCTCCCTCGTCCCTTTGTAAAGTTAAACTCCCATGATGCTCAGCAAACACAGAGCTTTGAAGTCAGCTGAGATAGAGGGGGTGGGGGGTGGGGGGGATGAGGGGGGATTTCCTGACGTCTAGTTTTGTCCAGATCTCAGAGTCAAAGTGAACAGACGGCAGTTTTCCTGGCAGTGGGAGGGAGGGAGCGTTTGGAAGGTGATGGCTCTCTGTTTTCTCAGCCAGGATTCCTGTCATTGATGTAACATTAAATCTGACTCATTCAGCTCCGACTGCAGCAAAATGATGCTGATGGTCACACAACCACGCACCATACTTTACTCAAATAACACTCAGAACAGCATACTGATACTATACAGCTAACACAAGCACTAATAAAACCCAATCTGCCATTGACCTGATCCTACTAATGAGTGTTGATTGTGTATCTAAAGTCTGATATATCTCATTACTTAGTGCCATAAAGCTCCACTGTTGTCCAAAAACTGTGGTGGAATAAAGGTAAAATTCTATTTTATGCAACATTACACTCATACTCTGCTGCAATATATAAGGCAATATATACTTTTTACCACACATAATAGTAATCACTATACATTGCAGATTAGATTATTACTAAAAATATATATCATAAAAATTATAATTACCCATTCTTGACAATTGGGACGCATCATGTCCAGATTATAATGTAAAAACACGCTAATTCTGCTTCTAGAATTACTAGAATTCATATATACATATAAGTATATATGTGAAATAAGTATGATTTATAAAATAATTTGATCTGCTTTTATTTTTTGAATTTCTTAACCTGTGTCAGGAAACAGCCTTGTCACAGACAAGAATTCACAACTTCAAACTATTAAAAAATGTGATAAAAGCCTCCAAAATTTAAAACTAACAGTGTGTACTGATAACACCGTTGTCAAAATGTACAGCTATAATCATCTTTGTTATAAATATATTTTTTTGTGAAAATGTTAGCCCTTTAAATATGTGTCCCACATTTTTGTAAATTCTGTCTGTTTTCTACAAAAACATCATTTAATCAGGTAAAAAAGGAGTAAGCTAAATAATAATAATAATGATAATAATACATTGGAATTATATAGCACTTTCAGGATACTCAAAGATGCATTACAAAGAGCAACAACAGCAATCCAAAAAAAAAAAAAAAAAAAAAATCCGTGGGCAAGTAGCGAGGGAAATAGTCCAGAAAGGGCAGGGGAAGTACACTCAATTTGGAGGTTATATATAAATCTATATACAATATATAATATGAATACTGCTGAAGTATGGGTAAGTTTTCTATTTTTGAATAAATTCATTAAATAATATCGCTACCGGTTGCGTTTCAACCATAACATGTCAACTCTAAACTAAAAAAGAAAAGTAAAACTAATTAAGAGAGCTCTTGCCATCTTTGGAAAAAAAATGGCTCCCCACTACGACTGCTGTGAAATTATTAAATGTAAATAATATAATAATATTATAACTTTTTGTGAGCTCTGTCAGATCTTACCTCTGACATCCATCATGTATACTATTAAAGAAAAAATTCAATCACTGAGAGGTCTGACCATTACAAAGTTTAAAAGTCAAGACTTGTGATGGACTATCTTGTGATGGGATCACTCCAGCAGAGGCACAGCGATTGACGACTTAAAAAGAATGTGAGCCAGGGGCATAAAGTGGGAGGTGGGTTGCAATGGCCCCTTCCCTACTTCCTACCTCCCTACATCCGGCCCAGCTGTTCAGACCACGGCCATCTTTGAACTAAACCTTCATTTTGATCTCAACTGATTTCAACATGTGCAGCGCCGGCCTGTGGCATAGGCAGTATAGGAGAATGCTAAGGACGCCATCATCCATAGGGGGTGCCACAACTTGGGGAGTGTTAAAGATCTATTCAGTGAAAATGAGTATTGGGCAAATTAAAATTATAGTGTTCTCATGATGTGTTCCGTGTAATCTTGTAAAATGTAGCTTTTAGCGAGAAAGTTGAATAAAAACAGCTATTTAAAGGAGGAATGTGTTGATGTTTTCACAGCACTATAAAAAGGCTTTTTGCTTATTTTTTTTAAAGATGATTTTTATTTGAAAGAAGGTTATGTTAAAGGTTGTTTCATAGATGTGTATTATTGAATTTGTGCTCATTTAAAGGTAATGCAATGAAGGACTGAATGATTTTAAAACTGTACATTTATTTTTCATAGTGTAGATTTCTGTGTTTCCCTGGCACAAAAGAAGAATAAATAACAACAAACAAACAAACAAAAAAATCAGTATCGGCTATTGGCGATAAAAATTAGCACATGTTCTTATCTTATTTTTTTATTATTAGCTCTGCACACTCTGTGTACAGTTTTGTTGCTTAGTCACTGTATGCTTGTGACATTTTTATTAAACATAAAATCACATGCAAAAAATCTGGGTGTTTTCTTCGATTATGGTTTAAAATCTGATAGATAAATCAACTCTGTTGGTAGACTCACAAGTCAGTCTTTAGACGCTTTGCTTAACTAAAGACTGATGACTTTCTCCCTGATTTTGTGTTTAGATGGGCGGATACAATTTCAGAGTTTAAAAAAACTCCCTACGTTGCAGAACCAATAGTAAATCCGCAGGGCGGTCCTTTGGTGGCTCGCTGAACTCTTGTGCTCGTAAACATAGTCCCACTAGAAACACGTGTAGCGGTACAAAATGGCTCAAGTCGCTGTAAGTCCTTCATTTCCACAATCTTGTGGACTGAGCACACGTTTGATAAAACGGAGTTAAATCTCTCGGCATCTATTATCAAGCTCTCTGTGTGTTTGTTTCCTTGCAGACGAGAAAAGGGGGAGCGCACATTTCCGGGAGGTGGTGTCCTTTTAAAAAATGCAAGAGGTGTTGCTTTGTTGCTGGTCATTTTCTCCGGTGTGTTAAACACACTTTACAAAGGAGTGTCTGAGTGTATCAGAAGGCGGAGATCTCTGATTGTCTGGTGGTGAGACTACTCTGTTGGTAACTCTGGTTTTTCTCATCTTAGGTCACTTGCAAAATTAAAACCTTTCTTGCTCTGTCAGGCTGAAGGTTTAGCAAAAAGCAAGCTTTAATGCAGCTGATAAAAAACATCCGGAGCAGGCAGGTAGCTTAAAGTCAAAAATGAAAGAAGCACCAAAACTAAACTGAAAACCAACCAGGAAAATGGGATGAACTCAGGTAAAAAAAATCCAAACAGAACTCAAGACACCAGGCAGGAAACGGAGCAGGAAATGACACCAAGAACACAGATGAACTGACAAGGAACAAAAGGAAACACAGAAAACACAGAAAACTAATCACAAGAACAAGACACAGCTGAAGTAGGTGGACATGGGCAAAAGGAGGGAAATGGGGATTGGCTAACAACAAGGGTGTGGAGGGGAACACTAGATTGGAGCAAACAAGACTATTACAGAACAGGCATGAAAGAAAGACTGGGAACAGGAAAGGACTAACGAGACAGGTGTGACAGAAAACAGCAGGAAAACACAAAGACAGGAAGGAAAACCAGACACAACACATGAGGAGAGAATCTACAAAATAAAACAGGAAACAGATTAAACATGATTGAATAAGAAAACAAGAAAGAACACAAACAGAAAACCCCAAAAACAAAGTCCACAAGATAACATTATATTAAAAAAAACCTCAGGATCGTGACATGCCCATCAAAGATTTAGAGATTTTAGCACACACTTTTATTTCCTCTTACACAGACTATTGTAATTCCTTCCACGTAGGAGTCAGTCAGTAAGCCCTATCCCGCCTGCTGCTTGTTCAAAATGCAGTAGCAAGAATCCTCACTGGTACCAGGAAGAGAGGCCATATCACCCCAGTACTGGCCTCTCAATAGTGGTTACCAGTGAAGTACAGAATTGATTCTAAAATTCTTTTGTTTTTAATGCGCTGCATGGAGATGCACCTGCGAACTGATCTGATTGGTTGTTTCTTGTTGTATTATTCAGCAGAAAGATGACATCAGTCTATCAGAGGGCAGCACAGTGGACCTCAGGAAGCCTGGAGATGAAGAGGATGAGTACTCAGAGATGGCTGAAGAGGCCATGGACCCCGACAACTGCTTTCCAGACAGTAAGCACACACAAACACACACACACACACACACACACACACACACACACACAAAGCAGCTGAGGCAACAAGGTCGGACACAATTAACACTTTTACACAAGGAAACACGGATACAACATATTAGAAAATATATATATTGTTATATATATATATTATTGTTGTTATTACGGAATTGTTAATGCGCTAATCATACGTAAAATCAAATTTTGCTAACAAGGATGGTATTTTACACCAGACAGGTTCTATAGTTATGTCAATTCAGGCATCAGAATGAATGTCGGCATTGTACATTTATACAAACCACAGATATGTCATATTTTATTGTATGTTATCATGTTGCAGAAACGTTTATTTGCCTTTTCACAACCCTGCAGACGGTTAATGTGTGGATAGGTGTAGGTACAAAAAGCACTTGCTTATGGTTAGGTAAAGATCATGTTTTGGCTTGAAATAGTCAGGTTTTTTTGCATTATCCCAACTGGAAACACAGCAATGTCTCAGTAAAAAGCAACCACTGTTATGGCACTATCCTAACGGGAAACGCAACAATGTCTTGGTAAATAAAACAACCACTTTTTTGTGCCACTATACCAGCAGGAAATGCAGCGATGTCTCAGTAAAAAACAACTATCGCTTTTAGTAGCACTATCCCCAAAGGAAAAACTGTGACAGGCGGCCAAAATCATCCATATCTGGTGGATGAAAGCAACTGGAAACACAGCAATGACTTGCCAAAAAACAACCAGTTGTTTTGTTTCTTGGTCTTGAACAGTGGTCTGCAGTTTGGCAGCCATCTCACCTTGGTGTCATCCCATCCACCATCCCCTCCCCCTCCCAGAGATAGTCAGCTCATATGTTACCTCATTTAAGAAATGTTAATATAATCTAACAGGTCATCACTCAGACTATTTCACCTCCGTCTTTCCTTCCTTCATTGCAATGAGTGTGCAAGTTTGCAGATCTGTAAATGTTTTGAAGCAGTATGCACATGGTTTCCACTAATGATGAGCCCGTCCCACCACCCACTTGCCCCAATACTTTCATAATGAGATTTATGATCCGGTACTGATGAACTCAAGTGAAAGGCAAAAACCTTGCTTCCTTCCTGACTCAGCCAGTTTCCCTCCTGGAGCATGCATATTTGTCTTAGCCCCAATTTTGCACAGCTAGCATGGCAGAGACATAGGAGAAAAAAAGGCTGGGGGAACACCGGAGTACTATTCGGTAACCAACAGCCAATGAAATCCCAGGAATTAAATCCCTGAAGATCTAAAATAGCCAATGATGTATTATCTTCTATTTGTGGTAAAAGAACTGCAAGAACAAAAGAACATTTATTTCTGTTCTATGCAGATGACATGCAGCTTTATATCTGCATATAACACAATGATGTTAGCCCTACTTACCAAGTTTGATCAGATCAACAAATAAAATCCTAAGCAAGATAAGACAGAGGTGATGATTAGGAAACAAAAAAAGTCTCTTGTTTTCTTTTCTTTTTTTCCCAACATACAGTCAACAGTAAGTCCCCTTTGAACATCTACGAATTTAACAGCAAAAGAAAGCAGGTTTTCAGTTTGTTTGTTTTTTTAATCAGACTTAAGTTTAGTTTTTCTTTCTGATAATTAAAGAGCATGAGTCTTTCATGAAATGTCTCAACAACACCATGAAATATTCTGGTGTTAAGGACGATGAAAAAATGGAAGTAGTTGTTTAATTGTTCAAGTGCTCAAAGGAATACCTTACTCTCTAAATGATCATTTGTATATCGATAACTCACTTAAACATGTTAAGTTGAATTTGTGAAGAAAATTACAGTTTTTCTTGCATGCCTCCACTGTGAACGAAGAATCCAACAATGGTGAAATTTTTTAATGAATTGGAGTAAACAGAAACTGAAACAAAACTATACCAAAACATCAGAACCCTCACACAATTTGTGCAGCATAATCCAAGTCTCAGTTATCCAGTTGTGTGCTTAGTACTTTTCACACAAACAGCCCTTTCCAACAACTGAACGCAAGGTGTAACTTATCTATTCTCTCTTCGAATCCAGACTCCATTGACAAAAATACGTTTTTCCTCACTGACCACAGGAGCTTCTGGTCTACGACCTGCCTTGATCTGTTGTTTGTGTTATTGTGTGACGTTGGTGAATGTGAATTAACCCTTTTAAACACCAAAATCATGAAATAATGCAAACTTATTGATCGAGGCAGTGGTAGACCAGCAGCTGCCATGTTCAGTGAGCAAAAATGATTGTAAAAGGAGTCTGGCTTTCAAGAGAGTACAGATAATTTTCATTTTCCATTCAGTTCCCTGTCGGAAAGTGGTGTTTGTCTGGGAAGGACTGAGCATATGAATGGATAAATAAGACTTTGATTATATTGCAGGAGTCATGTAAGTTTGGTAGTGGATGTTTTGATATGGTTTTGCTGTTTTTTTTGCATTCATTGTTTATGTGAGAAAAACAAAACAATTTCAACATAACACAGGGTGAGTAATTTTTATTCAAAGATCATTTGGCTGTTGCAGTATTCTTTTAACAAACCATTTGATTTCTTTAGATTTTAAAAAGTCTTAGGGCTCTGACAGAGTCAACGGTTAGTCCTCTTCCTCTTTACTCCTCAAGATTGAAGGCGGGTTTTTTTTGTTTTTTTTATCAGACTTAGGTTTGTTTTTTGTTGACAATTGAAGAGTGAAATATTCTGATGTACAAGACAATGAAAAAAGGAAATGGTTGTTTAATTTAGATGTGTTTAAGTTGGCTAACTTCTCAAAGAAGACAAGATAGACTAATTTGTATTCATTTTGGCTTCTCCAGAGTGTTATATTTCTAAGAGTTTCATCAGTCATTTATGGACTTTTATGTAGCTTAGGGAAAATCACATGATGGAAATGATGTGAATCTGTTAGATCCTTTGGGGTATCTTTTAACTAATGTACAAGGTGTATTTTGGATTTATTTATATTAATTTTGTGGTGTTTGTCGACAAGAAGTTCTTTGCAGTACAAATACTGTCTGCTAACTATTATTTGTTTGGCGTTGTGTGTCATGATGCATCATTGTTTTTGTGATGATTGGATTTAGATTTTCCAAATTGTCTTTATCCTCTCAGTAAGAGAGCAGCCTTGAACATGTTTTTCTCGCTGCAGGGTTTAAAAACTGTGAGCCACATGATCGTTCCACTAACCATGAGCCCGTCCCACCGCCCACTTGCCCCAATACTTTCACAATTAGATTTATGATCCTGTACCGACTAACCCAGGTGAAAAGCAAACACCTTGTTTCCTTCCTGACTCAGCCAGTTTCCTCCTGGAGCACAGAGATTTGTCTTCAACACAGCTCAGCGACATGGCCATGATACAGAGACATCATAGCAGTGACGGAGAGAGTGAAGATACTTTGTATGTTATAGATTCTCTATTGGCAAAAATGGCTGACTCCACATCAGAGTTCAATGAGAAGGAAGAATTGTTCAGACTGATATTGCCCATTTGACTTTGAGAGGTAACCTGAGGTAAAATACTCAGGCAGAATTAGGCCAGCCAGCTGGAAAACCCTGTCTGAAGAACAAAATCAACAAAAAAAAACATCCCCAGCACCTGCAGTAACTACATGAATCCCAGATGTAACATACAGTATTTGCAGCTGACAAGGTCACCATACCACTTACACTGGATGGTTTGAGATGAATACATATATTTAAATCAAAATACAGACACATTTTAATCTGATTTCTCTTGGATTTAATATCCTGTTGCATCAAAAAGCTGATGTGTCTTGCCTTATTATACCCTGTTCACAGCAGTTAACAGTCAAACTTAGTGTGCAGTTTTCTGTCATTTGGGGTCTCTCAGTCAAAAAAGTGTCAAAAGACAGAGCTCTGCAATAATTGCAGTTTCTCCCGGTTAGAATTCCTTCAGTTTTCATCTTTGAGGCTGAATTAACAGACCAGGTGATTCAAACCAGTAAAAACACTCAATATAGCATTTTTATGTTAAAAATCTATCTGTTTCTCCGACGCTGTTCGGCTTGTCGCAGAGAGGCTGCTAGCCCAGCGCCTGCTAATGCCTTCTACCTTGTTGCTAGGTGCGATGCTTTTTTTTTAACAGATGTGATTGGTTGTCACAGACATGCCCTTTTGTGAGCCTGCAAGGTGTGGACACCCAGTGGAAATGAAATGAACTGCATCACAATATGAGATTGACAGTGTTGGCATTGTTAGTGTGATCACTCTGCTGATCTAAGGTTGAGACAGACAAAAGTCATCACTGCTGCACTCTTGCAGTTTTTCCAAATATCTTAATATTGTGATAATTTTATTTCTGGCGTTATAGCATTTTTTTTTAGAATTTCACTTACTCACTGTCATTTTATGTTTCCACCATTTTCTCCTCTGCTTAGGAAACTCTTAAGCCTCTTAAAAGTCCTCCTCCCTGCTCCTAACATTTTTTCACCTTAGGAGCTCTCTTAAGGTCTAAGATGCTTTGTGACTAACTTTTATCTTTACAAGGACTTAGACTTAACTTTAAGGGGAAATTCTAAGAAAACGTCACAATTCTAGGAATCTTAGAATTTCGTCACTAGGAGCAATTCTTACTGCTAGGAAGCTTGGTGAATACGGCCCCTTAATTATAATATGAATATAGCAGTTTCATGTAACAAATCAATGTTTCTCTGATGCTGGTTGGCACAGCAGGGGCTAGAGCTGTGTTACCACTAACTTTCATCAGCTTGTTTCTCTGATAACTTAGTATCACGACATCTGATAACTAAAATCCTCCATCCAGTTAAAACATATAGTTAGAAATGACAAAAAAATTAAAAGTGCACATATAAATGTGGCTTAAAACTGAATAAAATGTAACTTTATGACAGCTTCTGGCAGACAACCACAACCCTAACACACACAAAAAAGGGATATGACACCACTGACAGGCGATGGCAACCAAATGACACAGACTGTGTTTTGATTAAAATGACAGATTTCTCTTGATGTGAATATTGTTGGAAATGTTTGGGGTAAACAACTCAGAAAAATATATAACATTGGTCTTGTTGTTTTTAGACAGTTTTAATGTGGAAAAGTTACATATTAAATATTTAACTTCTTACAATGTGCCCCATGCAAAGAACATTGTGTGTATTAGATGAATATAGACAGAGCATTAATTACCGGTACTAAATATTATTATTGTAGTAGTAGTGAAACTACTTAGAAAATGGTGGTTACGTGCTGACAAGGCAACACTGCTAATGTCTGAAGACATGACAACAGATTTTTGGACAATAACATGGCCCATCTGATGCTGTGTTCACACTATGAGTGACACCGCAACAGCGCCGTGAAAGTGTTGCTCAGACACTTATTAAAGCAGGTGTGTCATCACAGGCTCTGTGATGTCTGCCACTTGCTGTAAAACACGTTGACTGAATGTCATCGTAAGTGTTTATTTGGTCTAAAAAATATCTATGCTTTTCATCAATGTCTGAGCCACATTTTAACATCACATTTTGCCACCTTTTTGCATGTCCATGTTCACTGCAAAGTAAAGCTAGCATAACAATAGCTAACAATAGCTAACAATAGCTAACAATAGCGCTGAAAAAAGTTGAAACCAGCTCAACTTTGACTTGTGGTGTGTCATACCTTTTCGCAGTGTCAGGCGTCAGTTCTAAGCTTTATGTAGCCAGCTTCCACTGAAAATGACTCGTAGCCTCTTGCTGTGTTACGCATGGTGTGAATACAGTAATAGGCATACATAGCTGTTGCTATTTTAGTGTGTTTTCAGATCATGAAAGTTAATTGTAACATTTTTGTCGCCTAACAAAAAGTTTTGTTCAGTATTTGGCTGTACTAAAATACCCTCTACATTTTGTTTTCATGGTTTTAATCCTGTATATTTGCAAGCAAAAAATTAGCATTAGCATTATCACAGTTACCCATAGCTGTAATGTACTGTGCTACCTGAGCTGGCAGCTAGTGTTAGGGTTAGCTCAACCTTCTTATTCAAATTTGGTCACTTCTGGCTCCAAAAATCCAAGATGGCAATGGCCAAAAATGCAAAACTGGAGGCTTCAGAACAGGAGTCCACAAACAAATGGATGACATTATAGTGGCTACCTCCAATATCAAGAAGAATCTTTATCATGCCCTAGGGGCAATTAATTTCACAGCTAGCATTTAACAAAACAACATAGAAACAAATATATATGTCGAGAAATTGAGTCAAGACAAGTCACTTAAAAGTCTAATCGCTGCAAGGACAAATGAATCCCTCAGTCTATTTGGCCTGCATCTCGGCGGCAGATATCTGCGTCCGGATGGAAGCAACCTGAGCTCTCCATGAAGCGGGTGGTCTGGATCTGCCAGGATCAGTCTGGCCTTTTTCACCAACCTCACCTTGTGAGGATCGATGAGGTTGCTTAGGGCTGTGCCAGCAATTTTACTGCACACCCTGACAATTCCCAACAGTTTGTTCCTGTTCTTACATGTTAAAAGTCCGAACCAGCAGATGAAGTTAAAAGTTATTAAAGACTTGATAAAACAAGAATAAAACATTCTCACAAAAGTAGAATCCACATTAAAACCACGGAGCTTCCTATAAAAATACATCCGCTGATGAGCCTTCTTACAAAGTGAGTCCACATGGGCTTCAAAAGTCAGCCTGTCATCAAGAACAGTTCCCAGGTATTTCTACTGATTTACAATTTCAACATTTACACCAGAAATTACCATATATGTCTCATTCAGTAGATTTGCACATAAAAAACCCTGGTACTAAACCTGGACCGGATTCATGAACACCGTGGGAAACTCAAATTTCATCGTAGGCACGTGTGTATGTTCATGAATGCCAATCAATTGTAAATTGACAGTGCACTCCCACTGGTCAGCAATTAGCATACATATGAAGCTAGCATGGCGTCAGCTAACTAAGCTAAATAACACAGTGCCACTGCTAGAAACAAAAAAAATTGGTTGACACTGTGTCATTGGAGCGCTGAAAAAAGTTGAGGCCAGCTCATCTTTGATTTGTAGTGCATCACGCCCATCAGCAGCTACAAGTGTCGGGTGCTAGTATGCCACCTGTCACATAATACCTGCTTCCACTGGAAACAACCCGAACCCTGTTGCTGTGTTGTTCATAGTGTAAACACTATTGATAACCAAGTGTTGATTCAGTCATCTTCTACACTGTACCTTTTTTCTTTTAATCAAAAAGTAAAGGAGCTGTCCCTGTGAACAAGATTTTGTTGACATTTTCCAACAAAATAACAGAAGCAAGAAATAAAAAAATAGGAATATTAATGTTTATAAGAAATCTTTACTACTCAACACAGTGGTAATTTATAAAAACAAGCTGCAATAAATGACATGTCGCAGGTATCGGAGAGCCCTGATAATTCTCAGTATTGGACAAAGAACAGATTTTCCTGGATTGCCCACCACCAGTTACAGGTCCACCTTCCACCCAGAGACAGGCCTGTTTCCTGTAAGAGCTGCTGTGGATGAAAGTGCCTGCCAGGCGGCAGATGTTGAATTAGCTTTGATTCATTTACAAGATTGATGCGTCCATTGCAACTGTCCCAACACGACTCCCGCTTCTTCCTGATTCAGCAGAGTCCTTCACAGCAGGCTGACGTTTGTCACCAGCTGGACTCAGATCAGCTGCTCGGAGCACCGACAGAGGAGGGATGAAACATGAACAAAATTCCTTCCTTTTGCTTCACAGCTTTGTCATCAGCACGTCTGTGTTAGTTGGTGAGATACATGACGAGTTAGTGAAGAAGAGAGAGGAAAATGCGTGGAAGTGAAACAAAATGAAACGAGAGAATAAAGCTGAAAAGAGGAAAAACAAAGGAGAAGGGACAAAAGAGAAAGAAGAGAAAGGATAAAAAAAGAAGAAATAAGAAATGAAATGATGAAAAAAGAGTAAAGTAGTAATGAGGGAGGAGAGGGCAAAGGAGAAAGGAAAGGAGAAAATAGTATCGTACTGCAGAAGAGAGAGGGAGGAGGGGAACAAAAAATAAAAGTGAGACGAGTGCAGAGATTTTAAAAAAGAAGTGAAGAGGAAAAAGGTGCAGAACAAGCTGAGCTTTTGTTTGCTCTTGTCACCCTACATCCAAAGTGAAGCTTTATTTTCACAGGACCAGTATTACCTTAAAAAACTGTAATAATTGTGGAAGTCCTCTGTGATCTTAATCCCATGCGAATGAGCCATGGGTGTAATTTGTCAAATAAAAATTCCACCACAAATTATCTGCCAGAGTTCACCAAACTCAGAGGTTATGTGATAATATTAGTCCTGTGTGAATCAATTTCTCAGTAATTTAGGGAGGTTCTTTTATTTTTCAAGGTTTTTTTGTTTTTCCTTCCTCTAATTCTTTTCCCAGAATTATGGAGGCTGTGTTGGCAATTATGAATAAAAGTTTTGACAGCATTTTTGGTGCAGGAGGCTCATCTTGCTACACAGCATGGAGACCCATTCACAGAAAGAGCAAATCCATCAGAAGAGCACAATCTGATTAGATGTCTGACATACATGGCAGCATGTGGTAATGAACATTTATCAATCTTTCAACAGGCTCAGTTAATGTGTGACGTCATATCCAGTGGATAATGTCAGTAAATTCAAGTAAACACAGACCACACAATGCTTCTCATTCATGAAACGTGAGCAGAACAAATTTGTGTGTAAACTGTTCTCAGAAGGAAATTTACATGTATTTCGAAGGTCATCAGTAGCTCCGATCCTTTCATACGTACCAACAAAATCTACCCCTGCTTCTGACTGCTCGTAGTACTTGTGTAAATAAGGATTGCACATTAATATTGCTTTTCATTATTAGAAATGACAATTTTAATTTGGATTGTGCCCTTTAATGTTCACAATACGTAATTGCCTTTGAAACAAGTTAATCATGACAAAATATTAGAAATAGAGCACAGTTAGCTAAATTAGTTAGTGTTAGATTTAAGCTTCAGATTAGGTTTCTTAAAAACGTGAATGAGTTATTTAAATCGACTTACATGTTTGTTTGTTTGTCTGTATTTCTGGCATCCTCTTCCCCCTTGATTCAATCAGAGGAGAAAACTCCTCAAATGCATCTTCTCTTTGATAGCGAGACTGAGACCCACGTGACTGACCAAACACTAAGCTATCAGTGATGGCTGTCAGAATGAATAGTGATTTCACACTAAATATCACACGTACATCACTGTACCCTCTGAGTTTGTTGTTGACCGGTCCAGCGGAGGCATGTTGCTGGCTCCCCTGACAGAGAGGTCTCTCCGATGATGTAAGCAATGTGATCATCTGCAGAAGATAACTGTGACTGGGAGGAGCCTCCTTCTGTAGCTGTTGTGTTTTTTGTGTGTACTGAAGCTTTTTTTGGATTTACTTTGGATGGTGTAAGATACAGAGAGAACGGCATCAGTTACCTGATTCCAGGCCTTTGATTTACTTTTCCTTGTCACACCACTACCAAGAGATGAAAATGAAATGTTCCTTCAGTGTTAGCTTTAGAACATTTTTTCTCTTTCTCTCTCTCTCTTTCTTTGTTTGCGTCATGTTTGCAGGTCAATAGGATGCACCTATCTGTAGTAATTATCACCTCCTTATATAATGGTCACTGGCTATTCATGTGCAAGGATGTATGTAAATTGCTGTGTATGTATGCAAGTTGGAGTGTGCTGTCAAGTTACGATTGATTGATTGACCCACTGCTTTGAAGCCTCCAGTTAGGCATTTTTAGCCATCACCATCTTGGATTTTTGGACCCAGAAGTGACCATATTTGGATAAGAAGGATAGACTAACCCTAACACTAGCTGCCGGCTCGGTTAGCACAGTGCATTACAGCTATGGGTAAATGTGATAATGCTAATGCTAATTTTGGCTGGCAAAAAAAACATGAAAAAACAATGTACTGACCGGAAGAACTGAACATCCAAATCCTTTGAGGGCATTTTAGTACAACCAAACACTAAACAAGATTTTTTTGGGCAACAAAAATGGTACCATAACTTTCACAATCTGAAAACACACTATAATAGCAACAGCTAAGGCCATGCCTATTGCTATGTTCACACGACAAGCAACACAGCAACAGGCTATGAGTCATTTTCAATGGAAGCCAGTGACATGAAGCTAAGAACTGACACCCAACACTTGTCACTGTGGACAGGTGTGACACGCTACAAATCAAAGATGAGCTGACCTCAACTTTTTCGGTGCTCCAGTGATGCGGTGTCAACCAGTCATGTGTTTTTCCTTCTAGCTGTGGTACTGTGTTATTTAGCTTTGTTAGCTGACACCATGCTAGCTTTGTGTGCATTGCAGTGCACTCAGGGATGCATGGGGAGTCCAAATGTGGTGTTAAAATGGGGCTCAGACATTGATCGAAAGCGTAGATATTTTTTTGATCAAATACAAACTTTAAATGACATTAAGTTGAGGTGCTACCTAAAAGACAGGATGCAAACTGAAGGATGAAATGATCTAGGTATAGGCATACGTCATGTTTGTATTCATTTTATTGATTGATGTCCAGCACATCTGGATCTGGTGTGGGCAGAGACCCAAAGTCTGGATGCTAATGGATGATGTGTTTTCTATAGGGAAGCCACAGATCAGTTACATAGGGGGCCCATATGAGACCATGAAGATCAGGTACCTAGGGGAGCCACTGGCAGTTATATAGGGGGGCCCAGAGAAAAACATCACCCAGGTTAGAGGAATGTATAATGGTTCCAGATGTGGGTTTTGGTCAACTATATAAGTATCTATATGTATGTGTCAGACTGAGCGAGAGCTTGTACCTTCTCCGCAGCGCTGCTATTAAACCGTCAATTGAAGTTCAACTTGTCATCTATTGTGCATCTTTTACTATTTTGTCTTTGGACCAGAAGTTCTTTCCTATCACAAACTGAAAGAAAAGGAGAGCATAGAACAAAAGAGGATAGGAGAAAAGAAAATTAGATGAAATGAAAAGCAGAAGATAAAGAAGGCAAATCCAAAAAGTATAAGATTTAATGAATGGACAGGAAGTGAGAAAAAAGGAGATGATAATGACCTTTTCACCTTGCTGGTATCAACATATTTTTGGGGACAGAAACAGAATTGCCGCCTGGCTTCCCTTCTGACTCAGCTCACAGTCCCATCACACTGGACCAGTACCACCAGTATGCTGATGCAGCACTATGGTAGTGTGTGTGTGCATGTGTGTGTGTGTGTGTGTGTGTGTGTGTGTGTGTGTGTGGGAGCAGTGGTTCCGGCAAGTCAGCCAGCTGCTGCAGAAGTAGGCTAGAAAAACTGACTAACAACAGCAGGCAGACACCAGCTGTGTGTGTGTGTGTGTGTGTGTGTGTGCGTGCGTGCGTGCGTGCGTGCGTGTGTGTGTGCGTGCAGAGACAAAGTGGCCATATGGAAGTTATGGTGAATCTCAGGGTGTTTGTTGACTGCCTGACTCGTTCGTACATTCAGGCTGCGTTGTTGACGTCTCTACGCTACTGCACATTTAAACTAGAGGTGTTAACGTTGCACAGGAGTCACAGGTCAGTGCAAGCTCAGTACAATGGGGAAGAAAAACGAAATGCATCAGGATCCCTATGTTTTCATTTATTTTGAATAGACAGTAGTGCAAGTGTTATGCCATATTCAGTCTACACAACATGTTTGTCCATTCCGACAGTCACTATGTCAGATTCAATGATTGCTGAGTCATAAAATCTTGCTGTGACTTGGCCAACAGAGATGACAGACTACAAGTTGGTCCACGACCAAGCATCACTGGTCTTCATTTGCAACCTGTGTAATGTCATCACATATTCTTGTCCTATTTTTGTTAGTATTGCTACTATTATTATTATTTCACTCACTTTAGTGGGTCATGTCAGTCGAACTGTTTTTGTTGTGACATAAAAAATGCCACCAGTTTGCAGGAGGTACATTTGAAGTACAAGTCATTGAATTCTCCACAACAAGTTCCTGCAAATGTTTCACAATAAAAGCCTTTTCTACAACTACAAATACTTTCTTCACATTTAGAAATTTGCATTGCTGCAGCAGTTTTGGACTGGTTAAAGGTGTGATTTATGAGCACACACTCACACGTCATCATTTGAAAAGCTCAACATCTCTTCATCTATGCTCTCAAAAACTTTGACACCGCAAATAACTAATCTGACACAACTGGAATTTGTACCCAGGTTCATTGTTAACTCTGATTTATTCATCTTTGTGTTAAGAAGCGGGAAAAATAACTTTATGTCAGCTTGAATCCTTTCTAAATCTGCATCATGTTAGTCTGGAGGTTTGAACTCATGTTCTCTCACAGAGTCTGTGATTAAAACTAAACTTTCAGCTGTCAGCAAAAACTGCACTGAGCTCTGACTGTTTTCTTACAGCACAGCTACACTCACAGATAACAGAGCCTCCTACCTGTCTGACAAACAGCATCAAACCATAAACCTTCTCTAGACAGGCTGGATCTGAGTGAAGTCCTGCAGAGATCAACAGATTTGAAGTCCGAAAGCTGGGGGCTGCTCGCTCTGCTACCATTCAGCAGCTAGCAACTAGCTGTTAGCACTAGTTTGAACAAAAGAACAAAAGAACAAAAGAAAGTGATACTATGAAAGTATCAGCATCTGGTGCGTGCTACATGTGTCCGAAAATGTGCATCAAATGACACAAAAGGTGTGTGTTGCCTTTAAGTGTGCATGAGACAAAGATCTGGATGTAGTTGTTCAGCTTCTTGGAGAGCATAAAACTGAAGACACAGGGTTTTCTCTCCTGACGATATATTTACGTGTGTGTGCTTTAAGTTTGTGTGTTTATCTGCATGCGTAGTTTATGTTCCACAGAGAGCTGCTGTTCTGGCCATGAAGGATTATCTGTATGTGTGTCTCTCTCTCTCTCTCTCTCTCTCCCTCTATACATATATATATATATATATGTATATATATGTATACAAATATATATATATATATATGTATGTGTGTGTGTGTGTGTGTGTGTGTGTGTGTGTGTGTTCCTTCATGCTGTGATTACAAAGCACAAACAGCAGCGTGCCTCCCTGCTGCTCCCTCTGGCTGTCAGTAAGACAGAGTGTGTGTGTCGGCCTGAATGGCGACGCTCCCCCGCCGCTAATTATTCATCACATGGGAAGAAAGGTCGTCCGGAACGGGAAAAACTCGGCGAGTGGTGCTAACAAGTCGCAGAGCTGTGGCATAAAGAAAGTCTTCAGATGAATGAAGGTCAACAGTTTGGCACCAGAGTTCCTGCTTTTACCTGATACGGTCAGAGCAGACAATGAGTCTGTTGGACCGGATTAAACGGGGGATGTAATTAATAATGCACACTGAGTCAGGAGGTGCGTTGAAGTCCACAAAATCTATTTAAAGCACGAGGGACCTGATTCTTTATGAGTAATCCAACTTCATTCATTCAAATTATCCGCAGAGGTCTCCTCTTCTCCAAAACAAACAGACCAGGTGATTAAAACCCGAAAAAAACATTGAATTAAACAGTTTCACATCAAAAACGAAGAAGTTTTGTAATAAGTTTAAACAATTGCACAATGGATTACGCGCTTGTAAACAACCTTTGCAGTATGATGTCTTTGAACACAACGCCAACCTTCTTCTTCTGCTTTTTTTCTTTGTCCCATTACATTGCAATGGTTTCCTGCCGGTTGGTGACACCCACGTAAAGGAGCATTATTGCCATCAAGTGGGCTGGAGTGTATAACGCTTCAGGGTCAAACGAATGATCAAGCGGAAGTTTACACATGGGTATTAGGCAGCTGAAAAAATAGTTCCACAATCGAGATTAATAGCGAAAACATGGATGGAAACCACAGTTTGCTACAATTTTTATGTCAAAACACCAACGAACACCACTGACCACTCGGTGAGTTTCATGGCTTTGAAAACGAACATTTAGAGTGGTTTGAGGACAGATTTACACATGGCCATAGACAGCATTGTTAAGCCAGGCAGGTGAAAACCAAATTGACCTATGGCTAAGCCACGCCCCCCTCCACTTACTCGTTCAAAATATCAACATTCAGTGACCGGCGCTATGGCAGGTGTCACAGTACACGACATTTTGCAGGAGGCGATTGATGATTTTTGGAGACATAACGATCAGATGTCATTGAGAATGGTGCATCAAAGTGCCACTAGGTTTTTGGCTCAGAATATGAGAAAAGGATTCACTAGCAAGGACCACACCACAACGATATGCAGTTTAAAGATTTAATAAGGATGTGATTGTCAGAAAATGGTTATGAATGGGGTGGTGATGAATGGGGGAGTGCAGATTGGCAGGTGAATGAACGGGATGGAGATGACGTCATCGGAGGGTCGGACTGGGTGAGGTGTAGATGTGGGCGGAGAGACTCAGTGTGG